>NC_134700.1:182347345-182654845 GCF_043290135.1 Rhipicephalus microplus
CTGACGATGGCTCGTCGTGACAAGCACGCAAAATATCATCGCGGAGAGCAGCAGGAACGACGAGGAGGTAAACAGTTTTCGTTGAATGAAAGTTGCGCTTGTAGAGGATGCCTTGGCGTAGACAGAAAGATGACAAATCACGCATGAATTGACGTGGGGGTTGTAGGTAACGTCCTTCAAGGTATTCGATCTGTGGTTGGAATTCTAAGTCTTCGCGTTGCTGCTCAGCCACGTTTAATGATGATGCGAGAATTGCAAGGCAGCTGAAGTCTTCATCGTTGTCTTCTTCAGTGACCTCGACGGGTGCGCGGGAAAGACAGTCAGCGTCGGTGTGTTTCTGACAAGACTTGTAAACCATCGTTATATCGAATTCTTGTAACCGAAGGCTCCATCTTGCGAGACGACCCGAAGGATCTTTCAGATTCGCTAGCCAGCAGAGAAAGTGGTGGTCACTGACGATTCGGAAGGGGCATCCGTACAAGTAGGGCCTGAATTTCGTTATGGCCCATACAACCGCCAGACATTCTTTTTCAGTCGTCGAGTAGTTCTTCTCCGCAGATGACAACGTGCGGCTAGCGTAGGCGATGACGCGTTCCACGCCATCTTGATATTGCACGAGAATAGCTCCGAGGCCAAGTTTGCTCGCGTCAGTGCGGACTTCTGTGTCTGCTTCGGTGTCGAAGTGACCTAGGATCGGTGGCGTTTGTAGGCGTTGTTGAAGGTCGCGGAAAGCGCCGGATTGTTCGGGGCCCCAGACGAAGGCGACGTCATCCTTGACGAGTTGTTGTAGAGGGTTGGCGATTTTCGAAAAGTTCGCTACGAAGCGGCGGTAATAAGCACAAAGTCCCAGAAAGTGGCTTACATCATGCTTTGTTTTCGATATCGGGAACAAAGCAACTGCCATAGCCTTGTCAGGATCGGGGCGAACACCACTGCTGCTGACAATGTGGCCAAGGAATTTCAGTTCCTCATATCTAAAATAACACTTTTCCGGTTTCAGAGAGAGACCGGCAGTGCGAATAGCCAGAAGAACCACCTCAAGCCACTCAATGTGCTGTTGAAAAGTCGCAGAAAAAACAACTACGTCGTCTAAATACACTAAACAGGAGTACCACTTCAATCCACATAAAACTTTGTCCATCATTCGTTCGAACGCGGCTGGAACCAGTCTGTCGCGAGAGGAAACGATAGGCAGGAACTCGAAGTGGAGGACTGTTTACTCAGCCACAGCTGCCATTCACTTCTTCGCTCTCGTCTTCTGCCACCAACACAGCGTGGCAATATATATATATATATATATATATATATATATATATATATATATATATATATATATATATATATATATATATATATATTATGTGTATGATGAGTTATTTGCACTATAGTCATGTCATGAGTAGTAAAACGACGTGTCTTATCAGAGAAACTAATAGAGAAACATATATTTCAGTAGACATTTATTGATTGAAATATGGGAATACTACATGTGTTTAGTATACACAAGGAGGAGCCAAAGTCGAATACTGCATTAATAGCTCCTGTTAAAGGCAGATTATGGTAACACACAGTGTTTGAACAGTATCACTTTTCTCCAATATAATTGAACAACACTAAACTGGCTTGCTGTAGAACTGTACAAAAACATAAAAAAGTGAAATGAGACAGTACACCTAAGTATGTGTGATTTGTGGAAGATACTCTGCCTTTAAATTCGTGTAAGTGTCTAGCATTTTTACAGAAGTTGGTTATGTACCCAATATCAATATCGTGGAAAATTCAGCAGTCTGTTTACTATGAAGAGTGTGTATTGTAAGTGAAATAACGTTGTTGTGTGCAAATTTCATATTAATGTGAGCAATCAGGTCAGACGATGAGAAGGAGGTTGGAGGTAGTCCTTCTAAGATGTTTAGAAAAAGAGGTTAGCGGTTCAGAGCACTGGTTACTCTACTATGGGAGAGCGTGGAGTCGTCTCGGGGGCCTCACACTTGATTAGGCCAAGCTGACAAAAGTTGTGGCGTGAACGAGTTCACAGCATCGTAAGCACAATCACCAGCACTTGGAGCAGGACTCCTGTTGGTACCGTGTTCAGCAGTCCCCCTGCCACTCTATGAAGCGAACGTCTACGGTGAGCAGGGGGTATTTATCTACCGTAACAAAACTGTGGAGTGTTTGTAACGATTCTCGCGAATTTGTTCTGTATTACTTGAAAGGGTCCCAAGTGAGCGCTATATGTTTTACCCTAGCACATTATGTCATAATTAATATGAGAATGAACGAATGAGTAGAGTAGTGACATTAGTGGGGCACTTGTAAAGTAGGAACCACTTTTTTTTTTTAATTCAACCTCAAGTACCATGAAAGATTTTATTTTCGGCGTAAGGAATATCAATTTTGAAGTTCAAGCTGTAGAGTCAAAAGAAATTTCAAGGAGACATAGGGACTGCGAAAGATTGAGTGAGAGCCGATAGTTGAAGAAAGGAATGCTGAACATTTGTGATAAGATGAAATTAGTACAGCTTTAGGCCTATAATTGCATTACCAGTTATTAAGTTAGTACTGTTCGTATTATGTCCTTATATGGCGCATAGTACGAGTGGTAGGCTTCATAGGCCGGTCTCTGATGGGAATTATTTGTTCCCGAAGTTGTTGGCAACCCATAGACAATCCATCAGACGTCTCTCTTTTTCTTTCTCTGCCCTCCTCCTACTCCGCGTGCCTCGTAATAATATCGTCGTTTCTGTGTGTAAAACCCCGGATGTTAAAACTTTAGATTCCTTATCAAACCCTAAGAATGACTGTTGTCAACATCGGCAATGGCGGCGTGAACAAAAACTAATTAACACCAGGTCTGCGCGCAACGCGCAGCACAGCCACAGTGAAAGCTGGAAGAGCGGCCTGTCAGAGCCTCTTTCAAACAACTTTTGCGTAACTGCTACAAGTAAACTTTCAGGGTAGCTGCTACGCCATAAATCATCATAGTTTTCGTGTAGTAAGGTGGCATTCATCATGCCATTCTTCGTCATTTTTCGGAGGGGTGTGGAAACCGCTACACTTTTGCAAGAAATTTCGTGCAATTTTTCGATGCTGTGGCTGATGACAATGAAGAAATAATTCTAACGCAATTGTGAGGGGTCGTGCCATTCGACGACCCACTCATTACGCAATTTCTATTGTGCGAGACCTGCCTGATCTTTTGCAGCTATAAAGCGCCTCATTACACACCATAATTCGATTCCTTTTCCGACATTCAAGCCTTTCTGGGGCCAGTTTGCAACAGAGTTGCAAGCACTGGCGTAGCTGAGATGAATCCTTTCATACGAATAAGTGGCTATGTAAACCATACTGCTTAATACCTTTACGTATGCACTGTGTATGCACTGTATTATTACTGTATGATGTGCAAAAAAACCACTAAAAAAAGTAAAACCGGCGTAGCTTAGCGGTAGAATGCTGTGCTTGCACGCAGCGAACCCAGGGTGGAATACCATTGTTTCATTCGTGTTTTCCATTTAGTTTTTCTTTTATTTTCTCTTTGCGCAATACCGGTTACGGACGCCGGCGGCGGCGGCAGTGCCACACTCGATCTTTGTTGTGATCTTATAACAGCTTTCGCCGTAAAAAAATCAACGCGTGATAGCATCGTCATATAACGTCACAATCACCTCACATGTCACCGATCCTTGTGATGTCATCATGGTGTCACGATCACGACATCGCGTTACGTCGTTGTTATAGCCACTGCAAGACCACGTGTAGACCACCTTACAAGCGCCTCCGATCTCGGAGGCATCAACGCAATCGACTGAGAAAACGGCTCTCGCCGTTGAGTCGAATTGCGTCAACGCATGAGAGTCTCTGTCAGTTCTTTTGTCGGCCTTCTACACTCTAAAAAAAGAGCGCGTAAAAAGGGTGTCTTTTTGTCCCACAACAATAATCGTCATCTATATTGCGTTCCATCCTGGCGCTATCACCCCGCGCCCGGTACATTCCGGTCACGATCGACATGCCCATTATCAGGGTTACATTGCATTCTCGATAGGAAAGGGGCCAGCGACGAGTTTTCAAGAAAGGAAGCGCACGCAAGCCTGATGACGATTATTGTTGTGGGACAAAGAGACACCCTTTTTACTCGATATTTTTTGAGAGTGTACTCCTCCCCGTGCTCCTTTTGATAACTACCGATTTCCCCTATTTGTCGTTTTCTCTGGTGATATGGCAACGCGAAATTTTTTCGTGTGGCATATTCCTGTTGCACTGCGCTCTCAGCGCTTGGAGGATGCTGTCTACTACAATTTATTTTCCAGCGTGAACACCTGTTTCCGCGCTTGTCTCACGTGGGCGTTGCCTACTCCACGCCCGCTCTTACGGTTGTGCTCTACGCTCCCCTTTTCTAGCCCACGTTCACAGGACATGTGCGTGCATTTGAGAATCGAAGAACGCAGTGACCTCGCTACACCTTACGCCAATCCTTTAACTTTCCGAGGCTCGGCATGGAAGACCGGGCCATCCACTGAGGTTAAGAGCAGGCGCGTGAAAGCAAGTTTCGGGGACTTGTTGCTTGTATAATTGTGGTGCGATTTCTATGCCAGCAGCGCGGACAAACAGCTGGGCAACCAGTGCACGCAGCTCGGCGAATAACGTGAATAAGGTGTCTTCAATCAGGTCTCGCTCCTAACTCGGTCAAGCACAGGCGAGGCGTTCCCGCGCTCAGAACAGAATGGGATCCGCGTAGCCCACTCGCAAAAGCCGTGAAACAGTCCACGAGCTGTACTCGCGTAGCCCGTAGTACACTCGCTGGTTCATACTGCGCGAAGAAGGGAAAGGGAGGCCCAAGGCAGCGGGGGAAGGGTGGAGGCTACGGAGGAGCAAGAAAAACGGGAAGAAGAACGGCGGACGAACTAAAACAACGCGCGGGTGGGTGAATGCAAAAGGTCGCCCTTCTTGAAATAACGCAATTAAGAAACTGTACGCGCGCGCGGGCGCACGGACGTTCCTGGACTACCAAGTCATCGACGCGCACAAAAAAGTAGAGAAACAGTCAAGCAAAAAATAGAGAATAGAAATACACTACATACGACGGTCTTGCGGAGCATTCTCTCCCACCGACCGATCGCGGCCGTTTTCAGTTCTTTGTTCTCTTTTTCAGCTAGCGCTTGTGGGCGAGAGGGGTATTGAGGAGGATTGGGGAAGAGGGCAGACTTTCTCGGAGTTGCTGCCAAATTAAAACGGCCGACCGTGGTTGCCGGCCGGGACGTTAGGCCTAAGAAGTCCGCAAACGATGCTTTTAGAAAGTGGGTGGTCGTTGTCGGAGCCCATTCCATTTGCCGCGGATGCCGTCCATTTCCCCGGCCCGGCCGCACTGCGCTCCCTCTCCATTACTCAGGAGGGGCTGTCTCGAAGCGGCCCTCTGCAGAATCGTCCCACCTTAGCGGGGCCATTTATATCCCGGCCTTGCGCGGCCACCACTCGCGGGCGCAGGCGTGCACCCCCCGTCGCCACGGGACGTCGGCGAGCGCGCACGCCGCAAAGTCGCTCTGCGTGGCACCGCGGTGGTGGACCCCCGCGGTATGCGCACGCACTCCCGTATACAGCGAGTACGTGCGCCCCAGCGAGCGCGTAGTACACTGGAGCACCAACTGATCGTACAGAGCGGCAGCAATGCGATATTGCACCATGCGCCTGCCATTTGCACCGTGCGCCAGCAGCTAAAGGAAGTGTTGTAGCTCTGGCGAGTTGGTCATCCATGGTCATAGATTGTATTAGCGTGTTATATGTACGAAAGAAACACGGCGTAGAGGCAAAAAGAAAGGTAGGTGCTCAACTTCAACTGTGAGTGGCCGTAGTCACAGTAGAGTCTTTGCCCGATGAGTTGGTCAATCCAGCTCGGTGAACAAAGGGACCATGCGTGGTTCCGAAATGTCGGATAAATTAGGGACATTGGATGAGGGACCCAGTTTTATCTTAACGTATTGTTCTTTAAAATGCTGTTGACAGCGAATACATTGGAAGTTTAATGCATATACCTTGCTCTTTATGTCTGTGTCATGCTTATTACGTAAGCGTGCGGCGCCAATACAAACTATGTTCAGGGCAAAAAGAAGAGTGTTCCATACGTTCGCCATTGTAGTGTATAAGTTACGGTGCTCGGCGTCCGGTGCCCGAAGGTCAAGAGTACAATCCTGGCCGCGGCAATCGAATTTCGATGGAAGCGACATGCATGCTAGAAGCTCCCCTTGGCTGCCACACGGGTTACGAGGTGCTAGAGCCTTCAAACTCCGGTTATAAATCACGTGGTAGGAAACTCCTTTATAATGTTTCTTTGGGGTTGTGGTTAGAATATGTCAGTTACTGCATTTTATTTAAACATGACGTATAACTTTAAAAGCCAGAGAATTTTCAGATGTCATGAGCCGTGAATTCCTCAGTCTCGGCTAACTTTTTTTTGCTAATAGTGTGCATGCCTATTGCTAAGTCTAACCTAACCTAACCTAACCTAACCAAGAGCGACGTGATCGTGATTAAGACGTGCACTCGTTTTTTTTTTCGTCAAAAGTTATCCTTTATCCCTTTAAAGTTTAGACAGTCTGTCCATACGCGGGCTAACCCCTCCGACATTTCAACTATCTTCTTCCGCTTTAAGGGGGAAGAAAGAGCAGAAAAAGAAAGTGCTCGGAGGGGACTTGCAATCGGACAAGAACAGCGCCCTGAAACACGTCACACGTCCACGATCACGAAGAATGAAAGAGCACATGTGGCATCCGTTGGGCGGACCCTGATAAGCCACATCCGGAATCCTATCGAAGTAATCCGAGTGGATTAGCATGCGCGGAGAGACCGGTCAGGGACACGCACACACACATGCACACCGAAAAAAAAAACAGGAAACAAAAACGCGTTGCCTCTAAGTGTGTGGCTCAAAGTTATAGAAAAGCGTTCCCGCACGCTTTGCCTCAGGCGTTGTTTTCATAACTTGAATGCAAAATTACGGAAGTTAGAGTAATTCTGAAAATTTTTCCTCGGCTTCTTGCAAAAACTGGCTATAAAGAATATAATCTACTGACGCTAGTAGAAATTTAAAGTTAACAAGGAACAGAAGCGAGAATAGAAGTGCCTCGAATACGTTAAGTTTTTAATAAACATCCCACTTCTGAACCATAACCCAAGCTATAGCTGAACGGCGTTGAAAAAAAATGGCAGTGGCTTAGCTCAGCCATGCCAGGATATACGTAGCGTTAGCAAAGGTTCAGCTGATTATTCTTACCTTTCCAGATATCATGCTTACAGCTATTCCAAGAAACGCACACGGTATACGTATTATGTGGCACATGTATATTATTTCGCCGGGCTACTACTTCGGGATCCGATGAGTTAAGCTTCTCCGCTCTACTGCACCGTTGAGCAGCATTCGCACTCTCCTTCTCCATGGCTATACCACAGTGGCAAACGCCAGTCAGAGGCGCTATCAAGCGGCTCCAGCGCAGTGTCAGATGGCGACTGCACAGGGAAGGCGTGCGCGTCGGCGTCCATATGCCTACCAAGGCTATGACGGCACTCCTCTGGAAAGCACACCGGCGGCGGCGAGTCGCGCGCGGCCGCGGCCGAGTGCGAGGGAGGTGCCGGCTCTGGTGCGTGACACCAGTGATTGTCTGCGCAGCGCATCGAATTGCGCGCACACCGGCGGCAAGCCACGCGCGGCGGCGGCGGCGGAGTATCACTGCGCATGCGCAGACCAGTGCCACGCGAAATTGGCTCAGCGAGGCCAGTGTAGCTAACGCTACAAAACCCCAAGGCAGGCTTGTTTAAGGAGCTTGCTCGGCAAGCTTCTTATGCTCGCGCACTGTCCGCCGACGTCACCCGGTGATCACACTAGTGTTGCCAGTGTACACTTCCACGGTCACCGCTGAAGTTCGTCGCGCTGGTCACCTATCCGGTGATTCCAACAATACTTATTAGATGGCGTGCCGCCACCCAAGGCGTCGGTTTTCGATGCCTCGCACGCTCACATCGTCGTGACAACGTCCACTTCTTGTTGCTTCGTAGGCACGGCAGCACGTGACAGGTTTTTATGATGAGTGTTATACACTGATAACCATATTCTTCCAAGCCCCCTCAACTGTCTGCTCTCAACCTCGTTGCAGAACACCTAATGGCCCCAGGTCTGCCATTTATGAGCGTTGGGCATTTGACTCACTGCAGCAGCCAGTACGGCATGAAAGATGAGGTGGTTAACGTGCCGATCGACGTGGCCAAAAGTGTGCAGTGCCAGCCAGGGAACGCGCCCGACCACGCTGCCTTTGTGCTCATGATGTGCCGGCTCGTTAACAAGTCTTCCTACAGAAATGGTCTCGCCAAGAAATGCCCCGTGCACCTACCAACAAGCTCCTCTAACATCCTTTACATTGTAGATATGGCGGTGATTATTTGGGGGCAGACTCCCTGGCCGTAAGTCGTTCTCTCCTCCGTAGTCGTGTAGTAGTATGTAGCCACCTTTAGTTTACGAGATGCTCAAAAACGGCGTTCTATGTATATGTCCTTGGGAATAACATAACTAGATTACGTTAGGGGTTTTCGCAGCATACCGCCAGAGTGAATGATAATAAATGGGGCGAAGCGTCCCTCCGTCCATCCGTCCGTCAGTTCGCCAGTCATGCGTCCGTGCCACTGTCGTTCCATCTATGCGTCTGTCCTTCTGTCCGCCCGTGAGTCCGTCCGTCCGAGGGTCCATCCATCCATCCGTCTGTCCGTCCATCCATGCTTCCGCCTGTGTGTCCGTCCGTCCATGCTTCCGTCCATCCGTGCGTCCATCCATCCGTGCTTCTATCTGCTCATCCATGAGTCTGTCCGTCTGTGCTCCCGTCCGTGTGTCCGTGCCTCTGTCCCTCAATCCATGACAATCCAGATATTTCACTGTCTGCCAGATGCTTCGTTTTCATGCCGGCCTGTAGTTCTCTAAACAATGTTCGTTGCCCCAGCATGAGAACCATTATGTTCGAGAACTATTACGCAGAATTTTCTAGCAACACTTTGATATTTATAGTATCAAGTGTTCCATAATGTCCCGCTATCTGCACGTTCTTTGTCTGGCATGAACGCTCACGTATGTGTGTGTGTTTGTGTGTGTTTGGCGTTTTTTATTTATTTTTTTTAGTATCTCTTTCAACCCCCAATTCTCCTCTTACCCCGGTGCAGGATATCATACCGGATACTACCCTTTAGTTAACCTCTCTGCCTTCCTCCTTTCTCCATTTTCTCTCTTATTGCCAGTGCAATCCCCGCCACGGTAGCCTAGTGGGTAAGATTAATTGCTGAACCGCAGGTCGTGGAATCGAGTCCCGGCTGCGGTGACTGCATTTTCGATGGAGGCGAAAATACTGTATGTCTGTGTGCTCAGATTTTGGTGCTCGTTAAAGAACCCCAGGTGATCTAAATTTCCGGAGCCTTCCACAACAGCGTCTGTCATAATCATATGGTGGTTTTGGGACGTTAAACCCTACACATCACTCAGTGGATTCCCCAGTGGAAGGTAGCAAACACGACACGCATCTTGTTGACCTCACTTCGTTCTCTTTCGCTCGCCATGCCCTTTCTGTACTTTTCTCCCTTTCTTTCAGCTTTATGTCGGAACAAGTATTTTTTTTTTTTTGCATATAGCCTGTCGAGTACAACTTTTACATGCTTGTGGTTGATTATACAAGGAAGCAAACAGCGCAAACCGTAAGGCTCTTTATATTTGGAATTTTATTGTGGTTACGTTGCGACAGATGGCACGTAAAGGGAGGGTGAAATGATGGCACTTCCGCTCCGTTCCACGGGAAAGCACCGCGTGTGCCCGACAGGGTGACTGCGCCGAAGACTCATTCAGCCGAACTGCACGCACACGCATTGCTCAATGACCTGACTTCTCCCGGGACATCTCCCCCTGAACCCTGTTTCCTTCTCTGTTGGTCCTCGTAGTCAACGCGTTACGAGTCAATCAACGAAAATGATTGCAATCTCCGAGTCTGAGCGTGATTAACTGCCGGCCTCCTCGGCCGCGTCGTACGCGGCACCGCAGAGCACTCTGCATGCGCCTACTGGCCGCATTATAAATTTCACTCGCTCGCCTCACTGTCAACTTAAGGTGCACGAGCTGTCCGCACTGGGCATATTACTTAGTGAACTTGCTTTCATCGACGTCCTCCAGAATGCATGCATGCACCGTCTTTGGCTTGACCACTGGGTCGCTTGAACTGCTGACCCTGAGGGCCTTGTTGCGTCCCGCTGCCAGTGACGTCTTCGAGGCGAGCGCGATGTCGCCGCCACTCAGTTCCGCGAACGCAGCGACTGTTGAGGCTGACCATTGTGTCGCGGGACGGTGCGCTGGCGCCACGGCTGGGCCCTGCGGAATGCGGCGGCGGTTTCGGGGAACGAAAGATTCGTCGCTGCTTCTTGGAGGGATGGGTCCACCCGGAACAACTGAGCATAGAGCTGAGGGGAAGTCGGGTTCCGGGTGGACGATTCACCCCCTTGATCCCCCCCTCTGACTGCGGGCCGCCCCTGCCTTTCGTGAAGTGGACTGATGGACCGAGATAGAGGGAGAGGGGCGGCAACGAGAGGGATAAAAAGGACGGAGGAGACGGCGGGCGCAGAAGGGGGAACAACGATGACCAGTTAACTTTTCTTTGAATGCAAATAAATCCTTTTTTTCAAGTTTCCTAAATGGACGTCCTGCTTTCATGACCTGCCTGATCTTGGTCATCCCACCCAATCTACCCCGACGACGCTACAAACTGGATGGCAGCGGTGGAATCAAGAAAAGGCATGCAGAAAACTGCGGACGGAAGATCGACTTCTGTGGATCCGGGATCAGCAGAACGAGACCTCGTGGCTCCGGGAGGCACAACCGTCGCAGTAACGGCATGAAGTTTTGGACGACTCCAGGAAACTAAGGACGAGCAGCAGAAGGCAGACCAGACGATCTGGGATCGGCGGTCCTGTGAACGTGGCTCTGGGAGACACGTCCTTCGCCAGCTCGAGGTTGGAAGTAGCTGCGGACGGAAGATCGACTTCTGCGGATCCGGGATCGGCAGAGCGAGACTTCGTGGCTCCGGGAGGCACAACCGTCGCAGTAACGACTACCGGAAACTAAGGACGAGCAGCAGAAGGCAGACCCGACGATCTGGGATCGGCGGACCTGGGAACGTGGCTCCGGGAGACACGGCCTTCGGCAGCTCGAGGTTAGGTGAGTGCTTGAGCGATCACGTTTTGCCGGACGATAAGAACAGGGTTCTATCGGGCAATTGGCTCTGAAGGGCCGCCACAAGTGTGCGGTGAATATTGCAGAAGTATTGGTTGGCTCTTGTGAAGATATGGATATCGGAGTGTTAAAGAAAGAAGAGCTGTTGCTGTTAGCAGTAGAGCTCAGCTTGGATATCAATAGCAGGTTAAGGAAGCCCGAAATTCGCAGTGCGATAATCGAAGGGGGTTTCGAGGAGGACGAGCTCAGCGAGGCCTGGGAAAAGATATGTGAGGAGAAGAAACAAAGGGAGGAAGAAAAGAGGGAAAGAGCGGAAGAGAAGGAAAGGCAGGAAAGGAGAGAACAAAGACAGGCCGAAATTGAGCTCGAGAGAATAAAGCTAGAGCAGGCGAGATTAGCACGCAGTGCAGATGCGGCGCCGCCGCATACTGAGAACCTGAAGATGACGAGTTTGCTTCAGCCGTACAAAACAGGCGAGGACATTGGTCTCTACCTGATTAATTTTGAACGGATCTGTGAGAAACATTCATTTCACCAGGACACCTGGCCAGAGCGGTTGCTTGCGTTGTTACCGGGTGAGGCCTCGCAGGTCGTGGCCAGACTGAGCGCAGCCGAGGCAGGCGTATACAGTTCAGTGAAGTCGACATTACTCGCAAAATACAGGCTCTCCACAGAGGAATTTCGGAGGAGATTTAGACGGGAAAGAAAGAAGCCTGGTGAAAGCTTTGTTGAGTTTGCGTGTAGCCTGAGTGATAATTTTTCAGAGTGGGTGAAAGGAGCAGGTGCGGATAACTTAAGTAAACTGAGGGATCTAATTTGTTTGGAGCAGTTTTATGACACCCTGCCGGATAACGTGCGCCTGTGGGTCAAGGATAGGCAGGAAGGTGTGTCTGTTAGGAGTGCAGCACAGCTTGCCGACGAGTACGTGGCCAGTCGAGGCTTCAGGACCCCGATCAACAGCGCACATCACTATCAAAGGCCTGCACCACGGCCCCAAGCTTACACTCGGGGACCGCAAAGCGCAACAAAAGAGCGAGAGGAAACTAATCAAAATTCGGCGCGTGCTGAAGGCAAGCTGAAAGAGCAGGAAAAGAACAGAAAGGAGGTCAGAAATCATTTAGAAGAGTTAGAGTCGCGAGCTAAGGCGCTATGTTTCAAGTGCAACGAAACAGGTCACTTTGCCCGAAACTGCTCAAAAGGTAGGCCAGTGTTTGCTTGCGTAAGCGATCACCCGAGTAACCTAGATCTTTTGAAACCTTACACGACAGATTTAATGGTTAATGACAAAAGGTGTAGGGTACTCAGAGACTCCGCGGCCACTATGGACGTAGTCCATCCGAACTACGTAAAAAGTGAAGACTACTTATCCGAATGCGCGTGGATAAGACAGGCCGTCAGCGAAGATTCAGTGTGTTTACCTATGGCAAAGGTACACATTCGGGGTCCTTTTGGAGCGATCGAGACAGTAGCAGCAGTCTCCCGTGGGCTACCAGAGGGCTACCCGTACCTTTTCTCGAACAGCTCGGAGTCACTACTCAACGACAGGGGGTGCACTTTTGCTGATGCCCAGGTCATGGCTTTGACGAGATCGAAAGCACGCGTATTGGCTCAGCAGCTGCGTTACGGGGAAGGGGAAGGTGCCAAAGCGAAAGAGTTAACAACTGAATCCGCAGAAGTTAAGCCCGACGAGGCACTTATCCCTATTCCTCCGACCGAAAATCCGGAAAATGGTCAGATTAAGAAGCCGATAATTGAGAAAAGAAAGAAACCTTCGAAAGGAAAAGATCATAGTTTGCAGGGGTCCGTGTTGGCCCCAATCTCGCACAGCTACGAGCGCATGCTAGGGGTTGACAGGGAAGCGTTACGGCTGTCTCAGAAAACTGACCCTAGTATAGCGGTTATGAACAACGGAAACAGTGAAGGTGTTTCGTCAAGAAACATCTCTTTCGAAGTGAGGAACGGTATCCTATATCGTAAATACCGAGATAGGCGAGGGCAGTGCTACGATCAATTGGTGGTGCCATCACCATACCGCAAGGACCTACTCAGTCTTTGTCACGATCACTCATGGGCAGGACACCTGGGCATAAATAAAACCAAGAAAAGATTGCTACAGGAATTTTATTGGCCGGGGTGTTTCAGGGACGTGCAGAATTTCGTGAAGACTTGTGACGCTTGCCAGAGAGCCGGTAGGTCTAACGACAAATGGAAGGCCCCGATGGTAAAAGTGCCCATTATTTCTGAGCCCTTCCGCAGAGTTGTTGTAGATTTGGTGGGGCCGTTGCCGAAAACAAGTGCGGGGAACAGATACATTCTCACACTATTGTGTCCTGCAACGAAGTTCCCCGAGGCGGTGCCCTTACAGGAGGCAACTTCGGTCGAGGTAGTCGATGCGTTGCTTTCTATATTTTCGCGCCTCGGTTTCCCTGCCGAAATGCAATCGGATCAGGGAACCGTTTTCACGAGTGCTCTCACGACCATGTTTCTCGAGAAATGTGGCGTTAAAATTTTGCATAGCTCGGTTTACCACCCACAAAGCAACAGTGTGGAGAGATGGCATGCTACCCTAAAAAAAGTATTGAGAGCTGTTTGCCATGAAAGGAAGTGTGATTGGGATGGTTGTTTACCGGGCACGCTATTTGCGTTGCGCACAGTGCCACACGAGGGAACCGGGTTCGCACCGGCAGAGCTGGTGTATGGCCGGAATCTTCGAGGTCCGCTGAGGCTAGTCCGCGAACTGTGGGAGGATGATCGGGGGCCTAAATGTGTGATCGAGTATGTGTTGAACCTAATGCAAAGGTTACATAAGTGTCGTGAGATCGTGAAGGGCAACCTAGAGGCGAGGCGAGACGCTTCAAAGCGCTACTATGATAGAAATGCCAGGACGCGATCATTCAACCCGGGCGACAAAGTGATGATATTGAGGCCTAATCGCCAGAATAAACTGGAAGTCCACTGGGATGGACCTGCCGAGGTTATCAGTCGCCTTTCGGAAGTAAACTACACCGTGAGATTACCTGGAAGAAAACGCGAGGACAGGGTCTACCACGTAAACCTAATGAAGCCATTTTTAGAGCGAGCAGCAATTGTTAGCATCGCCATGAATGTTTCAGAAGAGGTTTCTCTAGAGGTACCTTGTTTTCCTGGGAACACGGGCCCTAGTGTAGAAGAGATAATCGCGTGTGCAGTTAACAAAGACGAGTTGGGTACAGCTAAAGTCGAGGATCTGAAGAGCCTTATTCAGGAATATCTGGAATGTTTTGGGGAAAGGCTCGGAAGGACTCATTTGGTACAACATGATATCGAGCTGACTACAGAGGTCCCTTTTAGCTCGAAGGCGTACCGCGTGTCTCCGCGACAGCTGGACTTAATGAAGGCGGAAGTTAAAAGGATGCTTCGCCTTGGCGTGATCAAAGAAGCATATAGTGACTATTGCTCCCCTTTGATGTTGGTCGAGGTGCCGGGGAAAGAACCACGGCCATGCGTCGATTATCGCAGGTTGAATGCGATCACAAAAGACCAGGTGTACCCGTTGCCTAACATAGAGGAAAGGGTGGAGCTGGTAAGCCGGGCTACCTTCATTTCAACCCTAGATTTAGTGAGAGGATATTGGCAGGTGCCCTTAACTGAACGAGCAAGTCGGTATGCAGCATTTGTAACACCCTTTGGCGTTTATCAGCCCGTCACCATGGCCTTTGGTTGGAAAAACGCACCCTTCTGTTTTTCAAGGTTAATGGATCGGGTGCTAGAAGGACTAGAAGAATTTGCGGTGCCATATCTAGACGACGTGGCCGTATTTTCTAATGATTGGGAGTCTCATTTGCAGCACACACGAACGGTGCTTGAAAGAATCAAAGGGGCGGGCCTGACTATTAAAGCCGAGAAGTGTCAGTTCGGCCAAGCCCGTGTCACGTATTTGGGACACGACATAGGGCAGGGAAAACGGGAACCAATGAAAGCCAAAGTAGCTGCGATAGTCAACTTCCCAAGACCCGTAAACAAAAGGGAGGTGCGAACATTTCTAGGAATGACAGGCTATTACCAGCACTACATTCCAAATTATTCGGAGCTCGCCAGCACGCTAACCGACAGCCTGCGAAAACCTGAACCGGAAGTGGTAACTTGGAGCACCGAGAGGGAGGAGGCCTTCCAAAACTTGAAGAAAGCTTTGTCTTCTCGGCCCGTGCTTGTCGCGCCAGACTTTAGCCGAGAATTCATTCTCCAATGCGACGCCAGCAACCGAGGTCTAGGTGTCGTCTTGGCCCAACTTAACGAGGGAGGTGAAGAGCATCCGGTGCTCTATCTCAGTCGGAAGCTGACTCCCCGAGAAGAGGCTTTCAGTGCCTCGGAGAAAGAATGTTTGTCCATTGTGTGGGCCATTCAAAAACTAGGATGCTATATTCAAGGCACAAAATTCACGGTCGAGACTGACCACTGCCCGCTTTCATGGCTGAAGCAAATGTCCAATAAAAACGGGAGGCTGTTGAGATGGAGCCTCATACTACAGGAGTATAACTTCGAGGTCAAATATAGAAAGGGGAACCAGAATAAGAACGCCGATGGACTGAGCCGTGGATTTTAGAGTCGAACACTGATTTTCTTGTTGCTGTTTCTTTTTTTACTGATGTGTTTCTATCGCGGCTGAGGTCACGGCATTTAGATTTTTTTCCAAGGGCTGACCACCACAAAAAAAAAAAAGAAAGAAAGAGAGGGCAATCATGGGGTAAAATTATGGCAGTCTTGGCGTCCGGTGGGCGTGTCGCTCGGGCACGCCGACCAGAGTGTGTGTGCTTGTGTTGTGTATCCCTGGAACAGGGTTATTGGTGATGCGAGTGCTGAGGCCCAGAGAGGCCGAGTGTTTGCACATGTCGTCTCGACGCTTCAGGTGACCCGACAGTTGGCCACCCTCGAGTCGAGTCTTTCGGCGGCGGAGGAGTCTGTTGCGTCCCGCTGCCAGTGACGTCTTCGAGGCGAGCGCGATGTCGCCGCCACTCAGTTCCGCGAACGCAGCGACTGTTGAGGCTGACCATTGTGTCGCGGGACGGTGCGCTGGCGCCACGGCTGGGCCCTGCGGAATGCGGCGGCGGTTTCGGGGAACGAAAGATTCGTCGCTGCTTCTTGGAGGGATGGGTCCACCCGGAACAACTGAGCATAGAGCTGAGGGGAAGTCGGGTTCCGGGTGGACGATTCACCCCCTTGATCCCCCCCTCTGACTGCGGGCCGCCCCTGCCTTTCGTGAAGTGGACTGATGGACCGAGATAGAGGGAGAGGGGCGGCAACGAGAGGGATAAAAAGGACGGAGGAGACGGCGGGCGCAGAAGGGGGAACAACGATGACCAGTTAACTTTTCTTTGAATGCAAATAAATCCTTTTTTTCAAGTTTCCTAAATGGACGTCCTGCTTTCATGACCTGCCTGATCTTGGTCATCCCACCCAATCTACCCCGACGACGCTACAGCCTGTAAGGAAAGTCTTCTCCGCGTTTCACGTGTGTTGCCGTGTGTCGATTTGATCTCGTTTCTCGAGAGCTCTATTAATCCCTTTCTCCCACACACACCGACAACCAGTATTATTTTTCTTATTCTCAGTATAAACATGCTTGTTGGGACATTGCAATTTATGTTGGTCGAGAGGCAGTACTATATTTTTGCCTGAAGAGCTTCCTTTCCGTGGAACTCCGGCGTTGTGTAGGTGGCAGACCAATCACCCCACTTTTATATACGACGGAACTCTAACAATGAGAGTTGGGGAAGGGGGGGGGGGTTGAGAGGCTTGCAGCTAATTTTTTACATTTAAAAAAAGCGCGCTTTTTTTGCTACAGAAATCTGCGCACAGTACATGAGGCAGAAAATGATTAATTGATTGATTGATTGATTGATTGATTGATTGATTTGTGGGGTTTAACGTCCTAAAACCACCATATGATTATGAGGGACGCCGTAGTGGAGAGCTCCGGTAATTTCGACCACCTGGGGTTCTTTAACGTGCACCCAAATCTGAGCACACGGGCCTACAACATTGCCGCCTCCATCGGAAATGCAGCCGCCGCAGCCGGGCATGAGGCAGAAAATGATACGCTGTCGCGCAGAAGTGAAAAAGAGGGAGAGGAAAAGTTAAACAACTTTTCTCTATATAGTTTCTCTGTGATGCGGAGGGAAGAAAAATACGTGAAAGAGATACAGTGAAAGAAGGGAGAGGGATGGAGGAAGGATTATGCATGGCCGCTATTGTTGCCTCCCTTGTATACGGTCTATAAACTTACGGTGCGTTTGCGGGTCACCACTGCCCTCTTTCTGTAGTACAGAAAACATTACAACAGGTGGGCATCTATCACGGATAGCTACATTCATAGCATGTGTAATTCAAGCCCCTACACTTAACTACTTATAGCTTGATCCCTTGCTGACCCGCAGGTCGTGGAATTGAATCCCGGAAACGCCGGCTGCATTTTCGATGAAGGCGAGAACGCTGAAAGCCCGTGTGCTTAGATTTGGGTGCACGTTAAATAACTCCAGATGGTCGGAATTTTCGGAGCCCTTCACTAAGGCGTCTGTCATTATCATATGGTGGTTTTAGGACGTCAAAAACCCCACATCAATCATTAGCTCGATCCTTATTTTAAAATCACAACCAAGGCCCCTATATCACACCTTCGGTAACATTGAGCCTATGAGATGGGCCAAGTTACTAGGTAGAAACTAACTTCTGTGAATCTTGCATGAATCTTAAGTGATCACGTTGCGCGCATGGCAGTGCTCATCGCCTTAGACTCAGTGCGTAGTGCCACAATAGCGTTGGCGAATTGGGACAGTTGGTTTTTGTTAACTGTTAGAAAATACAGTGGTAATAATACACGAGATGGAGACGATCATGAGATGAAGACGATGACGGGACTACGCTGGAATCAGTAGCAGGCATAGAGTTTCATACAAAAATACCTAGAGTGGAATCTGGCGCTATAGTGTCTACGCGGGCTCCTTCAGCGGCGCTTGTACCCGCATGGGAATGATGGGAAGTACAGGCTTCGGATCTGCTTCCGATGGATTACGTTCTTGAGATTGGCGATGCTTCTTGTCTGAGTGAAAGACAAAATGATATGAAGTTACATTAAATTAAAACTTGCTTCATCTTTTTGTACGCAAACTTTATTGCAAAATTTTTTTGTGAACATAGCGTAGAAGGGAACATGAACAAATTTAATCATCAGGGTATGCATCGCTCTGCCATTGCGTTCCAGATTTGGCATCAAGATTTAATTAATTATTTTTTAGAACACTTGAAAAGAAACGCGCTTGTTTTTCTCTCGTAAGTACGCATTATCTATTTATGCAAATATTAGTACAGTGTTAAGTGAGAAATACTGATCGTTTCGTGTTCTGCGACGCTAGGTGCATCTGTCCCAGTGGTCTGCTTCCAACGCACCTCAATACACATATTAAACGTGTACTGTCCCCCTCGCCTTTCGAGGGCTTCGTTTGCGCATCTCTTCCATCGGGCACTGCGTATAGCGGCCCGACAACCACTGGTGATTGTCGGGGACTTTAATGCCCCCAGCCCTCACTGGGGTTACCACTACGAGAAGGCACGGGGCAGAGAGCTCAAGGAGCTCATTTCCTCGCTGAGCCTGACGCTTCTTACCGATCCGGCACAACCCACACGTTCCGGCAACTCGGTCACGCGAGACACATGCCCCGACCTCTCCCTCACCCGTCACATCCGCGATGCTACATGGGAAAATTTAGGCGAAAACCTAGGCAGCGATCACTTTTTACTCCGCATTTCGTTCACACCGCGGCAGAAAATGCGCCAACACTGGGGCCAAGCCCGTCTCACCGATTGGACTCAGTTCAGAATGCAACCATTCCCCGCCGGCCTCTCCTCGACCGAATATGCAGCGTGGGCATCATACGCTCTTCATATGAAACAAGCGAACACTCGCACCCTCGCAACCTCTAATTTGACTCCTGCAATCGATCCACACCTCCTACATCTTTGGCACGCTCGCCGCGGGCTCATAAGGCGCTGGAAACGCAACAAACTTAATCGGAAACTTCGCGCTCGCATTGAGGCGCTCACTGCAGAGGCGGCCGCATACTCCGCACAACTTTCCGATGCTAACTGGGCAGACACCTGTTCGAAGGCTGCAAACCAGATGAGCTCTAAGAGTGCGTGGCGACTCTTTAGAAGCCTTCTCGATCCCTCCACCACCAGGGGAGAAACGCAACGCCAGCTCCGCCGTGTTCTGCATGCATTTCAGGGCACTACGGATGAACTCGCGCGAGAACTTTGTGACCGCTACATCTGCGGCACAATTGATCCCGCAGGCCCAGCATATACGTATTCCGGCGCCCCTAACACCAACCTCGACGCCCCATACACGCTTTCTGATTTACGATTTGCACTCACGAAAATGCGACGGGGCACGGCCCCTGGACGCGACGGAATCACAGTATCGCTCCTGGCAAATCTTCCCGACCAAGCACACCTCTCGCTACTCCAGCTTATAAATAAATTCGATATGGGACGGTTCTCCGCTTCCAACGGAATGGACCACATCGGTCGTGACATTCATTCCCAAATCGGCAAAGTCCGTTAGTATTGAGGCACTGAGACCTATCTCACTTACGTCTTGCGCAGGCAAACTCATGGAAACCATGGTTCGCGAACGCCTTTCCGCCTACTTGGAGGCCAGGAGCACCTTTGCCGACACGATGTTTGGCTTTCGCCCGCATCTGTCGGCGCAGGACGTCCTGCTCCAGCTTCAACACGATATCATAGAGCCGACTACTATGCGCCATAACGATAAAGCCGTGCTCGCTCTCGATCTCCGCGGGGCGTTCGACAACGTCAAACACAGCACTATACTCACTAACCTGTCTACCACAAACTGCGGGCAGAAGACTTTCAACTACATTCGCGCCTTTCTATCACATCGCACCGCCTTCATTCGCCTTAATTCTACCGAACACGGCCCGTACTTATTAGGCACGCGGGGTACACCTCAAGGGGCAGTCCTCTCTCCTCTGCTTTTTAACCTGGCGATGATGAACCTCCCCTCTCTTCTAAGCGAGGTCGAGGGAATACAACACGCACTATATGCAGACGATATCACAATCTGGACCAACACCGGCTCCTTAGCGCAAATCGAAGAACGCCTGCAAAAGGCTGCCCTTCTGGTGGACACCTACGCAGGTTCATGCGGCCTGGAGTGCTCTCCAGCTAAATCGGCTCTTCTTTCAGTCTCTCCGCTACCGCCGCCTCAAATTTTTCTTCCGTCCGGGCCCGTCCCGTCAGTGCAAAATATTGGGGTTCTTGGCCTTCAACTCACATCGTCCTTGGATCCAAAGGGCACAATAGCAGGCCTCAGACGCACCAGCGAACAGGTGAGCCGCATGATACGGCGAGTTTCTACCAAGCGCGGCGGCCTCCGCGGGTCTCAGTCCCTCCGATTGGCCCACGCGTTTGTGACCAGTCGCGTCCTCTACGCCTTGCCTTACCTTCGCCTGCGTCGTCGACACGAGCACCAGCTGGACGTCCTTCTTCGTTCAGTATACAAACGCGCTCTGGACCTACCTATTGCAACTTCCAACAGCCGATTCACGGCTCTGGGGGTACACAACACCTTTGCAGAGATGCGCGAAGCTCATCGCGTTAACCAAATCAATCGACTGTCACAGACGCCTTCAGGGCGCCGTCTTCTACACAGACTTGGCCTTAACCCGATATCTGACCAAGACCCTCTGCAGCCGGTACCAGAGCTCTGGCGTCAAAAGCTATGGGTGGAACCTCTACCCCGTAATATGAACCCTGACCTCCATCCTGGCCGTAGACTAGCACGTGCCGCGGCCCTTCATACGCGACACTCCGATCGTCCTGGTGTTTTCTACGTGGACGTCTCGGGTCCCTCCCCCTCGGGTCACTTCACGGCTGCCGTGATTACAGAGGGCAAACACGTAGATGGCCTCTCCTTTCGAGCAGACACAGTAACGCACGCTGAAGAGGTTGCCATAGCTTTGGCCGCCTCTCACCCTGCCTCACGCACCATCCTGACGGACTCGCGCTCGGCCTGTTCTCAGTACCTTCAGGGTTCCATTGCTCCGCTGGCGGCTAGCCTACTACAGGCAGCCTCTTGGCGCTTTAACCCTCATCCCATTCGTATAGTGTGGACCCCAGGCCACTCGGGCCTGCCCGGCAACGAGGCGGCAAATGCCGCTGCCCGCGCTTCTCCTGTCCGGGCCGTTGCCTCTCCATGTCCCGAGACGGAATCTGGCAATACCAACCTGACGCGCTTTCGCGAAATTTTGGCTTATTACCGGGCTTCGCGCCGCCTCTACCCGGACCCCGCACGCGGTTTGGAGAAAGCGGACGAACGACTGCTACGCCGCCTGCAGACGAACACCTTTATCAGTCCGGCGGTCGCCAGGCACTTTTTGCCGGAAATCAATGGCACCTGCTCGACCTGTCATGTGCTCGCCGACACATATCACGTCGTAGCATCGTGCCCAGTTAATCCCGTCCCTTTCTCATCCCCTTTTCCTATCCCAACTAGAGAGGCTTGGGAGGAGCACCTGCTCGGCTGCTCTACCTTGGCTGCACAACGCTCCTTGGTGGAGCGCGCACGGGCAGCTTCCAGCTCCACTGGCGTCCCGGAATAGGGTCTTGCCACTCTAGCACGCCGATGGGCCACGTCGGCACTCTCTAGTAAACTTTTTCTTAAACAAATGTTTTTTACCACCTACCGCCACCAACGCACCTCTGGTTTTGTTGTGAAGTCAAGCCAGCGGAGCGTGACGGTGCGTCTACTTAGCTTCGTCATCGCTTTGCAGTCGATTTAAAACGAGTTTAGGCAAGACGCGTTCGTGAAAAACATGAACGCGAGGCAATACCCTGCTTGACCCTGCACTGGCATGAGACTCTACATGTAGGCGCAGCGGTGAGTGGACGATGCTTCGTTTAAACTGTCAAATGCGACTCGCAAAGCTCCAAAGTCGCAGATAATCAAGAGATCTAGTGGTCGTCAGCCTCTTCGAGCAACAAAGGCACTGCTTCAGCCTGTTTTACCGCCCCCGCAGGGGCGTCTGCGTAAGTAGGCGTTTGGTGCGTAGCGACACCACGAACCCGAGCTAACGGGGGAGTTTCGACTCCCTCCCACGCCTAGCCGTGCGTGGCTTTGCCGTGTCCGGGGAAAAGGGAATCCTGGGGGTTGAGCCGACGCTGGGTGAATGGACCTTTAAGGCTCCCCGGCAGAGGCAACACACCCCTTTGGTCCCGGCTTCACGTAGACAGCACCCCTGGGCTGACCCACCCAGGGGAAACCGGCAGTCGTCTTTTCCTGTCTCTCTCTCCCTCCTGATCTTCGTCTTTTCTTTCTTCCAATCTATCCTGTCATCTATCTCCTCACTTCTGTTTACTTCCATCTTCCAGGCGGCAAGGGATAACCTTGTGCATGTACCCTCTCTTGGTCACATATTTTTGGGTTATAGTGGCTTTGTACAGCTGGCGCTGGCATGCCCTTATAGTTGCGCTGCAGCGTCCCCATGTTGGGCTCGATGGTGGGCGGCTGGCATGGCTGCCAAATTTATATTAAGTGTGAATACACTTTATAAGCGACCCCAAACCATCCACCGCCGTCGGCGGCGTCCGCAGTCTTCTCTCTATCTTTAAAAGAAAGAGGACTTGGCGGGCCGCAGCGCGGCGCTCTACCGAATAAGCCACGGACGCGACGCTGATATCGGTGTCAGTAACGCGCCTTATATCTTCAACGCCGCTGCGCGCGTCTCCCTCCCCCTTCGCTCGCTCCTCCGCTCTCCTCGCTTGCTGCAGCTGCACGCGCACCCCTCTCTCTCGCGCGCCCGCCTTCTCTCTCAGTCTCCCGTCGAGAGCGGGTCGTGCGATGGATGTCCCGGAGGCAACGCTACCATCAACAACGAATGCAGTACAACCGAATGCCAGCACTGCACCCGTCGTTGGAGGTGACGGTACCGCGGTTGTTTCGCCGACGTTGGAAGACAAGGCGGCGCTGCGAAGGGCTCGTGAGACCGAACGTAAGCGGGCGAAGCGTGCAGCGGATGCCGAACTGCGCGCTCGCGAGGCCGAGGACAAGCGGGCGAAGCGTGCAGCAGATGCCGAACTGCGTGCTCGCGAGGCCCAGGACAAGCGGGCGAAGCGTGCAGAGGATGCCGAACTTCGCGCTCGCGAGGCTGAGGACAAGCGGGCGAAGCGTGCAGCGGATGGTGAACTGCGCGCTCGCGAGGCCGAGATGAGGCGTCAGCATCGAGCCACGAACGCGGCCCAAGAAGCGGAATGACAACGCAAGCGTCAGGCGGAGAAGGGCGATGAAGGCCGGCGTCAAGACGCCGCTCGCAATCGTCAATGGCGTAAAGTTAAAATCCGTTGGCATTCGCCAGTGAGTTAACGTAAACTCGCCAGTGTGATCAAATTGCGATTCCCAGGAACCATTACACCATAAAGGCACCATAGTGTGATTAATAAATATAATAGTCCGAATTAATAAATACCCCTCATAGCATCACCCCGTGCATTCGCACTTAACCATGTTCACCCTCGGGGAAATGCTTGGGAGTTCTTATACTTTATGGCCTCTTTTTCATTTCCTAAACTGTCTGATCGCCCTCCTCCTAAGAAAGGGCGCACCGAAGCAACACTGAATGTATTTATAAAGCCGAAAGAAAATTTCCCGCGCTTCCATGTGATCCACTGTGGAACGCAAGAAAAGAACGCAAGAACCATTTCTCCATTTGTCGTTTCCAAATGCCTCACCAATACCCTTGGTCCAGTATATCAGGCTACACGTATGGCTAGTGGGGACCTTCTTCTTGAAGTCCAAACAAAGACCCAGTATGAAAACCTGACAAAACTCACCTCTTTTGGAACCACACCTGTATCTATCACACCACACCGCTTCCTGAACAGTTCCCGAGGCGTAGTGTCTGATCAAGACCTAATTAACCTGACAGAGAGTGAGCTCCTCGAGGGCTGGAACGAACAGCATGTAACGCATGTACAGAGAATTAGGATTAGGCGTGATAATAAAGAAACCCCTACAAAGCACCTCATTCTTACATTTTGCACAAGCACACTTCCAGAATATATTGAAACAGGCTACCTGAAGTTAAAGGTCCGACTTTACATCCCCAACCCTCGACGTTGTTTTAACTGCCAGCGATTCAGCCATGGTTCTCAGAGCTGCCGCGGCCGTCAAACTTGTGCAAAGTGTTGTTCGCAGGAACACGCTACAGACAAATGTGAAGAAGCCACTACCCACTGCGCGAACTGCGATGGTGGACACCCCGCTTACTGTCGCCCATGCCTTACATGGAAACATGAGAAAGAAGTACTCACCCTGAAAGTAAATGAAAACATCTCGTTTAGGGAGGCGCGCAAGCGTCTTCAAATGCAAGGTCCTTCATTTGCGGAGGTGGCACGAAAGGGGGCAGTGCCACCAAAATCCGCGGCGCCCGCACGTACCACACAAAGTGGATGAGCGGCAGCACCATTTACCCCCTCAGCGGAAGTAGCACAGGCTCTTCCGCCACCAAAAGGCTTGCGGGCCTCCGGACCTGAAGCCCCAGGGCCTTCTGTCTCGACAGATAGTCCTAAGACCTCCGTGCCTGCACGCGTGAACCGCGAGCGGGCATCCAGCACCTCGTCCGAGGTGATGGACACAACAGCGAGTCCAACGGTGTCTTCGGTGCCGAAGGACAGGCGCGGCACATTGAAGTGCGCCAGAAAATCAAAAAACCATCATTACAGGGCCTGAAAAGGCTTCTTAACTTGACGCGATACTTCTTTAGTACACACAGCCCTAATTTACGCTCATAATGATGCACAAATATTACGATGGAACGTCAGAGGATTGCTTAGAAACCTCGACGATATCCAGGAACTCTTACACGAACACTCCCCAAAATTGCTGTGTGTACAAGAGACGACTTAAATTCCAGAAACAACAATTTTCTACGTCGTTATGTAAAGTTCAGAAAGGACTGCAATGACGCTATAGCGTCATCTGGCGGTGTGGACATTATAGTTGGTCAGGGTGTAGCATGTACACATCTACCGCTACGAAAATCCCTTGAGGCAGTGGCTGTTCGAGCAGTTCTTTTGAATAAACTTGTCACCATCTGCTCTCTTTACATACCTTCACAGAACCGTCTTGAAAAACATGAATTCCAGTCACTGATACATGAACTACCGGAACCTTGTGTGGTCCTTGGGGACTTGAATGCACATAATAGTCTAAGGGGCGACTCTCGCTGCGATGCACGAGGTCGCGTAATCGAACAGTTTCTCTTTTCTTCGGGTGCGTGTCTGTTGAATAGAAAGGAGCCAACATACTTTAACCTCGCCAACAAAACCTACTCAAGCATAGATCTCATCATTGTGTCCCCATCGCTTGTACCTCTACTTCAATGGAAAGTGATCAACAATCCTTTCGGAAGTGATCACCTTCCGATTATTCTAAATGCGCCACTAGAAAAAGGTCCTCCACATGTTCCCAGATGGCAGACAGACAAAGCAGACTGGGAACAGTTTCACAACACTACTCGTTTATGTTGAACTGACATATGTAGGTTATACATAGATGAAGCTGTGCAGTACTTCGCAGCTTTTCTTACTGATGCAGCAGCCAAGTGCATACCGCAAACATCTGGTATGCCTTGCAAGGGATGTCTCCCATGGTGGAACATTGAGTGTCGGAATGCCAGAAAGGAGCAGAACAGGGCATGGAGGTTGCTTCGGAATTCACCGACAGCCGAAAATCTTGACAGCTTTAAGAAAATAAAGTCTCAAGGCAGGAAAACGAGTCGGCAGGCCAGAAGAGAAGGCTGGCACAAGTTTTTATCAGCGATAAATTCATATACACAAGAGGCTAAAGTTTCGAACATGGTTGGTAGGGTAGGAGGAAGACAAGTACACTCACTCCCACTCGTAAACACACAGGGTGACAGCCTGGAAGATCAGGCAAACTTCCTCGGTGCACACTACGAGCAGACGTCCAGCTCGTCACACTACACTGAAGCTTTCCAAAGATGCAAAGCAAAGATAGAAAAGCAGAAACTAGAATACAAGTGCACAAATTGCGAGGCATATAACGAACCTTTCAACTTAGCTGAGCTACAAACATCACTAAACCCCTGCAGTAATTCTGCCCCAGGCTACGACCGTGTCACGTATGAAATGTTGAAAAACCTCCCCTCAAAACGCGAAAAAATTTACTCTCCCTATACAATGCTATCTGGCTTTCTGGCACCATCCCTGCTTCCTGGAAAGAGGCTATTGTTATCCCTATTTTGAAACAGGGCAAGGACCCTTCCTCAGTTTCGAGTTATAGGCCCATTGTACTTACAAGCTGCCTTTGTAAACTTTTTGAGAAGATGATAAACCACCGACTATTACATTTCCTCGAAACACGCAATCTGCTAAACCGATTCCAGTGCGGGTTTCGATAGGGCAGATCCACCACCGACCATCTGGTGCGCATTGAGGAAGAGATTCGAGACGCTTTCGTCCACAAACAATACTTCCTGTCTGTGTTTCTTGATATCGAGAAGGCATACGACACGACATGGCGTCTTGGCATATTAAGAGACCTGTCTCACTTGGGTGTGCGCGGTAGAATGCTTTCCATATTCGAGAGTTACTTGTCCAATCAGACATTCCGTGTCCGTGTGGGCAGTATGCTCTCCCAAACATTTGTCCAAGAAACGGAAGTACCGCAAGGTGGTGTACTTAGTTGTACACTTTTTATTATCAAAATGAATTCATTGCATCTGTCCATCCCCCGCAACAAGTTCTATTGCACATATGTCGATGTCGTCCAGCTTGGCTTTAAGTCATGCAACCTAGCAATGTGTGAGCGGCAGGTTCAGTTAGGTTTAAACAAGGTCTCCAAATGGGCAGACGAAAACGGGTTCCGACTGAACCCACAAAAACACGTGTGTCTTGTTCTCCCGAAAGAGAGGCATGCTCTCAGAACCCGACATTTAACTGAAAGGTCAACGCCTGTCTGTTAATGCGGAACATAAATTCTTAGGCTTAATCTTTGACAACAAGTTGACCTTCGTATACCACACATCAAGTATCTAAAAATAAAATGTTTAAAAGCCATGAATGTTTTAAAAGTGTTGTTAAGTACTACGTGGGGTAGTGACAGGCAATGTCTCATGAATCTGTATACAAGCCTCATTCGCACCCGCTTAGATTATGGGGCCGTTCTTTATTAGTCTGCGACTGAAAGTGCTTTGAAGATGCTGGACCCCGTGCACCATTTGGGCATCCGCCTTTCTACGGGTGCCTTTCGCACCAGCCCCGTAGAAAGCATTTACGTTAAGTCAAATGAGTGGTCACTTCATCTGCAGAGAACTTACATGTTCTTTGTATATTTCCTTAAGGTGAAATCAGACAAGAAGCACCCCTCATACACTACTATATATTGTCGAGCTCCATTCTGTTTCAAAACAGGCCTTCGATGAGGCAGCCTTTCTCAGTTCGCCTGAAGGGTCTAGCTGAGGAAACGGGAGTGTCACTTGAACACACTTTAATGGCTCCTGTAGCATACCCACCACCGTGGCAGTGGCAGACTATAGACTGCGATGTGTCTTTCCTAGAAGTTACAAAACATGCGCCTATTGCCCATATCCGAACATACTTCCTGTAACTTCAACAAAAATCCACACGTCCTGAGTTCTTTACAGATGCCTCCAAGTCCAACTCCTCTGTGTCCTACGCTGCTGTCGGCCCATCCTTTTCGGATGCTGGCCCTCTACATCCAGGCACAAGTATCTTCACAGCGGAAGTTTACGCGATACTTGTGGCGCCTAAACACATCAAACAATTACAAATACAAAAAGCAGTAATTTATACGGACTCCCTCAGAGTAGTAACGGCTCTGCAAACCCTTAGAAAACAAAAAACCCTGTCCTCGTCTCACTTTACTCCATTTTATGCACACTGTACACACTCAAACAACATGTTGCTGTGTGCTGGGTGCCAGGGAATCGTGAGATCCAAGGCAACGTGATGGGGGATAAGCTTGCTACATCCGTCCAAGAAAGCACTGGCACTACACCCATATCAATCCCGGTCCTTGATCTGAAGCCGTCTCTCAAACGAATGCTCAGGGACTATTGGCAGGGCAAGTGGGATAGACACACACAAAACAAACTACACATTATTAAGCCACACCTTAGCCATTGGCCGCCAGTATCGAAATCACGTCATACAGAGGTAATAATAACGAGGCTCAGGATAGGACGCACATACACGGCACACACATATCTTTTGTCCGGTGGCGATCCACGAATGTGTGACAGATGTGGTGAAGCACTAACAGTTCTTCACATTTTAATCCAGTGCAAATAGTTAGAAACTCTAAGAAAACAACACTTTCCATTACCCTACCGACAACATATACCTTTACACCCTGCAATGTTGGTTGGTAGGGAACGACTTTTAGTCATAAATCATTGTTAGCGTTTTTTAAAAGAAATGTGTAGTGTACATATTATATACCCGGGCATTCCGTAGCACGACCTCTCCAGAGAAGTTTTCGCTGCGATGTCTACACAACAAAGCACTTGCCTCGCGGCCCTTGGACGCAAGGGTATGAACGAGTGAGGCACTTGTGATAATGCCATACATGTCCACCATCGTTTTTTATTATCACCAACTTTTGTCATCTATTCACATCACACACATCTTTCACGGCATGGTCATGATTTTATTAATTGTATGTTTTTATCCGCCTTACCGCGAGGAATTTTATGGCCCTTATACAGCCGCTTATCACAATCATTGTCCATATCCTAATAAGATGAACTGGTGCTCTTTGGCCGTGAAACGGCCCTTGCGCCACAAAACATCAAACATCTTCATCATAGCCTGTGTTACCGCACCCCACTACCCACGCTCCACGAAGAACGAAACTGAAACTGTAGCAAAAGGTCTGTAGACATGTCACTAGCTAACCCTATCCAATCTGGAGCCTGTATTTCCCATAAATCCCATGGGGGTACACGATCGCAGTGCCAAATTCCTCTCTAGGTATCGTTGAATGAAACTTCATGATAGCAGGTAAACTTAATGCAACCAGACATCCCGATTTAGGCTGTCCCATCTGTGCGGTTGGAGTCTGGCTGTGCCGCCTATATACCTTCTTATGGGGTAGTGTTTTGTCCTGCTTTCAGCCGATAGCCGGCTCGCCACAGCAGTCAGCTAGCACGGCCACCATCCGCCTTTGCCATACTATACTAAATATGGCTGTGGTTTGCTTTTTCCTCTTTCCATCTCTTTCTATTTCCATCTCTGTTGGTCTTTCTTTCTGTCTTTCATACTTTCTCTCTCTTTTTTTCTGTCTTCGTTTTCGTTATCTCGTTCATCTCAACGCAATCATATAGTTCCCGTTAATGTTTGTTGAGGTCGGGCCCCCTCAATGTACCTCTATTCGTACAATAAATTTGAACAAGTTCAACTAAAAGCGAAGTCTGTGAACACGCGAATTATTGCAACGTGGGCATATCGTGCTTAAAATGGGAACTTGAAAGAAGGATGTTACCTTTGTTTTTGCTGGCGTAACCACTGTTACGTCGCGCTCGCTCGTGGACATGTGTTCTCGCTGGAAAGGAAGAGGAAGAAGAACGGAGCCCTAGGAGACAGACCATCTTCGCTGAACGCCTCGCAAAAGTGAGTAACGAAACCTATACGTTATTGCCCGCAGTGGTAAAAAGCTACGGGAAGTGCGCAGGAGTCCTCGTGAGGGAAGGTTCATTTGCGCATTGGTACATGACAGCGCTGCAAAAAATGTATATGGTAGCCCTAGTGTGGGGGACAATGTAGCTGATGTGACCTTGCGTTCCTTCATACTCTATCTTCCGCTCGCCAGGCCCCCCGAGGAGCGCCAGGGTTCGGGATCTCAGGCTTCAAGTACACAGGAGCGCAAAAAATCTGGTGCGTATAGGCTGCTTCGGGGCTCTGGCACTAAAACTAGTTAAGCCCTTACGGTTGAGAGTTTCAGATGGTGATTTTAAGCAGTCCGCTGCTGCAGTTTATAGCATTAAACTCCCATTAAATACCTGGATGTTTTCTTGGGCCGTCGTCTTGGTGCCATTTTATGACGGTGTCGCATTGTTTCTACTGCCGCGATACGAGAACGCGTTCCCAATCCTCTGTGTGGGGAGACATCCTCCATCTCTGCATCTGGCCTATTATCGAGATACGGTCGACGCAAGTTGCGTTTGAGATGCAAAGAATGAGCAAGCGCTGGTCGAGCACAGCCCTATGTGAACGCACCCTCACGCTTTGCACAATCGACCATTCCGCCATAACATGCTCAAGCACCATGAAGAAACAATTATTCGCTTTAGGGCCTCTTTTTCTCCTACAGTACTGTAACCTCTCTACATAGGCACTCAGCAACGCAGTTAACGAGATCTGATGGCAGCGCCAGAATACACAGCCTAGGGAGTAGGCGCAGCAAAACCGAGTCTTCCAATGCGTAGCCTAGCGAGTAGACGCAGCAAAACGGAACTTGCACGTACCTATCGTTTTCTTTTTTAGTTGTTAGCAAGGGGGTCATGGCCGATTATGTAAGCGCTGAGGAAGCGTTCTTTGATAACGTGCCAAAAAGGGCACTGAAACTTCAGCGTGGGACTGTGTTCAGCGAGTGTTCCATTTTCTTAGTGTCCCTGGTGGTCGGCACCAACAATGCTGAGGTGTCCCAAAGAACTTCGTCACGCCCTCTGGTCCACTGTCGTGTGCCTATTTAGGGACCCTTCATATGAACGCGTCTCCCTGTTTCAGGGTGGTGTCAGCCTTTGACACATCACTTGCCACGGTTTACTAAAACAAAATGTTGCCAGTCCCGGTTTCCATGGCAACAAGCACCATGTTGGTTCTCGCGGCCAGGTGTTCCTGTTCCGCCGGACTGCACCAGCTGCATGTTGGCGCCGGTGTTCAAGCTGAAGTATCTCAGCTGCGTTCGACTACACCATAGACCTATAGATTCCGCTACGACACCATCCTCGCGCTAAGACCACTACAAAAACTTTGAAGCGTAAATGCCAGGGTGCTGCGTGCCGCAATGCAAGATCATCTGGAGACTGTTCCGCTTCCCGACAGCCGACGGAAACGCTGGATTACACAAGTGAAGCGAGATTGCTTGGAGCGGACTTCTTGCAGTGTTTGTGAGGTGAGTACCCGTTGTATTTCGAGTGGATTTAGTATATCGCCACATATTTCGAGAAATTATTGACTTCTTCACGCGACGAAAAGGAGTTTGAGTAAAGCAAACACGACAACTTGCACAGTACAACGATGCATCAGGCTTCGGTCGCCTACGCCTAGATATGCGAGCGAGAGCTCGTTAACTTGAGCATGTTTGTTTATCCTCGTAGTCGAAGCGCAGTTCACCAATCGAATGATACGACTAATCGAACATGTGGTCTTGCATTAATTCACTGTTTGCGTTTCATGTGTTTCCGAAGCCGTCGCCGCATTCATCGCGGGAAACGCGGGGCCCGTAAACCACTAACTGGCAGATAATCGAGTTCACGTCTTCCTTTGCTGGCAGATGTTCGCGTTCCTGCACTTTCACCTCGGTCGCTGAGAGAGGGCATTTGGAGAGGTAGACAGACGAGCCGACGAACGTGTTCCCTGTAGACTCTTGTAGTCTTGCATGGTTGCAACGCAACTAAATTTTGTGCGGCTTGACATGGGGTGTTCGTTCTTCCCTTCAATAAAACGTAGAACCACACAGAAACTCGCTCAACAATGGCAAAAAGTCTTTAATAAATAGTCAACTTCGTGCCAAATTGTGTCCGTGGTGTCTATGATGTCTATGCGCCCATGGTGTCTGTGTGTGTTTCTGTCTCTGTGTGGTTGTGAATTCGGCGAGAAATTGACTATTTAATCAAGACATGCACCAACTAGCCCAAAAGCGAGTTTTATGGCAAAAATGATTTCGCTTTATTAATATCAAACGCAGCAGATTTACTGTTCGTATCCGTCCGTTATTCTGTCTTTGTGTCGGTCCTGAACAGTGCGGTATATGTACACTAAGCAAGTTGGTTGTTGGCCCATAACTCAAATATGCCCTATGGGAGATTGGTGCCATTATTTTCGTCGTCTTTTTATTTCATAATCAGGCACAAAGACAAAGATGATTTGATATCTTGAACTCAGTTTTTATTTAGTGCTTGTACAGAAAATGTGTATGGACTACGCATATGTGGTCGGTGCCGTGTATGACTTTTCGCCTCATTGCTTCATTGTAGGCCCACTGCGAGGACAGAAGCTTCCAGCAAAAAAGGTGGGACGGTTTGAAGAAATTAAGGCCAGATGCTGTTTGGATGCTGTTTTTCAATAAAATCTCGCCTGGAAAAACTTGGTTTGTCCTTTGTTGCTCTCCTTTCCATTTCGGCTTCCCTAATATGCAGGCTTGTTGGGGGAGGAGGATAGTTGGTGTGATATGATTGAGTGTCCTACTATTTTCTGGCAATGCTTACTGCTTGTAGGGTTTTAAAGTAGTCAAATGTACATACTCCCTCGCATAAACTAAACTTCATGCAGGAAACTGTATTTTGAACAAAAGCAATATTTAGGGTCTGATAAACAGGCTAACGGAGTTATGTGGCTTACAGGAAACATCACGAGCTACCCGGTTGTTTGAGCTGCCTTCCCTTACGTTATGGGTACCGTGATATAACACAGTACGGTCGTGAGCCTTGCACTATTTGAGGTGTCTGCAGTGATAAGGTGAATTTGCTTCAGTAATACCGCGCAGGCATTGAAGACCGTTCATTGTGACATCGAGGTTCTCCCCCTCGCAAATATAGGTTCCCTAATTATAGTCACTTCGAAAATGCGGTGGGTCCACCAGGTAGGAGAGACTAACTGTTTTAACGGTATTTTATACAAACTCGACTCACGAACATGTTTTCCCTGTTCTACAAAACAGTGGCTAACATCAGAAAACAACCCTTCAGCTTTCAGAAATTCGTATATAAAAAACACCACCCTCTTCTCGTTCAAACTCACGCTGCCTTCAATGTGAATGAGCTACCGCTGAGAACCAACATGGCGGCCCATCGAGTATGGCGGCAGTTTCAGCCAGTTGTAAGCCACCATGATCAAAGTTGTCACCACCCTAAAGCACGGAGACGCGCGCACATGAAGGCTCCCTACCTGCACGCATTTCCTTGATCTAACCCCACACTTACAGTACATCATGTCACAAGTGGCGTGTAAGCCGTCAATGTGGCATGGCATTCTGGAGTAGAAATAGACGAGGGCTGATTTTTTAAGAAAGGCAATGCAAGCAAGACGCAGCAGGCACATTTTGATGGAGGTCAAATGCTGGAGAACTATGTACTCATATTGAAGTCGCATTAAAGACCACTAGATGGTCACAATACTGGGAGCCCCACATCACAGCACCCCTCATACTCATTTCATGGTTTTCGGACGCAAAACTTTCCCAACTGTTACTAATGAAAGCAGGCCTTGTGACGATTATTGTCGTGAAGTTAATGTTTTCTAGAGTGTTTGATATCTTTTGAGTGAGGCGAAACGAACAGTGAATTTTGAGCAAGAAGTGTTGGTATGATAAGTACTTTTACTTCGGTTTCTCCTGATACGCCACAATGGTGTGACGCTTTCAATACCGCCGCTATGGCATTGATCGTCGTCCAATAGTAGAGGCATACACTCTGCCGTGGAACAACAGTTGCCTGTAATGCTCTGTACCACCCACATATAGGACGTAAAGCTTTCCCAATTATTCGAAGAATATGGTCCCACTTGTTCTTCGAACGATAGCCATATTGCAATTTTCAGCGATGCGCTATACCTTGTTGTTGCTTTCAAGGTATTTATTCGCACTTCTTATCGACATGTCACTTCATATATATTCACTCTAAGTATTTGCTAAAACGTGTACGCCGTCGATCGGCACTAATAGACATATATAACTTGTGTGTGTCTCTACGGCTTCTCTGGCAGGTTGAACCAAGAACATGGCCGGAGGTGACGCCCCAAAAGTAGTCGTCAAGGAAGAGGCTCAAGACGATAGCGGTGGCATCCTGAGCTACATCATTGTGATGTGCTGCTTTGCTTTAATAGGCCTCCTCATATTCCTCCTTATATACGGAGAGCATGTCCGTATGGCAATACTCAAGTCTGAGAAGCACAAGCACTGCGAAACTCCAGACTGCGAGCGCGTCAAAAAGATGATGCACCTTGGGCCGGTGAGTGGAGACCTGCCCTGCCGAGACTTCTATGCGTACGTGTGCAGCCCCTGGGCTTCGGCGAACATCAAAGGCGTCAACGTATCCTGGTTGGGCAGCCAGAAGTACGTGGATGACATGCAGGAGGACATGAAGAAGCGGGGGCCCAACATCACCTACCAAACTGTTCTCGACATGGTGCTCATCACCTACCGCTCATGCCTCCTGTCGGCAACTGAATCGCTAGAATCTGGAATCAGACCAGTTTTCAACGAGTTTCTCTTAGGGAGCTGGCCGTCATTCACCTACTCGGACACCGAAGCGTACGATGTCTTCGCGGGACTTATTACACTGGACTTGAATTGGGGTATGAAAGTAGTGTTTGAATTCGAAAAAGCCTTGTACGGCGAAGCCTTTTTGCACCACAGACTGTCCATTCACGCGACTCCCTTTGCGTGCCCTTTTTCGCCAGAGTTGAACAAAAGCCTCGAAAGTACTTATGAAGAGTATGTCAGGGAAGTACTGGGGCTGTTTTCATACAACGACGACGCGACAATTCAAGAGCTAGTTGACATTCATCTCAACATCTGTCGTGCCTCGAAAGCCATGCAGGGCGTGCGAAAGTCGCACACTCTCCGAGAAATCGCTGCCGTAACGAGAGATATGGGCTTGTCTGAGTACATCTGGCGCAAGGCCCTCGAACCCATGGGGAACATGACTGCGTCGACGATCCTCCACGTCAAGCTTTACTACATTGGAGAAGCTCTCAGAAGTCTACTGAAGAACGTGCCCCCTGAAAGTGCGATGAGATTCTTCGGCTTCTCAATACTCACACAGATGGCAGCGCACCAAGAGCCGCTTAGAAAGGTAATGGACAAGTACTTTTTCTTCAATCACCCTATGCAGCCGAGTCCAATTCACACTGAAAACTGTGTGTCGTTTATCTTCACCCATTTTTTAGAAGCATGGAATCTGTACGTTCTGTCAATTTCGAGCACCAACAAAGTCCAGTCTAAGGACGTAAGCCATATCGTTACCTCTATAAAGAACTCCATGGTACGCAGAATACGCAGTTCTCAATGGATGGATGAGCTGTCGAAGTCCAGAACACTGGAAAAATTGAAAAGGACAACGGTCGTCCCACCAGTTCTTGGGCCGTATCTAAGGACTTTCAATATTGCAGAAAGGTACGCCGATATGGAAGCGCTGTCACCAACGGACTACTACGGCAACCAGCTGAAGATACGCGCCAACAATGCGCAGTACAACATACGGGGCGTGAAGCGATCTGAAGGACGGGGCAATGTTGTCTTGGCTGGTGGTGATGCCAACTGGGTTATGAACGTGGTCCACGTGTACGCTGGACTATTGCGCCTGCCCTTTTACTCCGCTGATGTGCCGATCGCGATCAAGTACGGTGGTTTGGGAAGTGTTACCGGGCGGCTGTTGTCACTCCTGTTCACGGGCAAGAATGTGAAGAAAGATGTTCTTGGCTCTACTTCGAACTGGTGGACCGGAGGTGTGTACCAAGAGTACGAAAAGAGGGCAATGTGTTTCGCTCAACAAGCCAATCCGGACGCTGCTTTGGGCGAAGAGGCTGATTTCCTGCCCGACTATCTCGGAGCTCGCGTAGCACTGGACGCCCTCCTCAACGCCATGGCTGACCGTAAGACTCACCTCTTGATACCAGGCATCGCGTTGAGTGATGAGCAGATGTTCTTCATTACGTTCTGCCACGTCCTGTGTGCCAGCGTCGAAGTCGAAGGAAAAGTAATGCTACCCGAAAAAGCGCTTAAGCGCTGCAACGGGGCCGTCATGAATATGCCAGAGTTTAGTAGAGCGTTTAAGTGTAAGCAAGGTGAAGTTGACAAAGACGCAATTCTCAACCCTACTTATAAATGCTCTCTCTACTGAGCACCACGTGCGGCGTAGTGGGGTGCTGGGGCTGTGCTTCTTTTTGTAGGTCACTCTATTGGTGGTGACTCGTGAGGAAGTCGTTTCATATTAAAAAAAACGAACAGCAAATCGGGCCACGTACACCTCGTATTTTTTTAATGTATTGTGCTGTCTTACTCACTTTACCTAGCAGGTTGGTTTGAAGATCAACAAACGCGCACTTGGCTTATTCAAACGTGCCCCCTATACTAAATACACCAGTAGAGGTATCTGTATATTGCTGATAGGTCGCTCATGGATGTGTAGCGTCATGGAATGTAGCGGTTGAGAGGAAGATGGGACGGCGGCCAACGTGGTCGTGTCGTTGTCTCGCCACTTTATTATGAAAGGCGATTGCCGAAGTGGAGTGGCGGCGGCTGCAGCGTCCAAACCACCAGGCGCGTCAGCACGATCTCTCCAGCTCGTGCCTCGAGCTGTGGCATGATCTGCACGAGAGGCGCAGCGCGGTGGCTAGAAAAATGACGATGATGATGAATGGCGATGATGATGACGCTACAGATTCATCTTTGCAGAATATGAAGTAGAGACAAAAACAGCACAATTTCAGAAAGATGGGAGGATGGCATAACCATCAAACACAGGCGCAATGAGTACCAAAGTAATTTGCTTGTGCACATGTCCGAGTAACTTAATGTGAGTAAGCCAACGAGAAAATTTAGTGATCTTGTTTAATTCACGTTATATATGAATACGTTTGACATGGTCAGTCTCCGACCTCTCTCATTTATTGAAACCTAATTAGTATGAGTACTCTTCGCATTAGGAGGCTCCAGGACCTATCTTAAACATTCAGCCACTGAAGTGCAGGCAGTTCAATTCAGTAACGAAGTGTGCACCACTAAATGTATGAGCAAACATAATTTTTTTTACAGCGAAAGCTGTTATGAGAACACAGCAAGGGTCACGTGTGCCGTAGTTGTACGCCGCCGCTGCTGCCGGTGCCGTAACTATTATCGCACGAAATACGAACCAATGACACAATGGGATTTGAACCCGGGTCCCTTGCCTGTCTGTCCAGTATTCTACTGCATATTAAAACAGTACACAGTATCACACACAGTTGCGCTGTTAGTTCTATAGCGACAATAAGCGTTCAAGCGCTGCTCAGAACGAAACTCGATGGCTAACGTCCTATAGTCTTGGCAGAGTTGTTCATCATGCGCAGCTCAAGAAAAGTGGCGAGGCTAAGCACCTCACCAAGGTGGCGTGCCAGTCTTGTCGAAAGTCGAGTTCATGATGAACATTCTTCAAGTGAATAGCCATTCGGCTGAAATGTATGTGAGATGAGGTGATCGGCTTCGCGTGGCGGTCCTGCATACGCGTCTTCCACACTCTGTATATACCGATGAGGAAACATATATCGTACGGCACTTCATCAAGAGATGTTGGCATAAGGTAACGAACAGTGTACGAATTAATTAGACAATTTTTCTACACAGTTTGTTAGAGGACATCCCAGAATTGGATGGTGTATTTCTAGCTCACGAAGCAATGCTCTTTTGTTTCCGGTACATTGCAGAGACGGCCATTAACTATCGGACAAAAATACTTTCTACCAAGTTTTAACGGGTAGTATTTAAAAGTGCGGTTTATTCGCACAAAAAGATTTTTTTGGAATTGGGAGATAAACACATTTCGCACACCCGTTCCAACACATAATGGCCTTGAAGATCTAAATATAAGGAGTGGTACAGCGGAGGCTGGAAGAGCATAGATAGTAAATATTTATATAATGTATTGCGTGAAATTATATACGAATATCTCATTGAAAGTTGGGCGTGCAGAGACCGAAATTCAACGTAAACTTCCTTCATAAATCTTCACAAACACGGGCTCGCGCAGAAGTTAGAAAAACAATTTCATGTAAGGAGTTAACAAGCGTAACCTGCAAGAACGAACTAATGATGGAATGGGAACTATTACGGAAAAAGAAGAATCGTGAAACTGTTTGCCCTATATAACGATGTTTTGAACCCCATCATTCATTCCTTACGTTCTCGAATATGTTGTCACGACGAACGCTCTCAAAAGTCGACGACCGTATACGGAAGTTGCAAAAATACGATGGAAGTATTGCACATACAACCGGGGGCAATGAATAAGCTGCAACACATAGCAAATCTTTGTGGCTAAAAATGTAATACAAGCTTTCACTCGGCGAAAAATTGAAAAGCGATATGGGACAAATGCCCGTGTCTGCCGCTCCATAGCATATGGGACGCGCTCCTTCCAATAGCGTGCGCTGTTTGCAACTTGACCGCCAACTGACCCCATATATACAGGCTTTTTGTTAGGAAACGAATCTCATTAATATGAGTAATAAAGCATATTAGAACAGCAAAGGAACAACGAGGCGTTATACAATGTGCATTGGATAACGAGTTATTTGTCGAATCCTCCAGCCCATTACAAAAGCCTGAGCCATAATTCTTCAACGTCGTCAGCCACAGCATAAAATAAATTGCACTATATTCATCGCAATTGTGTAGCGGGCAGCACACTTCTCCAATGAATTATGAAGAATCGCATGGTTAATGCTTCTCTGCTAAAAAAAATTATGAAGATTTATACAACAGAGGAAGGCGCCTTGCCCGGGCGACCGCCATTCTCAAGCGCATACACATTGAAGCGGACAACGTCTCGTTCGTTGACGCCGCTGCCTATCACAACAACCGAGCCTTCACCGTGGTCGCGGTATCATCCGCGCAGCAGACTCTTAACTCTGCCGCAATCCTCACCCGAAACTCCGAAGCAGCGGAGCAAATAGCTATAGCTATAGCTATGCTCGACAGCAAACGGGAATTCATCTACAGCGACTCCAGGCCGGCCATCAAAGCCTTCGAACGCTGAGTCATCTCCGGCCAGGCACTACGTATCCTGCGCAAAGCAGACCCGAGTGCAGCTGAAGCAACACACTGTCATCTGGTTCCCCGCCCATCTCGGCCAGGTGCCGGGTGCCCTATCCAACCTCAACGAGATCGCTCATGATGCAGCTCGCGCACTTACCGACCGCACCACCACAGGGCAACCTCATCTTGCTGGGTTAGATACCAATCGGGATGCACCAATTACGTACAATGAAATTACAAAGCACTTTTACCTGGAACGCCGCATTTTTCCACCCCCACATCCGAAACTTAACCGACCACAGACATTAACCCTACGCCTATTACAGACACACACGTACCTAAACCTTGCCACGCTTCACGTTTATTATCCCGATGCATACCCCAGCGACACATGCCCATCATGTGGACACACAGCGACACTCGAACACATGCTCTGGGAGTGTAGAACAACCTCAAGCAAGTGGGAGAGGTCCCTCAGGAGCTCACTTCTCGCCGACCAGCAATGGGCCGTCCAGCAGGCCCACGAAGCGGCCGCCAGTATACTCCCTGTCGGTCCCTACGTGGGATACGCCCCCTACGCGCTGAGCGCGTCCTGCAGGACTGAAATAAAGTTTTTCATTCCATTCCAAGATTTATGGCGTAGTGGGTGCCCTGCAAGTGTTCCTGTGGCAGTTACCCTAATAATGTTTAAAATGGCCTCTGGAAACGTCGCGCTTCCGGCTTTTGCTGTGACTGTGCCGCGCGTTCCGGACAGGCATGTATCCTACAAGTATTTATGAAATTATTATCCGCATCTCTCTCTGCTTTTGCTTAGTTACAAAATGACCGAGTTTGCGTTAACGTGACACGGAATAGCTTATTATTGTGCGGCTAATAATTATTTTTTTGGAAGTAGATTACATCTACAGCGTTTATATCTCGCTTCTTATCCGGCATAACACGTCCGTACAAACTACATGAGCGTAGAGATGCAAACCATATTGAAAAAAAAGAAAACGTTCACTTACGGTGACCACTGGTAACACAAGCACATTTTTTTGGGGGGGTGACTGTAATGAAGTTCTACGGATCTTCTCAACTAGGCCCGTCTCCGAACTTATCTGAAATAAAGTTATCAAAGAACGAAGTAGCAGCATTTGCTCTCTAGAAATACATTTTGCGTGTACCTTGCAAGCCAGTTATCACTACGTTGCACCATAAGTTATCAGTGGGGCGCCTTTATATGTATATGCTACCTTATTTTGCGTGCATGCATGCAACTGGTACTTCAAGCATCGCGTTCTAATTGTGCAGCGTCTGTCACCCGTAGCACACGCAAACGATATTGTCTGCATCTTCGACCGGTGGTGCCCTGGGTCTCATTTATGTATACTGTCTCGAAAAACTATCTCTCTGGAAGAATGGCAAAGCGGTTGATTTATCACTCATCTCCCGTGCCATACTGTGGTGCCCATGTATCACCATGCGTAAAATGCCCCACTTTGATCACTGTGATACACTGCATTATATTTAAAAATGGTTCACTAAAACATACAAATGCGCGACATTGACGTTAGCTCTCAGAGAAATCTCAAAGCTTTCATGAGTTGTTACATATCCCTGTCACTGTTCCACGCAGTAAACTATGGTTATGTGACAGCTGTGCGATTCTGCTGCTCTCTTTCTCAGCTAATAGCTTCGCGATTTATTAACAGCTGCATGGTTTTTACGCAGATTTCTCCAGCGTATACACAGGAGGGCGACAGTTTAGATCATTTCTTCCATCAGTCATTGACCGAAAGACCATAGTCACGCGAGTTCATTAGGTCCTATGGTCTGACGCCAAGACTCCAGCCTTGGTTAGAAAGGCGGCCAGATGTTTTCGCCAACCACTGGGCTAAACACGTTGATTTAAAGATGACAGCGTTACGGGCCTGCACACGCATCTTCTTACCTTATATGCCATGGTCGGTCGTAGTTCTTTTCGCTCCTAATTCCCCTTTAGTTGTGCCGAGTGGCAGGCCGAGCCAGTATATCTCCGGCCAAACTTTTTGTCTTCATCGAAATAAACTTATGCCTATCCCATAAATACAAAACAGATGCTGAGAGAGCCGGAAAAGGAGAGATAATAACGTTTTTATTGTTCTAATGATGTGCTTCTAACGATGTGTACTATGAAGCGTTGCTGTTCACCAGCTTACTATACTTCAGAGAATCTGTTATGTAGCAGCTACGGGTCGATCGTCATCATCATCATCAGCATCATCATCCTTTTGTTTCTTTCTCTCTATTTCTCATCTTTCTATTCCTCTTCCCTTATCCCCCAGTTTAGGGTAGCCAATCGGAAGTTTTTCTGATTAACCTGCCTGTCTTCTCGCTTTCTGTTTGCTTTCTTCTTTCCATCATCAGCAACAACAGCCTCTCATGTGACTGTTCCAATTCTCAGACAGCACGTAGACAGTCTACGCAGACTGCTTTGAAGACAACACGGAGTCCATGCTGTCCGAGAATTGGAACACGTCTGGACGGCTTTTACGCGACAAGGCGCCACCTCGCGTTGAGAAGAGAAAGCCAAAATAAACAAACGTAACAGTTCTATTATCTGGCTTATTTCGTATTCAGATCTAAAAAATGGTAAACGTTACTCACATAGAGCTGGTCTATCTGAGCGTTTCGCTGAGATGCCATCTTGTTTAGACAGCAAAGTAGCCTGCATTGCATTTGTCTACGATGCGGTCTTCTCGGAGCTGTCTATTTTGCCGGCTACGTCAGAATCGGAATGGGACTTAAGATTGGAATTTAAGTATTGGAACACATCATATGTCCACATAAGACGAAAGGTCCTTTCAGTGATTTCCAAGTGAACCGGTCTTTTGTGGGCATCGCCTATAGAAGTCGTATACAACTCAAGAAGTGAAGTCTGGAGAGGCCCCAACCAGACGGCTCGGAAGCGCCGCAGCCGATCGCTCCGGCGACTGGATGTGAGAAGGCCATGGCAGATCCACTTGCTCTAGTACTGTATGGCAGGTTTGAGGTTGGAATTGGGAAGAGAGGTAAGATAGCCCCGCCGCGGTGGTCTAGTCGCTAAGGTACTCGGCTGCTGACCCGCAGGTCGCGGGTTCGATTCCCGGCTGCGGCGGCTGCATTTCCGATGGAGGCGGAAATGTTGTAGGCCCGTGTACTCAGATTTGGGTGCACGTTAAAGAACCCCATGTGGCAAAATTTCCGGAGCCCTCCACTACGGCGTCTCTCATAATCACATGGTGGTTTTGGGACGTTAAACCCCATAAATCAATCAATCAGAGAGGTAAGATAAGGGGTGTGGGTCAGGAAAGATATAAATGATTTGGAAAGTAATAAATAGTGATGATATGTAGTTTAGCGGAAGGATGGGGGAGGGTGTGGTGGAGTAGATAGAAGAGTGTTGGATAGTATTGAGTAAGAAAAAAATAGTGAAAAATGATGTCACTGCTGCCGGGAAAACGATGAGCAGATGCCCTGGTTGGTTGGTTGGTTGGTTGATTGATATGTGGGGTTTAACGTCCCAAAACCACTATATGATTATGAGAGACGCCGTAGTGGAGGACTCCGGAAATTTAGACCACCTGGGGTTCTTTAACGTGCACCCAAATCTGAGCACACGGGCCTACAACATTTCCGCCTCCATCGGAAATGCAGCCGCCGCAGCCGGGATTCGAACCCGCGACCTGCGGGTCAGCAGCCGAGTACCTTAGCCACTAGACCACCGCGGCGGGGCTTGGTTGGTTGGTCGGTCGGTCGGTCGGTCGGTCGGTCGGTCGGTCGGTCGGTCGGTCGGTCGGTCGGTCGGTTGGTTGATTGGTTGGTTGGTTGGTTGGTTGGTTGGTTGGTTGGTTGGTTGGTTGGTTGGTTGGTTCCTCAACACCTTGGCGCAACCCACCTAGGGGGATAGGCCATGAATGGGACGGTGCCTTGCTTTTTAAATTAATTCACTTCTTGAAAAAGAGGGTTGGAATAATTAGGTAATATAGGCAATAATATAAATGTGCTAAATTTCTAAACAAACGAAAAACTTGAAAAGAAAACATAATAAACACACAAAAAAGAAAAAATTATGCCCTGGCCGGCAAAGATGAGATTTGTTGTCTTCATCTTCTTCTCCTTCGTTGCGGAGGTTCTTTCTTCATCCGGTATCCGATGCTCTCGAGGCTTTGGTTTCACTGAATCCAAGAAGTCTTGAATTTCTAGTGACCTTGAAGCATGCACTGTACAACTCAATATTATTTTTTTCTTGTAATTGCTCATCAAGCTTTGTAGGTGTCGTTGGAAATTTCACTTCGCGTCTTTTGTGATGTTCTGCGTATTGTCTTGATCTTCTTTGTTTTGGCTTTTTGAATTTGAACTACAGTGCCTGTGGGAAACGGAGGCCAAGGATTCCTCTCAAGAAATACTCCCGCATACGCATTCGGCAAGGTTATCCGAAGACGGGATCACATATTACGGGCTCGTGGCGCCAGTCTGGAGCGCGCGCCCATAGGCGCAGGCCTATAGAATGAAATCCACCCTTGAGAATGAAACACTGCGGACTTGTAAAGTTGTGCATGACTATAGAAAGTATTGGCCAAGTACTTCACTATGATTGGTGCCTTGCGATTCCTGTTCAGGGAGAGCAAGGAAGTGGTAGAGAGAAAACAAAAGAGTCACAGACCGGCTTAACTCTCAGTGCTACATAATATCCGTCGACTACGCGGAGCTATAGGTTAGCTTTCGCGAAAGCAACATCGATATTTTGCAACCTTTACGCATTGCTATAGAACTGTCACTTGAAAAGAGTTGCACTAATATTGCCCGCGCCGTTGAGAGTAAAGATAGAGAAGGTTTGTCGGTGCATACGGATGAAGTACTCTGAGAAAGACCCAGAACAAATAGCTATAGTGGGCTGGTTGACGAGCGCCGAGAAGGGGCAACAACTACTGTTATAAATACCACCGGTCAACCTCAAATACGCTTGACTCATGGGAAGCGTGTAGTTTACTTCTTACTTTTTCCCCCTTCCTTATCCCCACCGGAAAACGAGGATGGAACCATCCGCCCTTTCTTTGCTGGCCCCTGACCCAGCGAGTAACGTTTAGAAATGGCGGCAATTATTTAGCACGTTTTCCCCTGCGCGAAAGGTCAATTAAAAAGGTGAGCATTTCGACGCGCCGTCTTTCGCATCGCCCATTTTCATCACGGGGCTCCGCGGTGGAGCGGCGTAACGAGCCGCGGTCCCGCCTTCCGATTGCCTATCGCTATCGCCATCACCGCCGCCGCCGCGCCACCTCGTGGCCGAGCCCGCCCCTCTATCGTTTCCACAAGCTTCGCCTGCTGGGGCGTCACAACTACCCGTCGGTTCTTCCTTCGCTCTTTACGTACATTTTCTTTATATCTTTTTCTATCCTTCCTCTGGGCTTCATCAGTACATAGCAAGCTCTCAGAACAATCCGTGCTTCACTCTTTTACAGCTTGTTTGCTTTCTTCCTTCAAACAGCCACGTCAGCGTTCTGCATTGTTTCATCGGTTCGTTAAGATGCCGCCGTAAAGTATGGGGCCATCCCACAAAGATGGACGCCTTTCATACTTCGTTATCTGCCCATTTATTGGTGTCCGGTTTATTGCTTTCGGGTGCCGTCTGCAACAGTGGCCTTTGAGGCACTAGTTTTTTTATGTTCTTTGTTTTTTCCACACCTCTCGATCTGACGCCCAATTAGATTTTCTACATTGAAGGTGGATGAAACGAAGGCATCATTTTATGTTAACCCCACTTCGCCACCTCTCCCTTCGAGCGTGAGCCACCCCTCGATGCCGCAATCTGTTCAAGTCACGTGCTTGTCTGCACGTCCGATGAACCTTGTCGACAGTTTAATCGCCCGGTTCACGGATGCCCGCGCGCTTGATAACGCAGCCTCGAGAGCTCTTTGAAAAATGCGCGGTTCCGCTTTCGACTAAGCGTCCCTTTACACGAAGATTTCTCAGCCGCGATTCGGTCCTCTGTTTGGAGATAACTCTTCGGATGGCTTCTGTCGATCGAAAGAACTTTCCAGGCATTTGAACCAATCGCGTGCGTTCGCATACTTTGGTAACAAAGAGTCTAACAAAACGGGCATTTTCCACGCATATGATTGCTATAAGAAAGCAGCTTGTAAGTGTCACTCCTGGTGGTACATTCGAACCTGCGGAGCTTGTCACTCGACATAACGACACATTGTGAACGATTAATATTCCCAAGAGTCCACAACCCAACAGTTTTATCTTATTAGGCCCGTAGCCAATGCCACGAATGTCCACAATTATTACCATGTTCTTCGTTTGTTTTGTTTTTTCAAGCGAAGCTTGTTCTTTGTATATAGTATGACCAGGCCCCGCAAACTCAGCGCTAGTTTCACTTTCAAGGAACATGCACGCTCGTAGTAGTAGCCGGGCATTCTTAGATAAGGTGGAATGTAGTGATGTTGATGTGAATGTGAATGTTCGGCATTTTCGCCTTTCCCAAATTTTCAAAATAAAAAAATTCGATACCCTTGTAAAAAAAGTTTCTTTTTACATATGTGTTTTATAATTCTTTAATATGTATTTTAAATAAGGTGAAGTGCAGGAAGTGATTGACTTGAGTTCGTAAAATGCCACCTATAGGTAATTTCAGGCCTGCTCACTTTTTCGGCCTCGGGCTCTCACGACATTCCGTTAAGACCGCTGTGCTTCGCTGCACATACGTGTCTACGATTGCCCCCGTCACTCGGCATACATGAATTGCCAAGCCTGACGAACGTTTTCGTGGCGCGCTGGTGTGCTGGTTGGAGACTCGAAAAGAGGGCGTTTTGCAGTGGTTGTGAACTGCAGCGTGGTTATGTGATGCGCTTTGTGCACTGCCTATTTTCAATGTGTGCGGCTGCAAATCCGAACGGTTGGGCGATGCTGCATGCGCCGTGAAATGTCGCGCCAAATGGGCCAAAGTGGCGAGTGTTCTCTTTTCCTAAGGACAACCGAAGAATGAAATGGCAGTGTGCTGTTTGTCGAGCTGACGACTTCGACATCCGTTTTTTCGTGACCCGAAGGTACGTGTTTCTGTACCATATATTTCGAAGTCGTTCCAATGGCTTCCATTTCCGCCATGTTGCGTTCTTGCTGTAAAATGAAGCTGTCACGGGGGTTTGCGACTCGTTACCGTAAGCCCTGGCATCAAAATAATAAACGCGCGTGGCAGTACACTTTTAGAACAGGCGTTTTTCTTCAACGTCGGCAAACATTTCGCTATTGACGATTATTACCACGGACCTCTTGCAATACTTCGTTGAGACAAAAGTGAAGAATACTGTAGCATCGCTTAGTGCACCGGTTTTGTGCAAAGTATTTTCTTGCTGGTGTCCCAACCACTTTATTTCAGTATTACGATTATGCGACAGTCTCGCCAACACCTGAGCCTGACGTGTTTCCTTGAAGTTTAAATGCCTGTGCAACTGTAGTATACGGTGAAGTGAAATGAACTTTATTTGATCCTGGAGAACTGGTAAGACACCCCCCCTAAGAGGGGTCCGCCGCAGTTGCTGGCCGCGTCCACGCCCGGACTGGAAGACCATGGCCCGTCGCCCGTTGGCAGGCCCCCTTGACTGCCTAGTATTGAACGGTGAAACGCTTTTTTAGTGTGAGGTCTACTTCAAGTTATAATATTTAAATACCACTACCAAATATACAGATCCAAGTACCGGCAATGCAGTATAAGGGCGAACGGGTGCTGCACGCTTTAATATAGACCTAGTACTAATATTTTCCCAGGCTCTAAGTTATATGGGTGACTACACCCCAGTGCGACAGGGGCCAGAGCAGAAGAGGAAACGCCGCTACTTCTGTCGGTCGCGTGCATGCAATAATCATCGCCCTGATATTGTGCTGAATAACATACTTGTGTCAGCAGCACACACATTCCTAAAGAACTACGTGTCTCTGAAGACAGATGTTTGAAGGAGTGCAAATAAAAATTGAAATAGTAGGAACAGTTTTTCTTCATGTTCTAGATAGTGTGCGTTTGCGTGTTTAAATAAAGCATGAATACAGTCTGACTCATTTATTTCGTCACTTTAGTGAGCCAACAAACTTTTTTTGAATAAAAAACACGTTTGAAAGCACACATTTGTTTTTACTTTTTCGTGAAAGAAAAGGCTCAGAGATTAATCTCCAAACACTTTCAAGCGTAATACATTACTTGAACCAGCGCCTTTTGTTTTACGCAAAGGACAAAATGAAGCTGTGGAACATGTAAAACTAGCCACGAACGCTTCATCCTTGAACGGGAGACGAAGGTGGCAATGGATTCCCAGCCTTTCGTACGCGTGCTCACTCGGGCAAAACGAGTGACGTCACGGCAGCAGTGAACAGGCCTGAAACTATTCTTCTAGGTGGCACTGGTTCGTATAGCACTTGCCTCCTCTCCATTTTGCCCCTCGCTCAGCAATATTAGAAGTTGTATCGGGCCACCATGATCACGCTCACTTATCTCACTACGGGAAAGATAAATTTAGCAATAGCGAGCAGAGAACGGAAGCCGCAGTGAGCTACGCCGATGAAGCCAACCATGTATTGGTCGGTGACGGCTTAAGCGGGCAACACATGTTTTCCGCAGCTCTGCAGTATGCTAACCCGGGCATCTCTTCTTTCACGAAGGTTTTTCAACGTTTCCTAAAGGCAATGGGTGAGCTCAAAATTTTGAACCCATTTTTTTGTGCAGCAATTTGCTTTGCATCAGCACATGAGTAAATCCAGTTCTATTCAAGCCTGACTGGAATGACAGCGGTGCAGCGTCGCTTGAATAATTGGTGAAGACGGCAGCCAAGCTCCCGTCGGAAGAATGTGCTTATTGAAAGGGTTGAATTCAAGTTCGCTTGGCCACATAGCTTTAGCTTCTTTTACTTTTGGCGTGTAGTTCGAATTGGATTGGATAAACTTTTATTTGGTCCTCCAAAACACAGATCACTGTGTTGCGGGCAGCTCCCACGTGGGGACTGAGATACCAATCTCCTCAGCCGCCTCGCGGGCTTGGTAAACAACCCAGAGCTGATCTGCCAAGGACGAGCTGCAGATTGCCGCCTCCCATCTGGCAGAGTTGATGTTCGATAAATGAGCGAATTCGGTGCACTGCCAGAGCAAGTGTTTTAATGAAGCTATTTCCCCACAATGTGGACAAAGATTACTTGAGTATTGGTCAGGGTACATGATGTGTAAAATTTTCAAAGTAGGGTACATCCGCGTTTGCAAAAGCCTTAATGTAAGTGCTTGGGGCTGGGTTGGATTTTTGTGAAGTGGAGGGAAAATCCTTCTAGACAGGCAGAAATGTTTAGTGAGCTCGTTATATGTTGTAAGAATTTCCCGGTTATCCCCTTCACCGGTAGAACGCATCCCCGGGGAGGCGCGGTTGGAGAGTTCCCGTGCTGCCTCGTGTGCTGCTTCATTGAGATTGGGAGGGGAATCGTTGATTTGTCCAAGGTGAGCTGAAACCCAACTCAGAAGATGATGTGTTATGTTCTTGCCTTGCAGTATTCTCAGCGTTTGTTCAGACACCGTCCCCTTGGCGGACGCCCGTAGTGCTGCCATGGAATCACTGTAGACGACTTCAATGTTATCCATCTTGAGTGCTAAGGCGATGGCCACTTGTTCCGCAATGATTGGGTCTTTCGTCCTGACCGTCGCTGAGTTGACGACATGGCCAGCCCCATCGACCACCACTGCCACAAACGCTTTCCCGTTGGCGTAGGAAGCCGCGTCAACAAATACGACCTCTCGTTCCTCGTTTGAGACTTGACGAAATATAGTCCTGGCCCTCGCTACTCTTCTTCCGACGTTGTGTTCTGGATGCATGTTTCTCGGTATAGGAGATACCGTGATAGTCTCCCTGATGTTGTCAGAGATATCATTGTAATTGCGTCTAATTGCTATTAGGTGTTGGCTTAGCTCCTGAAGGATCATTCTCCCTGACCTTCTTGTAGATAACCTACAAGAAGGTCAGGGAGACAAGAATTTCTTCTTGTCTCCCTGACACACAACACGCTCGAAGAAATTCTACAAGAATTTCTTCGAGCGTGTTGTGTATGCCAACCTCAAGCAGACACTCGGTGCTGGTATGTATGGGTAGGCCCAGGACCTTCTTGATAGCTTTCCTGAGGAGCACATTCAGTGTCTCGGACTCTGCTCTTGACCAGTTGTGCATTACTGCCTCCTACGTGAAGTGGCTTAGAACAAACGCATGCATCAACCTGATGAGGTTGTCTTCCTTGATCCCATTTCTTTTGTTGGCCACTCTGCGTATGAGGTGCACCGCAATGTCTGTTTTCCGAGTTAACTTGGCTATATATTTGCTGTTGGCGCCGGTAGACTCTATCAGCATGCCCAGGACTTTGATGGAGTCGACCCTCTGGATGGCATCCCCTTGATTTGTACGGAGGTGGATGTCTATCTGGTTTAACGGCTTCCATCCCCTGGGCTTCGGTCCCCGGCGTGCAGTCCGATACAGTAAAAGTTCTGACTTACTCGAGGAGCACTAGAGCCCGGAAAGGCGAAGGTGCTCTTCTACGGCGTATATCGCCTCTTGCAGAGCGCTCTCAATCTGCCCCTCGCTTCCACCTGTGCACCAGATGGTAATGTCATCTTCGTAGATGCTGTGCTTCAATCCTTCAATGCTCGATAATTTCTTTGACAGTCCAATCATGGCAATGTTGAACAGCATTGGTGAAATCACTGCCCCTTGCTTCTAGTTCGATTGCTGCGGTCTCGATATCTGTAATCTTCAATACGGCTTTCCGATCTGTTATAAAGGACCATAGTAGTCATAGAAGGCTTTCCCTGATTGATTGATTTGTGGGGTTTAACGTCCCAAATCCACCATATGATTACGAGAGACGCCGTAGTGGAGGGCTCCGGAAATTTCGACCACCTGGGGTTCTTTAACCTGCACCCAAATCTGAGCACACGGGCCTACAACATTTCCGCCTCCATCGGAAATGCAGCCCCCCCAGCCGAGATTCGAACCCGCGACCTGCGGGTCAGCAGCCGAGTACCTTAGCCACTGGACCACCACTGCGGGGGCTTTCCCTAGACCAAGCTTGGAAATCGCTTCGAGTATGAATGAGTGGTGTATGTTGTCAAACGCTTTTTCTAGATCTAGGCACAGAATGGCTCTCACGTCTCTGGTTTCATTGTCGATGACCTGGTGTTTGATAAGCTTCAATGCATCTTGTGTGGATAGCCCTGCCTTGAATCCAACCATATTTTTACATACAATAATGTGTGTATATATCTCGTTATCTTCCAAGTACTTGTTTATCCTGTGCAGTCTGGCATGTTCTGCAACCTTGCCGATACATGATGTCAAGGATATTGGCCTCATGTTGTCCAAGTTAGAGGGCTTTCCTGGCTTAGGAATACGGATCGGGCTGGGCAGCTTCCACTGCTCCAGCACCCTGCCTTCTTTCCATGCTGCATTGACCATATCCTTCAGGGTGTCAATTGAATCATCATCAAAGTTACAAAGGGCCTTTTTTGATATACCGTCCGGGCCAGGGGCCGACCTGCCGTTGAGATCATGCAAGGCTCTTCTGATCTCCCCGATGTTAAAGTCACCTTCAAGACCTGCATTTGGCGTGCCCTGGTACAGTCTACTTGGTGGTGCCAATCCTCTTTTGATTGGGAGGTACTTATGCACGAGCCGCTGCACAACTTACTGTTCTCTTGTGCGCCCTATCTCTATATGCAAAATTCAAGCGATAACATGCTTTTGATTTGTTTTGGTGGTGTTTTCGTTGAGGAGCTGATTTAACATATTCCATGTCTTGCCATTGCGCATCTGACCATCGACGGAGTTGCAGATTTCGCCCCATTGCTGCCTCGATAGTGCGCGACAATGTTCCTCGACAGATCTCTTTACCTCAGCTATCTTCTTCCTCAGTCTTCGGTTCAGGCGCTGACCCTTCCAACGGTTCAGTATGCTTGCTTTGCCTCAAGAAGATGAGCGAGCCGGCTATCCATTCTTTCAACCGGAAAATCTGTGGTAATGGTGGAGGAGACGGATTTGATGTCATCTTTAATCTGTTTGACCCACTGCTCCAAGCCTTGTCTGTGGCCATCTCGTTCCCTTTCTATCCTTATCTTCCTGAAGTTATCCGAGTCTGTGAAGTGGAATTCTCTCTGCTTTTTACGCTCCACGGAGAAGGTAGTGGCAAGAATGCAGTGGTCACTCCCTAGTTCTACAGCAAGGTTCATCCATTGGGCCTTCTTGATGTTCCTTACAAATGTAAGGTCCGGGGTAGAATCCCTGCAGCAAGATGTACCAAGCCTTGTTGGTAGGCTGGGGTCTGTGATTAGGGTGAGATCAAGTTCACTGGCACTTTGCCAAAGTCGATTTGCTTTTCCAGTGTTGTACTTGTAACCCATTGTATGATTAGGGGCGTTGAAATCACCTGCTATGACGAGTGGACATTCCCCGGCGATATTTAACAGCTTTCTTTAGAACCATATTGAACCCTTGCTTTTATTCCTTTGGACTGTTGTATATACAACGAAAATGCTCTGACGGTTGATGGTACCTGGCACGATCTCTACCATGACGTGTTCCAAACGGCCTGCTTCTATCTTGCGGTCGTGGGTTACGTGCGTTAGTTTGTTGCATACGAAGTTGCAGACACCCCTCCCTTCAGTATCCCCTATTACAGGCCGGAATCCAGGCAACGTTGCTTGCGATGAAAGGGTCTCTTATAATTATATAATATGAGGCTTTTCTTGGCTGCTCCTGATATACTGCTGTAGGGCTGCCTTCTTTTTAAGGTAACCTCTACAGTTCCGTTGCCAGATACGAAATGCTTCACGTAGCACTGCCATCATGGTTATTACATTGGCGGCCAGAGCCTGATGCTGCACCTGGCCACAGGTTTGGTACCACTAGTATTGGTTGCTGAAAGGGTGAGCTTGGTGCATATGGAGGCCTTGCTGTTTTGTGCAGGTATGCTTCGACCTTTGTAATGCGCAAAGTCATATGCTCTTCCAGTGCCGCCACGCTTGATTGTAGCCTACCTATCTGCTCGCCAAGATTGGCTACTACTTTGCTGAGCATGTCAAAGACCTCTTTCATATCTGACATGGTCGTTTGGTTGGCTTCCACGTGTTCTGCCATGACTGCCCTCTTTTTTGTGGTTCTCGAGTCGCCCATGTTTTCAGCCACAGGGACATCAACTGGCTGAGGCATTGGCTGTGAAGATTGCGCGCTGGTTAGCTTAGTGAGAATAATTTTTATTTCCTTTAACTCAGCTGATAGCCTCTTATTCGATTTTGTAAGTCTCGTGTTTTCTTGCTCTAGCTGTGCAATTCTATCATGCTCTGGCAGCTTACCTGTCCTCACCTCTGCCGCTCTGTTGCGCACTCGCTCAGCCCAGCTGCCTTTCGATGTAACTGCAGGCGTCCTCCCCGGGTGTGAAGCCGTGATCTCGAACTGAACGCCAGGCAGCTGGCCATTCGGGGGCCGCCCAGCCTGATCCCGACCCTGATTGTGACCTTGAGAACTCGAGCGCCCCCGTGATTGGGAGTGGGCCTTGGGTTTAGAACCTCTTCTGGAACGTGACCTCCCCCTGGAGCGGGGCCGCCTTTCCTGTTCTTGTGTAGTCTGGATGCTCTGGGTCCCGTAGGCTGGAATAAGCTGCTTGTCGTTGATGTCTGGACTCGATGTGATTGATGCGTCCCGGGCTTCTGCGGCTGCTCGCGATCTTTTCCAACGTCTGTGTCTGACGACATGTGGCACTAAGAACCTGTTCTTGCACTCTTAGTCTGCCGTGGGATGGTGATCCTCGCACAGCCTACATCTTGGATTGCACTGGTGCAGGCTATCTGGGTTCTTGATCTCGCAGCCTCTGCAAATGGTTTCAGCTGGGTTCGGACAGACGTCAGACCGATGTCCCAGCTTTCCGCAGACGTAACAAATATCGATGTTCTTGTGGTAAAGGGAGCACTGCAAAAGTGAAGGTTCATATCTCACGAATCTAGGCACCTTGTGTCCTTCGAACGCTATGATGATTGTCCCGGTGTCCTTGATTCTCTTGGCATGCAGCGCGAGCGGGTTGTTTGCGTTCACAATCTTTCGGGTCAAAATGTCCTGAGTATAGCTTACGGGGATCCCGCGAATCACTCCTTTACAAGTATCGTGGGGCGCCGTGGCGTACGCGCTGTGTAGTTTGAATGATGTCGAGTGATTATAGGCTGCTTCCTGCTCATGAAATTTTTGTAACCGAAGTTTGAAAACTTGTGAGTGTTTACTTCAAATGCTGTCACCAACATACACGAGATGAGCTAAATGCGCCTAAGAGTTATTAGAAGAATGTCGATGGAGCCAACGTTTTGGAGAGTGAACGTTTCTGTTGCCTTCACGAGGACGAGCCGACTTGCCGAAGCGCTGATTCCAGCGACGTTCTTTCTCGAAAAATTTCTGATCGCTTCAAGCCACTCTCCGTACGTCTGAACTTCAGTCTCGTTTGGTACTCAGGTTCTGTAAGAAAACTATACGCGTCGTGATAACAAACGTTATTGAGTCAAATACGACGTGTCCTACTCACCATTTTTCATAGTTTTTCCATTGGTTTGGATATTCCTGGTTTAATGTTTGCTCATTATGTCTGTCCGTAATTATACCACAATCTATCTTACTTGTGCCAATCGAGTTTCCTGTCAGCTTAACTTTCGCCTTTTCAGAGTAGACGAACAAAGTTTAAAGAAAAACGATTAACAATATTTACAAATGACCGCTTCGTTGAAGCGGCCAGCAGAGCTGAAAGAAGGAAGGGGCGCCTTCCGCTTGCGTGCCAAGTGGGAAGCGAGTGCTTCCACGGCAACCCTCCTTCTCTCCATTTTTCGTCTTTTCTCTCTATTCGGTGACCTCACCAGTGACGTCAAGCAATAAATTTTCTGTTTGTCTCTTATTTCTACCAGGATGTCCGTCAACTGCCAGTGGTAAAAAAGCCGCTCCCACTGTGTATCAACGTGTACGAGAGCGAAAAATTGGGGCACCCAAAAGCTTCGCCTTTAGGAGTTGATCGCGCCTCCACCGCGGTGGCCTAATGAATAAGGCACTCGGCTGCTGACCCGCAGGTCGCGGGATCGAATCCCAGCTGCGGCGGCTGCATTTCCGATGGAGGCAAAAATGCTGTATGGGCCCGTGTACTCAAATTTGGGTGCACGTTAAAGAACGCCAGGTGGTCAGAATTTCCGGATCCCTCTACTATGGCGTCTCTCATAATCATATAGTGGCTTTGGGACGTTTAACTCCACATATCAATAAATCAGGAGTTGGTCGCAATAGCGACATCCTGTATCTAGTGCGTACTTCAAACACTTCGTGCATGTAACCTTTCCTAATTTGTTATGCACCAACTACGTAGCCTTAAGGGAATAGGCGCAGTAGTTTGTGTGCTTTTTGTTGTGGGATACCGCCTTTCAACCACGGAGCCATTTATGATAATCGATTATTCTGACGCCCGTTGGCAATGGACGCTTGTACTATACGCATTATTATTGCAATATTTCATGTTGCGTCGTGATGCATGTATACAGGACGCGTGTGTTTGTGAAGCATGAAAGCTACTTTCACTGCATTTCTAAGCAGTGGAAGTTCTTTTCACTGTTTAAACAAGCATAGGCGTAGCCATGTGGTATAACATCCGCTTGCCACGTGAACGACTGGCGTTCGATCCCCATTTATGCCCAATGAACCCTGGTTTGGTCCCTCTCTGCTCCAGATTTTTTTATCATATAATTATTTTATTTTTATCGTTCTCAATTTTTTCGGTTACGCATAGAACGATAACTTTTCGCTCAAAACCAATGACACCACCAACGCTGGAATTTCTGCGAAACGAGCTCTTCAACGCTATCGCGTTAATACGTAATAAGTATTAGTATAATAAGAAGTATTGTTATTATTAAGGAGTATTAAGACGAGGCGGCTTCCGCCACCTCGTCTGGCTGCGAAAGAACCGGGTGCTGGTGACAGCATGGTGACAGTATATAAACGCAGGTGTACATAAATAAGACCCCCAAAAGTTGCACCGGTTACAGGCGTATATGTATGCAACATTTTGTAATAACTGATCCTCTCTCAAATTTAGCCTTGTCGGTGATCCGCCATTTGCGCTACAACAGCCTCACGTTCTATTGAGGTGATAGAGGTCACTTGTCATTTCATATTGTCACGTTCCATTGTTGCCGCGACACCAACGCGTGACTGTCGATGTTAGCTGAAACAACTGAAGTGTTGGGCTGCTAGACAAGTACGCGGTAATACGCCTATAGTAGTAGGTGAGTTGAGCACGCCCACGAGAAACTTATCTTTACCCCATTTTAACGAGAAAGCGAATGAACCCAAATTTTTTGTCAGTTTGTTCTCTATCCACGTCAATTGGTGGGTAATCGTATGACTGCGTCTTTTGTAATGCTGCATATAAAGAACGAAATGCGGCCTCGATTTTACGGTGACGCCGTGAATGCACGTTTTCTTTTATACGTTGACCCGCCGTGGTGGTCTCGTGGCTAAGGTACTCGGCTGCTGACTCGCAGGTCGCAGGATCGAACCCCGGCAGCAGCGGTTGCATTTCCGATGGAGGCGGAAATGTTGTAGGCCCGTGTGCTCAGATTTGGGTGCACGTTAAAGAACTCAAGGCAGTCGAAATTTCCGGAGCCCCTCACTACGACGTCTCTCATAATCATATGGTGGTTTTGGGGCATTAAACTCCACATGTCAATCTTTTATACATAATTAAAAATGAGACAGGTAAGAACTATTGTTCCACTAAGTTCTCGGCTATACAAATCTTACGTCTCTGTTTTAACGTATGTAGTGACAATGTGCATGACTACCTCCATGGTTCCAAATTGATTGCGAACTCGTGTTCCCAAAGGCCTTCAGAGGAATTTTCGAGCTGTTCTAGCGTCCTCTCACTCTACCCCTGGTTTTATTCTGCTGCCGCATAATTATTTTATATTTAACACACTATAAACTCAAACGGACCTTGCAAGAGTGGTTATAGAGGTAAAACAAAGAAGTAACAGTCAATCGGGAAGAGAAACAAATGGTTCGAAGATTGGTAACAAAAGATTTCACTGTATCACAACACACAACACTACTATATATAGTAAGCAGATCGTTCCACTAAGATTTTGCTGAGGCAGAGCTTGAATATTTGTGGCTAGAAACGCGTCTTGAAAGCGATCGACGTATGTGACTATGGTTGGTTCTTTATTAGCACAAAAACAAGGGAAGTAAATAACGTGTCTGTAGAACTTATAACTGGTCACTACAGAAGGTAAATGAATGTAAGCTTTGAAACAATTCTTCGCTGTCAAAACAGTCCTATGTTTGCTTTCCCTCGCCGTTCAGGAACACTGCATTAAGGAGGAAATAGTGTGGGAATTTGGCGACTAGTTTCTGTATATGTACGCTCAACTTCAAAAGTTACGTATCTTTATTGGCGGCTTAAAATTATATGAGTATATTCCAATGATGGTCTAACAAGTTTTTTATATTATTTTACATCTTGTGGAGTATTGCATAAGTTCTTTCGTAAGAAAGATAGCTGGCCTTCGGTGGTCCAGCAAATAGAGAAGTTTGGTTCTAACTGACGATTTGGCGTGAAGACCCAAGTATTTTATGTGATGAAATTCGTTGGGCGGCGACCGGGGGCATATATGAAATCGAGCTGATTTTCTTCGCTAGTAGATGTGACACATTGAGTTTTTCAGGCAAAAATAAAACTTCAGTCATTTCCTCAATATTCCGCGCAACTATTACGTAATTGCGTTAGTCCTTAGGTAAGACTCCGTTTGCCTTTACCTAATCAGGCATCTCTTGTTTCAGCTCGAACCCCCCAAGCCTTTTGGGGCACGAGCACGCCGACAGGACTACGATGAAAGATGAAAAGGCAGCTGCCCGCTTGATGTATGCAAGATCGAGGAAGGCACGGGACGCGGACCGGAGGCGTGCGTGAGCCTAGCGTCGTGTACTTACATCATTTGTTAGCCGTGTAATTGCATCTGACGACTGGTGCGGGGCGATCACGGTGAGATGTGGTGGGGGAGAAGCTGCCCGCGTAAATGCAGGTGCCGTGCTGGCGCCGCCGCGTGAGTCGGCTGCAACGGAAAAGATTCGCGGTCTGTGCGGGCCGTCTGCGCCTATGATGGATGCTCCCATGAGTGACCGACATCCGCGATCACTCTCCATTGGCATGGGAAGTGCGATTCTGGACGCCAAAATCACGCGGTCACCACGAAAGAACCCCACTGGCCAGCACCGTGAATTGTTTGCGTTTCTGCGTAATGCATGAATAATTTAGTTTCGTACTGAAGTAGCTGCAGCAGCTGTCATGTTGTAGTGTGACCTATACTACTTTGGTAAGTTCAATGCAGCTACTATCTGCAGCTACGACGACTGGTGGTAGCTTACATGTGTTACGAATGAAAGTTCGTTATTTCTTAATACTTGTCAGCAATCCCTCTGTCTTGTAAAAAACGTGTTAGTGCTTTCAAAGCGTGTGACTGTAAAACTCCAGTAGGTCAAGGGCACAGAAGTTTCTTCATGTTAAACGCTCTGCGGTGTTATGCCAACAGTTCGGACTTAAGACGGCGTCTCGGTGTGTCATGATGTGGACAGTCTATGAGAAGGTGACATACGTCTTCATCTATAAATCCACATTCGCATTCGGGAGTTTCAGCTCTGCCGATTCTGTGCAAAAAATGTTTTGTGTATGTGGTGCCTAGCCTTAATCGGTGAATTAGAGTTTCCATACTTCTATCTAATGCCAGCGTAATTTTGAAAAAATAAATGGATCGATGTGATATAAATCGCAGTTGTTTGTACTTTGGCAAACCAAGCAGTTTTGCTCATTCTGAAAGTTGTATTCTTTATAATACTACGCAATTCATTTTTCGAAATTTGTTAACAAACAGTAACGTCTTTACGATGTGCTGGTCGTGCTGCTTCATCGGCAGCTGTGTTTACAGGAGTGTTGCAATGGCCAGGTATCCTCTGGAATTTGATCTCATGTTGCGCCTTCTTTGCTATTGTGAGCTCTTTCAGCGTTTCGTATGTCATACTATCACTTATTACTGTCCTGTTTGTACTGGAGAGTGATCTTAATGCGGCCTGTGAGTCACTGAAAAGTACCCATTTTCTAGCGTCTGCTACCGAGTTTGTAAACCTTAGAGCATACAGAATAGCGAAGAGCACAGATGTAGTAGATGACGTCATGCGACATAATTTAAACGATTCAAGAATATTGAGCTGTGGTATGATAAATGCCGATGTTGAAGACGTTGTAGTACTTGAGCCATCTGTGTAAATATATATGTACCCTGGATACCGCATGTGTATCTGATAAAGCGCTAGTTGTTGAGCAGCTTGGATGAACATGTCTCTCTTTCTGATAATGCCATCCACTGAGAATTCAATGCTTGGTATTACAAGCAGCCATGGAGGATAGTCCATTTCAGAGCTCTAAAATTCATTTCTGGGTAATATATGTACATTACTCTGTACATCGTTATGAGCATTGCTTTTATCTCTTAGTAAAATCTCCAGTGCCAATGGGTGGTCCTTGTGTTGCGTCTGTAAGCGAAAATAATAGCGGCATGTTTCAATTGTTCTCATGACTGGAAAGGGTGGTTGCCGAGTCTCTGCTATGACTAGGCTGCTGGAAGTCGATCGCGGAACACCTATGCAGACGCGCAGTCCTCTAGCTAATAGTCTTTGAAGTCGCTCCTCTGAAGTGTGGGAAAAGCCGTGTAAGACTGCTGCAGAATATGCAACTTTTTGTCGTATTAAAGCATTGTGAACAGCGAGCATAGATGATACAGATCCGCCCCATGAGGTCCCAGCAATTCTGCGGAGTATATTCACTAGCGTATTCACCTCGTTTTCGAGTTTCTTTATGTGAGGTTCCCAATATAGCTGCCTATCAAGTATTCTCATTGATAATTTTTAACAGGTTCTCTGTGACCCATGGTTCCCACGAACGTTTCAACTTTTTTATTTCTTTACAGGAAAAGCATCGCTTGTAAATACGAAGAATTGTCCCCCTAAAGATTTGATTGATTGATATGTGGGGTTTAACGTCCCAAAACCACCATACGATTATGAGAGACGCCGTAGTGGAGGACTCCGGAAGTTTCGGCCACCTGGGGTTCTTTAACGTGCACCCAAATCTGAACACATGGGCCTACAACATTTCCGCCTCAATCGGAAATGCAGCCGCCACAGCCGGGATTTGATCCCGCGACCTGCGGGTCAGCAGCCGAGTACCTTAGCCACTAGAACACAGCGGCGGGGCTGTTTCCCTAAAAGAGCAATAAGCTGCGTTAGCTGACGAGCACTGGAGCACTGCTGCCTAATTTGTACTAGAGATTGCATCTCGAAGCTGTGAAAGAGAGTTTTTGTTTATATACTGGCACAAAAATTAGTAGTTTAGGTTTAATTCAATACCTCGCTTATCAATAGCTAACTAAATCGGCAAATGATCACTAAGTTTAATGTTCACTATCTCATTCGCAATGAGAAGACATAATAACATATCTAACGCACCCTATTAAAATATTGCCACGTTCCATTTCCCAAGTTTAGTTACCGTCCCAAAACACTACACAATTCTCAGCGCAAACCACGCCTGCAGTTTTCAAGAAGCTTCCGGACTGTAGTAGATCATTTCGATAAGATCACGCCCACTGTGCGAACTGTACAGATTGTTCTGGAACCTACGCTACCGCCAGCGATAACGCTAGAACATTCGACGGCAAGAGTATAAATGCCGACGCGCTTCACCGCTTGTCAGTTGTTGATCGACGGCCGACGCTCCGTTCGCCGCTATCAGTCCAAGACTGTGACTGTAATCGGAATTTCCGTTTACCGGGCACAGGTCCGCCCAAATAAACAGTTAAATTCCAACGTAAAGTCTCCTGTCTTCGGCCACGTCACGACCCCGTGACAATATAAGGAGAGCGAAGCTGCCTCATACAGTCGTTTGCTCGATGCTCAGATTAACATGGTGGAACTTGTCTGCCTGGGTCAGCCTTCTTGACCACTTTCGGCAACGCAGTACGATGTCATCGATGTAGATGACTGTTTCTGACAGAACTAGTCTCAGGGGCCTTTATTGATTAATTGATTGATTTGTGGGGTTTAACGTCCCAAAACCACCATATGTATATGAGAGACGCCGTAGTGGAGGGCTCCGGAAATTTTGACCACCTGGGGTTCTTTAACGTGCACCCAAATCTGAGCACACGGGCCTACAACATTGCCGCCTCCATCGGAAATGCAGCCGCCACAGCCGTGATTTGATCCCGTGACCTGAGGGTCAGCAGCCGAGTACCTTAGCCACTAGACCACCGTGGCTGGGCGGGGGCCTTTCTTTAGCGAGGTTGCAACACAGAAGAAATAAAAGGCCAGAGGCGTAATTTGGAAGTAAATCAAGATAGCGGAAGTGTGAAACAAAAATGAGTTAAAAGTATCGAAATTTGGACCGGGACATAGGTTACGCGAACGACCCATACTATCATTGCCAGATCGATTACTTGCGACAGACGTAATGGAACTGTTCGGTAAGCAAAAGCAGGAGTTGCTATGGTTAAAGAAACCCAGTGGAGGAAAGAGGGGGGGGGGGGACTAGAGTACAACGGAAGCTTCGCTCTGATTAACGCATACGACTTTTTAACGCGGGCATGGTTCATTTTTTTTTTCAGTGATAAGGAGTCTGCCAAGATTTCACTGACATAAATTCTGTCACAGAGGTGAGATAGATAAAATGCACACGAACATGACAAAGAACCGATGACCAAAAAGAGATTGTCATTGGCCCGATTATTGTTTATTGTGCTTGGAGTATATCAGCTATTTCTAATGCGTAACATTACCAATATACAGTGTCAGGTAATCTATCTACTCTTAGATTAGGCTGGACCATAGTCTAGCATCCTGGCTACACTACTAATATTACACGAACATGCATGCGGAATTCTATTACCAAGGGGAAGTAGAAAAAAGTAATAAAAACTCGTCTATGTTTTCTTACACAATCCCCATGGATCTTAAAGAAGCACACCTCCTACCAATCTGCCCTATGGTGCTTTTAAAAGTCATTCGGAGTCTTCGCTAGAAGGCAAGGTAAGGGTATTGCCGAATTCCTTCATGATTCAAGATACCTTCATCTCTTTCCTGCACTATATTACGCACCTTTCTTGCTTTGAACAAAAACTAAATTGTGCACGCACTGCCTATTCTATTATATGAATTCTTAATGAAGTACTCAGGATGGGGCTATCAAAATTGGCCCTTTTGTACATAGAACCACATGACGAAGTTTCTATTTCTTACAGGTATCAATTCTTCTGCTTTCGCTTCATGGGCCTCTCGCATGGGTATTTGCGCCAATGAATATAAAAAAAGGTAACGTAGTTATTCATCTAAAAAGAAATGGCCAGATTTTATGAAATAGAAGTAAATTCTGACATAAAACCGCGTGATAAATGTAAGCATGTGACAATGCCGAATTCATGGTATCCACGGAAGAGTAGGAGAGGCGCAGAAGCAGGGGGAAATCATTTACTTATAGTTAAATAACGCTGATCCAATAACGATAAGTTATCGCCACTTAAACAAATACCGTAATAACCTTTCGGGCTGTAAGTCACTGACTTTCTAAAGCGTGCCTCAGGCCCCGCACAAATTTAAGTTTGCTCCGTGCGCAAGGATAAGCGAACGTGGTATTTTTTTCTCTGTGTTACTTGTGACTGCAGTTAAAGCTTTTTCTGGGAAAGTTATTACGGTAATATCTTACCGACGCACAATTACCCAATGTTGAACAAGCATTTGACTTGGCCGATGATTGTTTAAGGCGTGCTGGGGCTCGCTCGACAGTTTGGTTGAAACTGCCTACTTACACTCTAGTTTAAGGCCCCTATACCCCATATCCGATGTCTCTGAGCCATTGTCGCTTGAAAATGGCAGAATTTCACTTTAGATTTGTTTTCTTAGAAGTAGCCTATCACCCTCTCGCTCTTCCTCAGTTTCGGTCTGTTTTTCATCAATCTGACTGGGTCTTCCAGTAAAAGTCGCTTTTGCCAAGCGAGGGTGTGGAATCAATTATTCTGTGCAATATTTTTGCGATTGCAGACTTGTTTTCTTGGTACCTTTTTGAAGTTAGTTGAAAGTATCCAACGCTTGTAGTAGGTTATTGCAAGCGCTGTAGATGCTGCCAGTGTACTCAGCTTGGCAAGATCACTGGCACGACTTGTAGCTCTGTTAATGCTGGAACGTAAGGAATAATTAATAAATTACCTGTCCATTGCTTGAAGGTAATTTGGAAGTCTCTGAATAGTTTAGCATAAGTACATCCGTTCCATACCGGGCAGAATTAGCACAGTACGAGATGACTATTAGCACAGTACGAGCCCCACTCCGGCCGAGACTATGACACCACCATGCACAATGGTTTAAAAATGTTTTATTTCAGCTGACTCTTGGTGACACCACCGAAGTAAGGCTGAAGCGGCCTGATATGAAACACCTGTTCAGAACAAATTTTCGACGTTTTAGAGTATGGTGTACTATGCTATGGAAGAGCTTTGAACTGTCACGTGGCATCCTAAGTGAAAGGTTTTCAAGAACTCGATGAAATTAGAATGCAGCAGGACGTTGATTAATGGACTCAGATTAGGTGCACCAACGTTATCGTGCCCCTCCAACGTGCACGCGCTGGTTTATAGAGCGAAAGGGTAGAATAACTACATACGCACACGGGTTCTCTCACACACACAAAAAGAAATACGAGAACTCGGAAATAATATTTCTTCTAATTTGCTTGTGGTGTAAATAGAGTATGTTATGCGATGATGTACGAAGGTGTGGTAGCCGAAGATTATATTTTTAAAACCTTTGGATGGTTACCAGGATGACCCGAATCAGTTTCACAACGACGCCCAGATGATCTGGTTTGAGTGTCCGTATTGGTTCGTCTGGGTTCCGGAAGTCTCCTTGAACTGCCTTGGCTCAAGGTCACCTGTTAAAAGCATTTCATACTAAAAACGCCAGAAATGAAGCCCAACTAAATAGTCCCAACATTTCGGTCAATAAGTGCCAAGTGCTAATCGTCCCCCATTTTCGTTATATCGCTATTACAACCTCTTCGTCGAACTGTTAACGTACTACATGTACTTCAATTCACCGTACTCTGGCGACTTCTAGAGGCCACAGTCGGAGACGCGACATTTGCCGTGCACGTGTGATCTTATTACGATCGGCATTGAGTGGCGAAATAACGAGCCAGCTTGACACGTACACCGAGGGCGTCGATGACGACAAAAGGACCAAAACTAAGGCTGACAGACTAGGAGAGAGGGTGGGCACGTTTGTGGGAACGAGTGCGATGCGACATATATAGCTATAGTGACGATGTACACGAGAGAGTGCGGTGAATATCGCGCCGCCCCTCTCTCGTCATTTTTTCGTCCTAAGCACGGCAGGTGCCCCGTGGCTAAACGGTCTCTCCGCATCGTCGCTAACGAACCATTTACAAGAACACACGCCGAACAATAGCGGGTAACAAAGGGCGTCACGTGCCAGGAATGGGAAAGCCTTTTACGCGGAAATGGACCACGCCGAGAAAACGTATTCTGCGTTCGCCGTGAAACAGCCGCCCTTCGCATCTCGGCCATTGTGCGCAAAATGCGCCCGATCGACGGGGAGGTGGGTGCTCTCGTAAAGAAAGTCATTTGCGCGCGTCAGTGGGTTCGCAGAGCGCGTGGCAGAAACTGCGGGTACCGCGTCGCGGGCGCTGTCAGTCGGAGTAGCGTGTTTCCTTCGCGGCGATGAGGCCTGCGTATAATTGTGACGAGGCACGGCTACCGAGCGGATGCAATTTATTTGCCGCGTGTATGTATAAAGCATGGGACGTTTATGCGCTGCGCACGTTCGGGTGCTTCGTCTGTATTTTATACCATGCACCGACGATCAAGTGATGTCGCTGGGCGACGCTAGGAATACTGTCTTTCCCGCTATTGTGAGAGGCATCCTTCTCGGGTTTTTCCTCAAGCAAAAAAAAAAAAGAAAAAGAAAATATTAACAAGGCGTTGTCGTGAAATGACAGAGATGAGAGAAAGACGATATTCGTCGAATGACACTGTGCGATCGAATTCTTCTACACATGGCAGATTGAATGATACAGAGTGTGCACAAGCTGCGTGATGGATGAGACAGATTGTGTTGCTCTTCAAGACACGAATAAAAATGCCGCGAATGTGTACAATGCAAGCTATAGCTTCTCCGCGTTAAAATATACATCTGTACTTCAATTTCCACGCATCCCCTAAGGAGGAATTTCTGTTTCAATATAAGGAGCAGTGGGACGTCTGACAACCAGAGTACGGCATTGAAAATGTGTCATTCTGCGTCGTGTCTCCAGCCCGCGTTACCCGCGCAGTAGAAAAATAATCAATCCTGGGGACTCGTACTTTAAAGGGCATCATTACTGCCTGACAAGAAAGTGGAAGCCATATGATGCATTGACTTGTTTACCATCTGGCTGAATGTTGGACCGATGCACATTGTCCCGTTTCTTCAACGGCTCATATGTCTTACAAAAAACAATGCTTCTCCATGCATGGAGCACTAATGCGCAGTGTTACAACGGAAGGAAGGAGAGCATGCATATAAGATAAGAGAAATGAACATCGCTCAAAACGCTAAAGTAACAACGTAGAATTAACAAGAGGCATGTAACACATGTACTTATTATGTACAGTATCATGTGACACCCATTATGTGTGTGTTGTGCAATGAATGATGTGCCGACTATTATGTACACATGAGCGAATGCATCTTTATAAGGACCAGATGTGTGCTCAGCTGTTTTGTGCTGGTGGCCCGAATATTAACGAGGGACATTATCAGAGACTTAATTCATTTACTTTGGAACATTTCCTTACCATTATGTTGTGATATGTGCGTATAAGCGTGTCTTTGCATATCTGTGCCCGAGTTTTCTATTTTCCGTGCACTGCTTTGTATGTTTTGCTTCAAGATACGTGTTCAAGTTTCACTCAACGGCTAAGAAGTAGCCGGCGCCATAATGGTGCGCCGACATCTTATATATCATATCAATAAAAAAATGAGAAAAATAACATGTATCAACTATTTTTGAAAAATTGGGATCCAAACGCATTGAACGCCTTTCAGAAATATAAAAGTAATTTAACCAAGCTTATAAAAAAGGCCATAACGCAGTTATTATACTTGCATGTTCGAGGTCGTTTCAGGGGTCAAGGAGATGTGGAGAAAGTCAAATTGAATTACTGCGTTTCATAAAACTAGTTTCAGTGTAAAAGAGATAACTGAAGGTGATCTAACATACAGGGCCAAAGAATTGCCTGAGAACTCAAGAATAACCTCGCTTCCTTAGTGGCCAGTGCCAGTTACACTACCGCACTACATAACATGTTCGCACAAACTGTAGCTTCGTCGGTTTATCTTTCCCCAACAGATGAATACGAAGTTACGAGTGTTTTCAAAAAACTAAAGAAAAGTAAATCGGAAGATATTAAGTACTTAAAGATGGCCCCTGTTTGTTCAGTTATATATATATATTATAGTGATGCCCTTAAGATACATTTATACCCTAACTTTAAGCACAGGTATTTTACCTCAACATATGAAGCATGCAAAAGTTACAGTGCCATTTAGGAGAGGAGACAAAAATGGTTTCAAAAACTATAAAACATTTTATCTCTGTTTTTAAAGCCCATAGAAAAAGTTTGGGTCAGGGCTATCGACCATGGTAGCATTGCAACGGCAAAAAGAAATTATATTAGGCAACATACAGGACAGAAAACTTGCCCTAGGCATGTTTGTTGACTTCTCCAAAGCCTTTTACTGGATAAATCACAATACTCCCTTCCATACTCCCTTCCAAAAGCCGCCCTATTAAGACATTAGAGGAAATGCACTGAATATAATCACCAGTTGTATGAGCGATTGGAAACAGTGTGTAAGTATAAACTCAGAACTATCACCTTTGCAAAAACTTGTTCTAAGTGTGCCCCAATGTAGTATATTGGGGCCGTTACTTTTTGTTACTTACATAAACTACATTATCAATATAAATCGCACAATCAAATATGGCATATATGTAAATGACACTTCCTTGTTTTTCACAGGTATTGATGTAAATTGTCTAATTTCGACAGCAAATGCTACACCAGATGACTTGTTTGCATGGTCCTACAAATGACTTGTTTGCAACTCCCTACAAATCTACTGTTTGAAAACGAAAGCGGTTTTGTTTTGTGCAAAAACAACAACGTACGAGGCTACTCTAAAACTTCATCTAGATGATTCTGTGATTGATTTTTCTTCGACGGCTAAGCTTTTGGGCATTGTTTTTCATTAGCATATGTTGTGGGATTCACATAGTGAACTGGTAAGAAATAAGTTATGTAAGGTACTCGGCATGCTTGCGAGATGTCAGTCTTTTTTACCATCTACTATAATTTTAGTGATCTACAAGATGTTTTTTTTTTTTGCAAAATAAGAAAAACGCCGACCAAGGTGAAATACACAAAACTTAAAAAGACGTTTCGGCTCCCCACATGGGAGCCTTGTTCACAGAGACTATGTTTGTCCCCGACCAGACGGGAAACCGTCGAGCTCTTGACCCCAAGATGTTTTTTTTTTTTGTTTCCAGTTGCGTTATGGTCTTTTGGTGTGGGGAAACGGCACCTTTCACTCTGAGCAGAAATTACACTTCAAAAAAATGCTTTATGTTCTATTGAAAATGCCGAATATAATGCACATACCTCCTCTTCTTTCAATAATTTTAGAGCCTTCAGGTTTGAAAACATGTATGCATATCGCATTTCAGAATATCTAAAAACTGAAATGAAGAAAGGAAATAACAACCTTATCGCCATAGCATGTTTAGAGCGCAGCACAGAGTCTCGTCCTGCTAGACAGAGCGATTATTTGGAGGTTCCTCGATGCCGAACAAACTGTGGCCTCCAAATGCTCAAAATATTCACTCCCACACATCCTAAATAAGTTAAGTTTTTCATTGCAGTGATTGCGGCTTATTTGGCGACAGGACATGTCCAGTCTATTTTTACTTACATGATGCAAGAGAAAAAGTTTAAAACGAATAGATTTTTTGTATTTTGCTTATTTCTACTTTTTGTGTTTCTTTAAAGAGTGAAATCTTACCTACACCTATGAAATACTCATTTTTGTTACACTTTCAACTATGTATTTGTGTCTTTTTACTGTTTTAGTAAACCTGATGATTGCTGTCACTTTTTCTGCCTTGTTTTGTTGGGATGTGGGGCAAGTCCAGTTGCGTTTGCATCGCAGCTTTTTCCCGCATTCCGAACCACAGATTATATCTTTGCTGTGACATAAAAAAACATCAATGTCAATGTGTGACTGAGAGGTAAAAACAAACTTCAAACTTCAAAACTTCAAACTAGAGTCCCCATATCTTACGCTGGGAACCCTAAGAAATCACAGCATATCCACGGAGTGCATGATGATGAGTGAGGCGAAGCATCCGTCAGTTCGTCAACGCTTCTGTCCATTAGTTCGTTCGTTTGTCCGTGCGTCCGTTCATCCATCCGTCCGTCTATTGAACAATCCAAGTATCACCATCTCGCATCTTTTCATCGTATGTTCATCATAAAGAGGTACCACCATCCAGCGGACATTACAAGGACTAAAAGAGAGGTGGTGGTGGTGGTAGTGGTTAGAAGATGAGAAAAGGCACCTAATTTCAGCAACCCGGTCGGGAGCACGGCGCAGAAGTGGCACGGCTGTAGAGTGGCACGCGCGCACTCTCTACACTCTCTCACGGCCTGCGCTTCGTGTCTATATTGTTCCCACCTTTCACCACCGCTAGTTCATGGCACGGCGGCCCAACTCTCGCTAAACCTTCCTAAAACCAAGGAGGTTACGTCCAGCGAATTTACCGTGCAACCTTTTTTGGTCAGAGAGTGCTCAAAGTGCGTCCTTCTTTTACTACTTTTCATTTAGTAAGCACCGTATTCAAGGCAAGTTTTCTTAGAGAATAAATCACCTATACTCGTCTCTGTAGTTTATTTCATCAGGAACAACTATCTTTTTATTTATGACTAACGTGCGCGGGTTTACTCCTTAAATTCCAAAGAGTGCGTGCATGCCGCTCCTCTAGTCCGGACGTGGGGGTGGCTACCTACTACTACGACTACGACTACTACATACATCCCGGACGCAGGACCCACGGCTTAGGAGCTTCGCTCCTAAAACCACCAGATTCACGCGGAACTTGCGCCACAGTCACAGTGAAAGCTGCAAGAGCTTTTTTTAGACGCCCTTGGGGGCAACTACAAGTATACACTAGCATGGCACCCACTATGTCGTAAGTTGTAATTTTTTAGAAGTAGGGTAGCACATATTAAGCCGTCATTTGATCTTCGGAGAACCATGATACCCACTACACACTTGTAAGGCATAATGCCCACTTTGTTGCTGCTGCAGCTGATGACGATTAATAACTATGTCGGAGGTTCTCTTTAGTGAGTTGGAAGCACTATACAATTCTTTCTTCACGCGATTCACTTTTTCGGACGCCTGGTGGCAATTTTAGTCCTTTGAAACCCTGTCTTACGCACGTTAACATAATTCTATCGCATACATGAAGCCTGCGTAGGGCCTCTTTGCAGCGCTATTTCAAGCATAGAGCTCCATGCATACTATATACGCTAGAGGGAACTCTGGCGCTAGTGTACATGGGAGCTGCAATGCACGGCGCTTCAGCGAGCATCGGAATAACGGGGAGTTCACGGATTCGTCTAGTCTTCGTACTTCTGACTTCGTTTGTGTTCGCATGGCTTGGAGCTTTTTTGTCACGAAACAAAAATCTGCAAATGTTCAACGGTTGCGCTTCACCACCTTAATTTTTTACTTACCATTTCAAATAGGGCCACCAAGTTTAAAAGGGTTCGTTCTTTACTTCGAAACAAAACGAAAGCACAGCAATAAACGAAGCCACAAGTGCGATTCGCCGCCCGCAAGTACAAAGATTAGGCCTGTTTGTGTACTACATATTATTCCCATGGTTGCTGAACGATCGCAGCGCCAGAGTCCGCTCTAGTTGATTTTAGGCAACTCTATGATTCCAAGCACCGATTTCTATGATTCTATGATTCCGACCACTATGATTCCAACCACCTGCACAAAGCCAGATATGATAGATCACGTCTTTTGACTGTGTGGGAAAAGGTTCGATTTCTCGAATGTGCTACAAAGAACGCTAGAAAGACAACTTATCTCAACCTCACTTGGCATCAGGTTTCTACCAATAGAAAATTAGGAAATGCTGCCGTTTGATGTGATAATGCTTCAAGGTTTTCATTGTCTATGGCGGCCTAGAATGGCTGGTTTTCACTGCGAGCCTGGCAGGCAAACGGCATGCATGCTTTTTCATGAGAGCATAGCTGAGTACATTGATGTATTAAACAGAGAGCTAAATATCAAAACGTTGAACCTGACTGGCTGTGGAAGGCTGAGGCCGTGGCTTATGTAAAGAAATTCTAATAATGTAATTGCTGATATGTTGGTGTTGGTTCACGCTATTGACATTTTTGCAGTTGTGTCTGTTATCGTAAGACGTGTCCGCTATTGAGGCATATGGCGTGTTTAAAACACCGGTATTAAATATTTAAAAACCTGTGTAGCTCAGTGTTAGAATACCACGGCTGCTGTGCTGGGGACCCGGGTTCGGATCCCATTCTTTACAGGACTTTTTTGCTTCGAAGATGGCGGGAGAGCGGCCGCCATCTCGGAGGCCATGTTGTCATAACTAGTTTTTTTTTTTTTTTTACTTCGAACGATAGCAGTTACGGACACCAGTGGCGGCAGTGGCGTACAACTATACGGCACCAAAAAACGGCTCTTGTGATCTCATAACAGTTTTCGCTGAAAAACTTCGAAGAAGCAAGAGATTCGCTTTGAAAAGTATAATGCGATAGAAGAATCGCAGCGTCTTCGTGTACCGCCTTCCAAACCGCTATCCTTGCTTCGCTTGTGGATAGAAACCAAAACCGTGCCGAAAGGGAAGCCATAGTGTGGACGCCCATTGGCTCCAAAGCCACGCATGTGGCGCGAATAAACACGGCGGAGCGAGTGCGCCCGTAAGCCCTTTTCGCCATCTCGCGGGTGATAAGGAAATCTCTGCCACGCTGAAGCGTCTCTGGCCCGTGAGTACCGCCAAAATTAAATGGTGTAAATAAATAGCTCGCCGTTAGCACGCTATAAGATGTATGAGGGGTGGCCTAGCGGCTAAATGCATTGCCCCATGGAGCAAGTGGTTGCAGGTTCGGAGCCTTGGTCACACTGAAACCGAATATTTTAGGGGCGAAGCTTCTTGACGGCCAAGCCTTGTCTTCAGGGGTGGTCGTGGTATAGAACTGTTGCTATAGTCGCGTGACACACACACACGCACACACGCACACACGCACACACACACACACACACACACACACACACACACACACACACACACACACAAAAGGGTATTGCAATAGACTTCAGAGTAGGCATAGGCTAATTATAACGTAGCAGATCTTGGTTCCCGGCGAAGATGACCTATCGCGAAGAGTATGGATGGTAATCTCTACAGAAACGTACTTCGTCATTGAGGCCTTTCAAGACTTCTACGCCCCATCACTGTAATCTAGTGGCTAAGGTACTCGGTTGCTGAACCACAGGTTGCGGGATCGAATCCCGACAGCGGCGGCAGCATTTTTCATGCAGTCGAAAATGCATCCACTACGGCGTCTCTAACATTCATACGGTGGTTTTAGGACGTTAAACCCCAAATATCAATAAATGATTTACTGATTGATGATTGATTGATATGTGGGGGTTAACGTCTCCAAATCACCATATGGCTATGAGAGACGCCTTAGTGGAGGGCTACGGAAATTTCGACCAGCTGGGGTTCTGTAACGTGCACCCTAATCGGAGCACACAGGCCTACAGCATTTTCGCCTCCATCGAAAATGCAGCCGCCGCGGCCGGGATTCCATCCAGCGACGTGCAGGTCAGCAGCCGAGTACCTTATATATAGCGTACCATACCACCGCGGCGGGGAGATATCAATCAAGGAAACCCATAACTAAAAGGCCCATGTCGAGCACTATATATCCCAACATAACATTTTACCCATATTAGAACGATATGTGGCCAACAGTAAGATGGCGGGTTCTCGGATTCACTTCCGAGGCATATTCTTCACTCCAGCGATTTTCCGACTTTTGCTTGAATTGCATAAGACGACTGAGAGATGAAACAATTTACATTTTTTTATATATACACGATAAGCTTGGCATTGATTCAAGTGCATATATAGAAAAAGTTGTGCGACGACCCACGCGGGCGTATCACTCAAAAAAATTACAGGAATTTTCTTGCAGAACGAACTTGTACATGGGCTCTTTTTTCCCACGAACTGTACGCGAGTGGAATCGCCTCTCTGGTGGGATTGTGGAGGCGGCGACAGTGGCGTCATTCTTATCGGAGCTAAAAAATTCATAGCAGGTCTTCCTGCCATATTTGTAATCTTTGTTTTGTGACGTTGCGTTGTTAGTACGCACTTACATAGGTATTATGCTATGCGCAGTTGCATGTCATGCACTGTATATTTTTCTTTTTACCGCGTTAAAACCTGTGTGTCCGTGACATTCTCTGTGCGTAATATATTGTGAAAATGTTCAGCGTGCTATATTTATATGTTACCCACTCCTGCTTATGGCTTCACTTTGAAGCCACCAGAAATCCTGTAAATAAATAAATAAATAAAATAAATTTCTATATACATTTTGTCATTCCATTTAAATTAGTTGGGCCAAAGCTCGGGTAACGTACGGTTACTCAACCATACGACACCCAGAGCTTCGCGCATTCATCACAGCTCACTTCGTCCAGTAGCGTGAATTTTTTTCGTTATTCCTTTTTTGCATCTAACTCGAATTTTCACTTATGTACAACGACTGTCTTTGGCTCACAACCAACGACTCCCCCGCTCTCATCGTAACTTCTGCGAAACGAGCTCTTTAGCGCTATCGCATTGAAATTAGAAGAGCTGTGAGGTATGCACCTCTTTTGCTTCGGTCGCAACGTTATTTCCGATTCGTGTAGCCCGCATGCACACGTCCGCGCAGGGGCCTCCAAGCACAGCGGCGCAAATGAGCGAACTCTGTGCGCGCATCACTCTTGGAAGTCGCTCGCTGTTCACTCATGCTGTTACTCCAAACCCTAACTCATTCCTCCTCCCCCATTCCGCGCACGGCACTCCAAATTCTCATTCCTCCTCTCCGATTCCCCGTAAGGCAGCCAGCTGCCAGAAAGCCCGCTTGGCGCCGTAGCCTAGACGAGTGGCGCGACCGAATGTGGCACTACGGTGACAGGCCGCCGTGCGCTCATCGGGCCTAATCAGGGCGCGTTTCTTTGCTTTATTGGGTTTACGTAATGAATCGCTGCGAGACACGGCCGTGAAACAGGATTCAGCACGTCGTTACTGTAATGCGTGCGTCGTCACGATCTTTCGTGACCGGCCGCCCGTCTTTTGTTTGTAGCTGGCTGCGATTCTTTTCATTACCTGCTGTCGGCACATGCCAGGCCAGGTATGGCAGCAGCGCTCCCTGCTTTCCCGATATGTGTGCGTGCGTTTGTGCGCGAGGTGTGCGAGTGGCATGGATAGTTGCGAGCGCGAGAGAGAGAGAGCGTACGCGCGGACGCACAAGCACGCTTTCTTGCGCGCTTCCTTGCTGCTTCGTGGGGAGGCGGAGAGAAGAAAAAGAATAGTAAGAAAGGCGTAGAGAAAGCGCGCGGCGGCTGCAGGCGAGTCCAACGAGTGACCTCTCACGCAATCCACGCTTGTTTGCGTCGACGGTCGATATGCCAATACAAAGAAAAACGAAAGGGTTCTGCGGCGCAAGTTCACTAAGCCGCTGGCGTCGTTTAGTCACAGGCAGATGCTATAAACGCCAACTGCTGAAAGGCGGCCGTAACCGTAGGCCTGATCTATTGAGTAAGGAACGATGCAAAAAGTAAATGGAGACTAAATTTGTGTTACGAACCCCGGAGGCCAAATTGCCACCGCTCATTTCAGCGCACGCGCATCGTTATTCGCTGCCGTGTTCGGCGGCCCGTCGGCGGTGTTGATATCAGGCCGTAAAAAGTGATTGCGACACAATGGCCAAGGTGCCGACCGCTAATGAAGGACCGCACGTGAGAAATTTCTTGAGATTCGCGGGGCTCTAATTGGCGAAGTCGTTGGGCAACAAAGGACGATCCGCGAGCGTGGGCGCCCGCTAATTGTGATGGTGAAAGATATAAAGGCACCATTAAATGCGCCAGTCGATGAAAGATGGCGCCTATTATACGTACGGGAAGTCAAAGCTCCGTTTAAGATTACTTCGTACGCCATTGACCTACGAACACGATCACAGTGCTGATTGTACAATATGCGCGCATTCCGTCTCGTCGTGAATGGTGCATATTTCGCCAGGCACATTCGCTAACGTTACTAAGAGTGCTCACGAGTTGACACAGCACTTTTTAATATATCTATCTGTCTGTTTATCTTTCTATCTCGTTGTCGTCTCCTTACCTCGGTATATAAAAAAATTGCTAGGTAGACGTTAGTGTATGACAAACCCAATTCGCAGGTCGTGACATAGATAAAGTTTTCTTTAAAGACGATAGTCTATCTTAGGGTACCTCGACGCAAAAATTTTGGTCTGCCTGTCTGTATGTCTGCCTGCCGGCCCATTTGTCAGTTTGTACGCCGTAACCATACCCCAAACACCATCGAACGATACCCCCAAACGGCCAACCCCATCCTACGCGCCCACCAATATTGCTCAAGTTTCGGCGTTCATACTGGTGAAATAAAAAGCAATTTTTGCGCATACATGAGGCACTATACCAACACGCCAATATTTTGTATGTGTGTCTTTATACTAGAGAAAGCATACATAAGTAATTCTAAGGACCGTAGAATTTATCACGCTGCGCTGACAATGCAATGCGATGCTCAAAAAGGCAAACGTTTCTACCGCTTTGCTAAGGGGGTGGCACCTGTCGTCGCTTTGCGTACTACACCTTATCGCCTCCGAGACAGGCGCGCATTTTTCTCCGTGGGTGCGCACGCCTTCCTTCGTTTTCGAAGATAACTGCCAGATGACGCTCGTGTCTAACGTGCCTCACTGCGCTCTTTCGCCTTCGCTGCACGGATCAAGACTCTCTAACACAGCGCCTCCTGAATACAATTAACTGATTTTCTCGCGCAGAACATCAAATGAACGTTTTGTTCACTCTCTTCACACGCAAGACTGTCTTCTTCCGAAGACATTTACAGTAAGACATGAAGATACGGGGCCAATTTTTTCTACTGCCCACGTCATGAATTTATTTGCACTAGCCACGTGCGGCACTGTTTGCAGCATACATCCAGGCCCATAGTGTGCGAGTATGCGCCACATGTGGTTCACAGTCACCCCAGACTTCGGAAATTTTAAGTGGGAAGGAGTTCGCGTTGCGACGGTCTCGATGGCTGAAATATACATTTAAAAGCAAGCAACAAAAACCACTGCTTACCCTGAATCGACTCCAAGCTTTCAATATGGTAGTCATGTGTTGTACTATACCACCGACCAAAGCCATTGCCTCTAACTTATTTTGAAAGAAACCCTATACAAACGTTATATCAGGGCGATGCCAGTTGTGGTTGCAATGTTCGGCAATGGCTTTTATATCACTGTTATGAAGGTTATATATGGACACCTAGACCCCTCAATCTGTAGCCAACCCTTCCGTAAATAGGCTTGTACAAACGCTACTTCGTATATGCACGTTATCGCACAGTAAGGGACAATTCCTCACCATAAAGAGGACGTCCTTCCTTGAACGCTTCTGAATGCCGACGTCAGGTCAGACCACAGGCCGGCAAACTCACACATGTCTCCTCCCTCACATTCACTCAGACTCGAATCAAGCTAATACATTTAGTCTGAGTGAATCCGGGTTCGTAATATTTCGGTAAGACTGAGTCCAGGAGAGTCCCGCGAGAAAAAAAAAATGGCAGATCCCACGTACTGTGGGAATCAATGATATGCGAAGCACGAATTAGGAAGGGTGATAGGTCACTTTAAAATCAGCACAACGTCAAGAGGCGAAGGTGAATTAGGCCGTACATGACTTCCATGTCATGATTATCATGTTTGGACGTTTCATTTACCTTCGTCATCTATTAACGTCACCTGTAACCAACTTTGGTATATATGGAACTAGCGAAACGGCTGCGAGCGTGCTATGAGCGTTGCATGTAGTCAATGATGATGATGAAAAACATTTATTATAAAAGAGAGAAGAGAGAGGTATGGGGCCAAAGCATGACCCTGCTACATGGTCGGCGTCCTTAGTCCGCGACACCGCATGACGAGGCCCCTACTCGCGCCCGTCTCACTAGAGCCCGTTGAGACTGTAGTGATGAGCAGTTGAGGAGGGCAGTCTCCCATGCCTCTCAGGAAGGGGTAGGGGAAGGGGGTAGGTGGGGATTTTTCGGACATGCCCATACCATGTGGAAGATATCACACGTCTCCCCACAGTATGGGCACCACCCATCTGTGTTCGCATCGAAATGCTTTAGGATTGCAGGACAGAGTAGAGTACCTGTCTGCAGGCGCCTTAGAGTTCGCTCTTCCGCCTTACTCAACCCCTTTGCAGGAGCCGGGTAAAGGCGGTGAGTGTCACGATAATAGGTCAGAATTTCTTTGAACCGCAGCAGCGGTGTATTGGCCTCCGAGTCATAAGAGCCAAGGTGAGGAGCCCGGTGGGTAAGCGCTCGGGCGGCCGCGTCAGCGGCCTCATTACCTCGTAAGCCCTGATGGCCAGGAGCCCATACGATGCGTTTCGGGGCTGGATCAGCGAGAGCCCGTTTTAGAATTTGGCTGGCTAGGGGGGATATCTCTCCTACCAAGTAATGAGTACATGCTTTCCGGGAGTCCGTGATGATAACTTTCGAGTTGGGGTCCGCAGCAGCAAGCGCTATCGCGACTTCCTCAGCGCGCTCTGGATTTTGTGCTCGGAACGAGAACCCATTGACATGCTTTTCCCGGTGAACTACAGAGGCCGTGTAAAATCCCGTGGGCGAAGGCCCTGCTATATCTACGTAGAATACACCAGGTCGGGAGCCGTGTTGCCTCTCAAGCGTGCGAGCCCGCGCCTGTCTTCTGCTTTCGTGCGTGTGCTTATCCATGTTACTGGGGAGTGGAGCGACCGAGCCCAGGCAGCACGCCGCCGTTGGACCAATCTTGGACCAACATCGGCTAACATCGGCACCGACGTCGGGCCGACGTCGGAAGTGCAACTTCTTCCAATGTCGGGCCGACGTTCAAGCCAATGATGGGCCGACGTTTTGCCGATGTTTTAGCCAGTATGCAACGAACATTGGGCCGACGAAGGCCCATCGTATTGCCGACAAAGCTGCCAATGTTCGGCCAACATCGGGCCATATTTCAGCCAATCACATGCCATTTTTACGCCGATGTTTGCTGCACGACGAATATTGGCTACGGATGTACGACCGACATTGGACCAATCCAGGGCCACATTGCAGCCAATCGAATGCCGTTATTACACCGATGTTTCCTGCACGACGAATATTGGCTACTGATTGGCTTGCCATTATGTAAACACTATTAGTAGGGAATTTTTCTTACCGAAATATTTAAGCAATATGCCTCGATGACCCGCTCTTGTAGGTTTGCAGCCCTGTATACTTGGGGCAACAGAAAATTGAATGCCGAGAACTGAAAGCAGTTACTCGATCTATTTCATCTTTTATACCTCATTCCCTTTGCTAACACTAGAAGTGTAGTTTATTTTTTTACCAATTTATCTTTTGCAATAGCGAGTGCTTTATTTGGTACTGGTATTTGGTACAGCAGATCGAAAAAAGTCGTTAGGAAGTAAATGCTGAAAGCGTATGTCCCCCACTTGCAATCCCCACATATGTCCCACACATGGTAATCGAGAATATTCATAGTTTAGAGCATTTTTTTGTAACTAAAACATGGTGATGGTGCTTCCGAATCAGCATAAGCTAGCCGAACAGTGCACCACCGACAGTCTGCAGACTATTTATTCTTTGTTTTTTTTTATTTCTTTGGTACAACAAAAAATGTATACATTGAAAAATATATATACACAACTAAAAAAGGCCCGCTCTACTGCAGGTCAGGTTGCGTTGGGGACACAGTGACAGTGGTTCTGTCAAGGCCCTGGCTGCTGTGGCTGGGCAGGAAGCCAGCTGCCGCGAGCAGCCGATAATCTGCACTCTGAGAGTGGGGATCATCGGGCTGCTCCACAACAAATGTTTCTCTGAAGCGCCGCTTCCTGCCCCCACAGCGATCACCAGACCCTGGCAGCCACCTCTTAATAAAGTTGAGGGCCTCCGCCTGGTCGCACCCTGCTTTTTGGCAGATGACATCTGCATACAAGAACAGAAATACCATAGTACACATGAAGCACTGCAGTACAGAGAATACACAAGGGTACACACACATAAAACAATGAACAAGTCTAACCTGTCACTAATCTACAGAGCCTCAGGTTCACAAAGGCCCTTTTCCCTTTTCTGCCATGAAGGCTGTACAGCACTTGCACGTCATGTGCCAATACAGCCTTCATGGCATTCACACCAATTTCTCGGAGGCCACGTCCCCCAATCTGCAGGAGGTGCTTGCACTGTAAAAAAATGCAAGAAGCATAGATGGGGTAAACGCAACAGCACATCGAAATGTTTTCATGATAAAAATCTGCAAGAGGACACTGAAAATAACAACTTGAATTTTTGAGCATCATAACATTTCATTGTTTTTTTACGCTAACTTCAACTCACTTGACCGAAAATGGTTTCCACATCAGCCCTCTCACACTCAGTGTGAGAACCTTTCAGAGTCCTTCTCTGAATGCAGTTTCGCTGTTATGAAATCAAATACAACACTGTTATAACCCTTAATAAATATTGATTCTAGCTATGAAATAGTATAATTACTTTGTACAGTGCTCAAATTCCAATACACGTTTCTTCGAGGTTACTATGTCTTTGCCTGAATGTTGACCAGGAGTAGCTTCTACACGTGAAAAACGATAAAATATGTGGAATTCAAAAAGAAGCTTGGACATGTTTTTAATCAATGCATTGTAAGCAGAGCACAACAAGATAAATGAACATGATCAAGGCATACTAAGAGGCAACCTTAGAGCGGCCAAACCTTGGTCATAGATGAAACTGATAGAAAAATAAAGGTCGCACTAGATGGTCGCACCATTTGCTGTTTATATTTTTCTGTGATAGCCAACAAAGAGGCATGTCGCTATAGAAATCTCATCACAATAAACAAAGGTGCATTTTTCTTCACACTGCGAAATTTGGTGCGTGTTAGATTTTTAAAAAAGTAAGAAATCGACTAACACAAGGCAGGGTGAACTGTAGCTCAAAGTAGAGAGAGCCGCAGCGGACACGAAATAGGGTGATAAATGAACAAAATTACTGAATGTCTGTTTTAAGCAGGCTATTGCTAGTCACTGCCCATCAAACACACGATGCCGCCTACATCGTCTGCTAGCTTAGGACAGTTCACTCGGACTTCACAGACTATAGTAAATACAGTCGAATCTCATTAATTCCAACACACTTAATTCGAACTGACGCTGTGGTCCTATCAAAGCTATACCGCGCTCCGAAAATGCTCTCAGCACCCCGCCCAATCCTGCGGTGGCACTTCAGACACCTCATCGCTGTGCTTGAAGAAGAAAATGAAGAAAAGGAAAGAAAAGACTGCGGTGGAATGTTTGCCAAATGCCAATCTGCGACATTCCTGTGCCACGCTTCGGCTTTTTCCGTCCCTGCCACGTAGAGACCCTTCTCCACTTAACACTGTGCATGAAGAGAAAGAGGGGAGAAAAAGCTGTCGCAGAGAGTTGGCTCTCTCTCATGCCAATCTGCAACGCGCCGGTGTCACGCTTCCCTGTTTTCCGTCCCTGCTATGTAGAGACTCTTCTCCTTTCAACACCGCGCATGAAGAGAGAAAAAAAAAAAAAGCTGCTGCGGAGTGTTTCTCTCTCGAATGCCGATCTGCTTTTCTCCAGGTGGAGACGCTCCTCCATTCTCATCATGTGCTGGCCACGCTCCGGCTGCAGCGCAGATGGTAACAGTGGAAACACAGTTGTCTTCGAAGGGTGTCAGCACTGGACATTGCCGCGCACAACTTCTTTTGCCAGGAGAATACTGAAGCCGAAGTACAAATGCTTTGCAAACTGCACGCAAAACTTGTTGACTCGTTGCAAGGCCAACGTGTAGAGACATGTATTGACTACTTTAATTAATGACGGATGTCCTGTAATTTGTGAATAAAACTCCATGCACATGCATCACTGCATGGTGAGCCCTCCGCTCGTTTACCGTATTTACTCTATTCTACCGCGCCCTCGACTGTAACGCGCGCCCAATTTCCACGACAAAAAAAAAAAAAAAAACTAAGACATCGGTTGCAACGCGCACCCTTTTTTCTCGTTGGCCCGCTTGATCACACCACTCGCGAAAACGACTCTTTTTGAGAGCGTCTTCCGTTTAAATATGAAGTACGGGGGAAGCTTATGCCTATCTGACGTGCAACAGAGCATTGCTGTCACTCTAGTTTTACCGTGGCCCGATGTCAGTACACAAACTTGCTTCGCCCCCTTCTCCTAGACGGTTGTGGTGCCAGGCATGTCGAAGTAAAGAGGCGTGTGATCGGCATTCCCGATTTGCCAAAGGAGGTAGCCGTTGTTGTGCCGCAAGTTTAGGAGGAACCTCTGAAGACTCTGAAGCTTTTCTTCGTACTCCTCCGGCAACTTCCGGCATATGCCCGTTCGCCTTCGGAGGGAAAAGCCTTTTCTCTTCATAAAGTTCGTTAGCCAGCACCTGCTCGCTTTAAAATGGCTCTGCATTAGCCCTTTTTCTAAGGCTAACTGCATAGCCTGCACTTGGAGCAGTTCTGTCGTCACGGGCCGCTGTGCCGCTCACTTCTTCCACATATTAAACACACACCTCAGATACTCGCCGAGCAGCTCTTCAATTTGTGGAAACCGACCCTGCTGTGGTCCACTGAAGCCTTTGCGTGAATCTTTGCTGTCGACAATATTCTGCTTTTGTTTCCGCCAGTCCCACACGCACGTTTCGGGAACTTCGAATGACCGCGATGCGGCCCGATTTCTGTCCGTTCCGGCACACGCGACGACTTTTCTTTTAGAAGCAGCATTGTGGTGCACTCGTCGAGTTTTTGGAGTCGGCCCTACCATGCCGTCGATGCTAATGTACTACAAGATGACGAACTCCTCAGCACACGTATGAAGTGCCGCGCATGGGAAACACATAGGCAGAAATGACCGACGCGCCATGCCAACGCACGTAGGGGGCGGCCATTTTGTAAGTGGCGATGGCAATAGAATGACCATATTCATTTTTTTTGTCGTACTCGATTCTATCGCACATGCGATTTATGAACTCTCTTAACCAGAAAAAAGGTGCGTGTTAGATTCAAGTAATTACGGTAACTCATTATTTTGAACTTCTTTTAATTTGAACAAATTTTCTGGCCTCTTCGAGTACGAATTATTCATATTCGACTGTAGTACAGTGGCTTATGAGATAACCTGACTAGTTCGTTTCCCGAAACACAGTATCTTACAGCAGTACTAAATTTCTGCATGTTACATAGGCATATTAAAAATCAAGAAATATACACCAAAGCCACAGCCACAGCTTTACTCTACACAGCTGCCTCTGCTGCCTCCACTTCTCCAATTGTACCAGCAGGCAGCCGGGGAAGGTCAGAGGGGCGCTGTGCTGGCTGGGCGTGCTGAGGCACTGACAAGAGCCGTACCTCGTGCTTCAGCTGTCGCACCTCCTGCAGAACCTCTCTTTGTTGCTGCCGGATGCCAAGTTGGATCCGCAGGATCCGTAGCAATAGAGCTGAAACATACAAGAGTACATACCATATTTACTCGCACAATTTGCATCCTCACCAGTATAATTAGCCAGCCTGCTTTACTACAAGAAACTTTTTGCTCGCATACTTTGCCCTCCCCAACCAGCCCGAGCCACCTTGCCAGCACACACACAGACACATTTGACTTCATGATGCTCTGGTCAGGCACATCTCTTGTCGAGCAGGCGAGTGCAGTCTTACACAAAATGGACTGAGTGCGAGGTCCCTTCTTCCATGAACTTTTATGCTTTCCCTAGAATATCGAACTTGAAAACCGAAACCTGTTTATGTGTAGTCCGAAATGCCTAAAGGTTTGCCTCCTATCTTCGCACCTCTTTCACGGCAAGAATGTATTCCCGAGACACAGCACAGATGTTGAACGCGTGCAAGGACCTGTCACATCAACCAGATGAGGCAGGTTTTCGCACTCTTTTTTTTTTTCGGTTTTGCCGTCTGGCCATTGCGTTTTTACTGTTCCTTGTGATAGGCTACAATAATTATATACGAGGCAGATTGCTATTATAAAGCTTACCGAAGAAAGCTGAAACCGTGCTACCGCTAAGCACATCAGCGTGGAGTTCTTCGACATGCAATATTCAGTATGGGAGCCAGCAGAACAGTGCGTTGAATAAGACTTAGCATAGAAGCTTGGGTGTGTTGGTTAGATATCGGAGGGAACACAACGCAATAGAAGACTGGGACAAGGAATGGGCACACACACAAATGAAGGGCGACACACACAGCACTGTGTTGGCATCGCGCTTCCTTGTCTGCATCTTACTTTACGTTGGGTTCCCGACAATTATTGGAGAGTACTTATGTTCTCTGGTATAACCCTGTCATGGGAACTGGTTTTTGTGAGCACTGTTCGGAAGAACTTCAAGAAAATGGGGGCATTTGAACAGGCTTAGCAAACAAATGACCATCCGCTTTGAGACAGCTGTGACAGCGCCTGCAACATATATTCCCAGTTGAGCTTTTAGGCCAGCGATTCCTACTAGCTTCGCACATGACCGGATTGACAAAACAAGTACACATAATACGCGAGTATATACCGCATTTGACTCTGTAGCTTTGATGAACCAGGCAGATACACAAATTTATCCAAAACTCCATTGATTCTGTTGCAAAATTACTCAACAAACAAATTGCGATGTTATCCATGTTACTATACGATTGTGGCACTTTACCATTGCAGCTTTCCAGGAGGCACACATAGTGCAGCACCACTCGCAGTTAATTGTATGCAGTAGGTTGCTCACAGCAACTGACTGCATGCAATGGTGAACATCTTGCATGCTTGCACCGCTGTTTCAGCATGCTGGCTGCTTCCCATACCGCTATCAATTAATGTTCACAAAATTGGGAAGATGAAGAAAGACTACACAGTGCCCTCTGGCCACCCTATACTCCAAACCTCCAGCCAACAAACAAACAAAAGAAACAGAAGTATGCAAATGAATATTATTCCTAATGCAGCTGGAATGGAGTGTAGTTTTCACCAATTCTGTGTGTTAAGTCAATATGGAGTGAGTTAACTCCATCAAGTAGCTTTTCTCATAACAGTGTTCACTCTATTGTAACACAAGGAGTGACTTCATAGCATCTAGAAGGAAAAATAGAATCTTCAGTATTTGATAGAAATGTGAGGCTCTACCTTAAAACAACAATAATCTGGAAAAAGAACTCATTACATTCGAAAAAAAAAAAGGTAGCACAGTTGATCCCCTTTACAAGAGACACTGATGTAACAGAGAAACGGGGATAAGAGGCACCAGTGTGCAGGCTGACATTTGGCCCATCATGCATCAGGCACTCCGTAGATGCGCCTGTGCAGCCGGGAGCCCTGCAGTCAAGCATGCTGAGCAAGACTGTTGACCACTGTACAATGACACATTGCCACAAAATTTCAAAACTTCATTTCACAGACTTCTGCAAAAGCTTCTTACACTCTTGCATAATTTTTGCACAAGCTTCTCTCATTCTTGCGTGATTTTCGTCAGAACATATAAGTGTTGGAAGTTGTATGTCCCCAAAAACTTGCACAATACAAATAGCATACATTAAAGTCTATCACTTAATACGTGCATAGTGTAACAATGAAAGGAAACTCACGCATGGTTTGCTCCGAGCCTTCCCCGTGCGATGCCTCCTTGAGCCTTGGAGAGCACTGTACAGCTAGAGCAAAGTAGCATCAATCCAGTGTTAATGGCAGGTTAACAAGACAACAAAACTAACCCCCATATTCATAAACGCTCCCCGACTCGACTTTCACCCTTCACTTGACAGAGTTGAGCACTGTGCCGCTGCTCGTTTGAAAGCGACGCTGCGCTACTCGAGAATCACAGCAGATTATTGCTGACATGCAGCAATTTTCTCTGCTTAGAGACGGCGCTCCCATCAGCCATCTCAAGTGAAGGTGAAGCGTTGAGTGGAGGGACGTTCTAGAATACGGGGGTAAGATTGGTTGCAAGAACACTACAATAGACATACTTAATTTTTACACTTCATCTATATTGTACAGCTACACACATTCTGCATCCTTATAATGCAACATATACATACAGGCTTATAAAGTAAACACTGTAGGCTGCTCAAATAACACCTACACAAAAAAATTACCCAAAAGTGGCCATGCGCAAAGTACTTTTATTTGAAACTCACAAAACTTATGTGGTGATGGAGAATAAATAAGACAGGTTACGCTTGGAGGCACATGAGACCTTCGCAGCTTTCATAAAGTACAAAAAACAATATGGTGTGTGTGTATGTATGTAAGCATGAAGCTTCAGCCTTTACATATGGTTTCTTTGAAAGAATCGACTTGAACTTTATGGCACCTGTGTCCTTCAGCGCAATTGAAAGCCTGCTGATCAGTGTGTGTAATCGTGGAATAGTTACATAGAAAATGGCGTGAAACACCTAAAATCAAATTTTTCTAGCTAGGAAATATGCAGCTGTGTATACACAACACATGCTGCAAACAGTGGGAGGTGACCACAAGAGTGATTTGAGTGTAAGCGGCAGTATTCCGCATTCATGCACCCCGCCATTTTCAACTGTTGCCCAAAAGCAGCACCACTTCAGCGTGCTACTTTTTTTTTTACATCATAAACAGCACGGAATACAGCGAGGATGAAAACAACATATGCAATTAAATTTTGAGCACTATTTATGGTGCGCATGATTGATTGATTGATATGTGGGGTTTAACGTCCCAAAACCACTATATGATTATGATAGACGCCGTAGTGGAGGGCTCCGGAAATTTAGAACACCTGGGGTTCTTTAACGTGCACCTAAATCTGAGCACACGGGCCTACAACATTCCCGCCTCCATCGGAAATGCAGCCGCCGCAGCCGGGATTCGAACCAGCGCCCTGCGGGTCAGCAGCCGAGTACCTTAACCACTAGACCACCGTGGCGGGGATGGTGCGCATGCAAAAAAAAATAGGACTTCGTACAACGATGAATTCATAATTTGCCTTCACGGACCTTCTGTTAGGCTGCACCACATACAGATTTTTTGTGGCTTTCAAAAGAGATTTGAAAAAAAAAATAATAACCGTGTTTACTCTCGTCATGAGCGCACTCACTAAGTCACCCTCATTTCAGTCGCCAAAGTTTTGAATTTTTTTTTTCTTCCACATATTAAACACACACCTTACGTTCATCCGCTGAAGTCCCACGGGCTCCCCCCCCTTTTCCGCCTTCGCTCGCTGCCACATGCCATTTTATTTTTGTTTCTATTTGTTCACGCAGAACGTCCCCTGTCTTTTTTAATTATCTCTTGTAACATGTGTGGCATTATCTTGTTGCCGAGGTGCCACAGGTGCTCTGCTATGTAGATGCACCATTAAACTGGTATTTTTGATCAACTGTGCATTTCTGATGTTTACCTTGCAATTACGTAAAACTGGCACGCTTCTTGATCTACGATACACATGTGGCTTGTCTCACTTTGAAGGAAAAGTTAGCATACAATGGTGTAAATGCTTAGAATTTGAAATATTGGGGCAGCAGCACACCGGAGATGATCATATGGTAAAGAAACAAGTGCTGCCTTATCCGTCAATAAATTTTGCGAGCTAAAAAAAGTACAAAAGCACAGCGAGGCTATGATGTGGTTCAACCTGTGGATTCGCTTCATTTATCACGCCATATGATGAAGCTTCCTTTGGTAAAACTGCTCAGATAAGAAAAAAAGTTTGCTGTCCAATACAGCAACTATACAAAGTGTGCACATGCATCTCGCAGCGCCTTTTCGTCACTTCCGAAATGCGCCACCAACATGCCCGGGCACCAACCGAATCTATCGCCTACAACTGCCATGTTGTCTCCTCGTGCTTGCACCCGTTTAGTTTTGCCTCACGATGCAAGTTTGAGAAATTATGAGCTGCTAGTGAGGCAAGTTGATTTAGTAGTCCACGCAGAGGGAGCAGAGCTTAGGGTGTTTCTTCGCTGAAAGTTATAACCTAAAATTGAGAACGCACATTCCGATTTTCCTAAAAGTACCAGCGTATTTGGCTGGTGCAGATTAACAAAAGCTACTTGAAGAAACTTTGCAATATTTGCATCTTCAGGTGCAACTTCATTACGGGTAAGTGCCATAGCCAAGTATTTACCTGCAAACAGATATAGCTTACCAAGATACTGTACATAGAAACTTGTCCGCAGTTAAAATCATGATGACGAGGAAGGCGGTTAAAATCGTGATGGTGATCGCGGAGATTTGGTATTGCATTGAAACAAACTATAAAGAATGGGAAACAATATTAGTTCACTTTGAAGTATAGCCGATCGGTTCAAGTTGGGCGTCAGGATTTTTTTTTATTAGTCAATTAATTCTATACACGGTCTCTATCATGTTCAGTGACTCCACTGTACATTAGCGTACAACAAAAGCAAAATACAAAGTGAAAAGTGTGTTAAAGCATACGCGAAAAATAAAGTGATGACTGGCATTACTGCGGCACACACCACGCAAAGTCGCTATCTGCCTTGTATAATATTTTCCTCGACTATTTCCACAAATTGCAATCAAAGAGGCTCAAGCTCAACATCAGCACTGTTTGAAACACTGGGGGGGGGGGGAGGGGGGGGCATTGCTACTTTGGTGGCGTAGGCCGTGACAATATATTCATAATATTATATCTCTTGTAAACTTGCCTAGCTCTGCACGACTAGTTTTCGATAGGAGCAGCTGCGCTTCGCACATCCACTCTTAAAATTGCGGCTCGAGAGATTTTGAGCTTTCACTTGTTTTTGGGCCAGGCAATTTGTAGTGAAAGCAAGATAATAGGCCCTCATAGGTTGTGGCGGGCAGCCGGTGTACGCCGTGGCTGGTATATGCGGGCAGCCGGGGTACGTCGTGGCTGGTATATGTGTCGCACATCTAGATTATCTGGTCTTGTATCGAGTGAACGAGCGAGGCCTTCCTAATCCAATGAGCTCGTTAAAGTAAGACAACAAAAAACCACAATGCTTCCACATCGTTCACAGCAACAGATGACGAGCCCCCAACAAACCGCACTGCAGCACGTGAACTGCCGTAGGTACCCAGGGAGTTACCCGGGCATGGCGGGAGAGGGCGACATCGGCAGAAGTGACATCACAAGAACACTATGTATAAAGAGGACATTTAAAGACTTTTTTCCCATTTTTGAACTTCGTGCACTGTTCTGTCACAATTTAGAGCTCAGAATAGTTGTATTTTGAAAAGGGCACTAATTTATAAGCCCAATGGTTCAAGGATGGGTGCATTTAGGGGGCCCATTCTAAGTTTTACTTATGCCCTTCAAGAACATGCTTACAGGGCCCAAGTCCTGTTTCAGAAAGATCACGCTAGTGCGTGGCCAGCAGTCCGTCAAGCATTAGTGCTGGTGAGATTTGGAAATGCAGCGCATGAGCATCCTCATCTGCTACTTCTCTGCTCATGCTCTCGGGGCTTACTTGCAAGGCACGGTCCTTCGCACTTTTCATTTTCACACTGTAAATCAACTGATACCAACTCTGCCTTCCATTATTTAATAAACCAATATTTCATGGTCATGAGGACGAGCTTAAAATGTTTGCTACATCAGACCTGAACAGCATTTCGAGTCATCGAAACTTGCTAGTTGCAGCGAGCATTATGCGAAAAATATGATGTGCTTTACGGTGACAACTTGCAAAACACTGCAGCAACGATTAAAATCATGCATTTTTTGTGCTCACAGGAAATCCCTGAAGCAGGAGGCACTGGGCTAGATAAATTGCACAGCTAAAATACGGATGCGCTTTCCAATGCTGTCATGCGTACATGCGGAGAAATGGCAGACAAAACTGGGCGCACCCCGATTCTATGCGCATGCGTCCCATTCACAAGCCTCGCTGCCAGTTATCACAACATGGCTCACTGTCCATGAGCTCGCTTGTTTCCTGTAACAGTGGACCATACGGTACACCTATTTAAAACGAGGATAGAATGTATATAATGCAGCATCTGATGAAGCCATGATGATGTGTTGCTGATGAAATCTGGAACTCTAGTTAGTACCCTTATTGTTAACCAGCCGACCAACTAGCAAAAAGATTTGCGACTGAAATGATGGCATCTACACCTGCCCTTAAAGGGACACTGAACAAAGTTTTTGCCGCCGAGATTTTCAGCCAAAGCAAAAGATTGGGCCATGAAATTCATAGACAATAATAATTTCAAGCAGAAACTACGAAAACATACTGAATTTAATGAGCCTTTTACAAAATGCCGCGTCTAGCTCTTAGACACGGCGTTTTCTAAAAGGTCGCGACATTTATTTTTCAAGTTTTTTTTTTGTTATTCAAGACAAATCTACGGTGCATTGTTCACAGAAAACAAAATTGCCTCGGTAAGATTTCTTTGCGAGCAGCTTACTAATTTTAAGGCAGGCGCGTTGATTCGTGAACTGAAGGATGCGAGTGATCGATCTTGCCTGCTAGTGGCTAGGCGACAAAGGCTTTCCCTCATGTCCTGGTGTAGCTAAGTCACGCAAATGGAGCAGAAAATGTGCATTATCATTTATTTCACCTAAATATCACACGTATGTGACTTATTGCCGGTGACAGGTGATCAGGATGAAGTCGACAAGTTGCAAATCTGAACAAGAATTCACTCGAATGAAAAACCAACCTATACTCACGTGCACGGTGAAGTCGAACACGTCGTCCGTCAATGTTGTCGCTGATGCCCGAAGGAAAAGAGAAGAGGACAAGCGACGGGGTCGTTTCTTTCTATAAAGTCGGCGGAACTGCCAGAACGGCCAACACAAAAGGCATCGGGTTGACATTCCTCCATCTGGGCATCAGTCGCTCCACCCGGGCATGCAGCTGCTACTGGTTCTACTACTATCCTCTTCCCCGTGCCTCTTCCCGACATTGCAGTGTTGCTGCCATACTCGCGAACCTTTTTAAATTAAAGCACGCAATCATGTATTATCGTGCGCCATACTAAACTTAAAAACAGTGCGCCGGTACATGAGATCACGAAGCGCGGTCCACGCCATCACAAGAGCAATTAGAGAAATGAAACAAAGAAAACAAAAATGTATAAAATATTTTGTCTCAATACAATCCGCAATCCAGTTTCCTGCAGCGGCTTTTGGCTCTGTATGGACGGCCAAGCCAGTGCCAAGCCAAGCTTGCGTCCCTGATCAGCTGTTTGTTTCCATCGAGAGTTCAATAGTGAACTGGCAATTTGTTTAGATGATATTGCTAAAGGGCTTGAAATTAAATATTTCTCTACGTACTACTGCTGTACTTTTCCTCTCTGTTTCCTGATCACAGTGATGAGATTGAGGAGGTTACAATTTAGAAAACAGCAAGTGCAGCTCAAGCATTGCTAGTATCGCTGTTTCGGTAATAAAATGTTACAAAGATTTTGCCCCGCGACCTGCTTGCCGTGTTCGAGCACCCAGTAGAAATTTATGGGGCCACGTTTGAAAGAGTTGAATAAAATTGCAATATTACGAAAGAAAGGCTCTGAAGCAACATCGCATTTTATCAGGCCTACACCTCCCACACCTAGACGAGTAAAACTCGTCGATATTGTCTTGCAAAGCTGTGTATAATATTTAAAACACATTCTTTAGCCCACGATGAATTATTCTCTCGTGTGGCTTCTCCATTTGGTACTGTCATGTTAACTTAAAAAGGCAACTTTCCATATTTAGTCTCTTTAGATGTTGCAAAAGCTTGACACGTGGTGTGTATGCCATACTGATAATTCTCCTCGTAACCTGGGTCCGCCTCTTTAAACAGCGTCGCATTTTATTGTTCGCAATTGTGTTTGTTTTATACTGTAAGCGAGCTGTGTGATTTCATCAGTATTCACGAGTGTTCCCTGACTATACAAACACGTGCGTCTTATTTGGTGTGGTGCACGTTTGTATGTAGCAAAAAATGTCATTTCGTGAGCGTGTGTCTGCATACACTTGCATGCCCTGCAGTACGTGTACTTAATTAATGCAGTAAGGACTGCAATGCATAGCCTTGCATGGGACATATATTCCATGCACCCTCAGAGAAATGTTGTTTGTTATGAGCCTACTGTTTATCATTACATTTTTTTTTTTCGTTAAAGTTTCATCTCCATATAAAGCAGCTGTATACAGGCACGAGCTTCAGCAGCTTCCTCGTTGTTCCATTTTAAATAAAAACACCAAGCCTACCCGAATCAATGATCTGTTTGCTATCATTACTGTTATGTGTTCTACGATGTACACAAAGACAGTAGTATACAAAAAATAGGGAGGGAATTGAATGCCCTGCCTGCATGGCTGCGCCTTTTCACAAGATCAGGCGCTGCGCTGTGAGGCTTCCTACCGGCCTGCAGAAATTCAAGGGAGCGTACAATAGCGTGGTTCAAGAGGACTTGTGGGGAATACTAGACACACTGGGTGTAAAAGATGGAGTCACTAATCGTTTAAAGGAAATCTATAAAACTAACAAGGTAGTTAAAAAGTGGGAAAAACAGGTATCCAAGCCCACAGTGGTGAAACGTGGACTTAGGCCGGCGTGCCCACTGTCACCCTTCTTATTCATGATGTACCTACAAGGATTAGAGGCGAAATTAGAGGCAAGGGGACTTGGCTTCAACCTCTCTTAGGTCAAACAAGGAAAACTCATTGATCAGGCACTACCAGCATTAACCTACGCAGATGATATAGTGCTAATGGCCGACAACAAGGAAGATTTGCAGAGGTTGATGGACATCTGCGGTAATGAGGGAGATAGGTTAGATTTTAGATTCAGTTAGGAAAAATCAGTAGTCATGATTTTTAATGATAACAAAGGTAGTGAGCTTAGAATACAGGAAGTCACGCTAGAGATAACAGATAAATACAAATAACTGGGCGTATGGATAAGCAATGGGACCGAGCACCTGAGGGAACACGAAATATGCGTGACGACTAAAGATAACAGGAATGCAGCAGTGATGAAAAATAGGGCACTGTGGAATTACAATAGGTATAATGTTGTGAGAGGAATATGGATAGGGGTCATGGTTCCTGGGCTGACGTTCGGCAACGCGGTCTTGTGCATGAGGTCAGAAGTTCAAGCAAGATTAGAAATTAGGCAACGTGAAATATTTAGGCTTGCTTTAGGAGCTCACGGGAATACACCAAACCAGGGAGTACAAGGTGATATGGGATGGACATCATTTGATGGCAGGGAAGCTAGCAGCAAGATAAAATTTGAGAAGCGATTGAGAGAAATGGGGGAGGAGCGTTGGGCTATGAAGGTTTTCAGCTATTTGTACATGAAGAATGTCAATACAAAATGGAGGAAGCGAACCAGGAAATTGACTGGTAAATACTTAGAAAACAGCAGGTGGCCAAACCAGAAAGAACTATCGGTTAAAAAGGAACTGCAGGAAACGGAGACTGACATGTGTAGAATTGGCATGATTAAGAAGTCCGCACTAGAGATCTATCGAACTTTTAAGCAGGAAATTGCCAAAGAAAGAATCTATGATAATACTCAGGGTAGTTCTCTACTGTTTGAGGCCAGGACAGGAGTATTGCGAACCAAGACATATCGGGCCAAATATGAAGAGGTAGACACAATATGCAGTGCGTGCTAAGAGAAAGAAAAAACTGCCGAACACTTGACAATGCTGTGTAAAGGGCTTCACCTTATAGTTCAAGATGATGGCGCAGAGTTTTTCAAAGCACTGGTATTTAGGGACAGGGAGGGCAAAATAGACTTTAAGCGGGTAGACTTAACTAGAAGGAGGTTGTCTGATTGGTGGCTAAAGTCAAGGCACGATTGATAATTAAACCCTTCACTTCAAAGTACCCGTCCAACTTTACTATTTAAAGGGGAAAAAAAATCTTGTGGTTAGTTCACTAAACATTACGGCAAGGTGACGTTAGCCGCCGTCCGATCTAAAGGGTACAGCCACATCCATCCATCTATCCAGCCAAGAATATGCTCTCTGGCTTGTTGCTCCAGGCCTAGTCAGGTAGATTTTCTGGCCTCACCGTTGAATTGTTTGCTCGGGTTGTGGCTTGCAAACATTGCGGTCTTGGGCTTCGTATCATCTTGTTCCGTCATCATGTCCTCCAAGTGGAGGACATGCCGCAGTGTGAGGAGGGAGTACGACAAGGCGCTGATAGAATGAGCTATCAGTCTTACCAGGCAGGCGGTTGAGAGCGCACCGAGACAGCTGACGCACACCAGCACTATCCGCTTCCTGTATAATAAAGGCTAGGGAATTATAGAAACACAGAGCAGAAATCAACTCTTGTGCCTCTCTCATGCACTCACAAGGCGGGACCTGCTTCGAACACTGAGGACCGAGCTAAGCAACACCATGCGTGACGATAAATCATGGTCTCCTATTGCAATAATGATTAAGGCACGCATGCAACTTAAACCATTGTCACACAAGATGAATTCACAACACCATCGAAGTGAACCCAAGGCACGTGCTGATTATTATGTACGGTACTAGCGCTAAATTCATGCAGACGTTTAGTTGGCGTTGCAGTAGGCCTAGTTGAAGGAATGGCCACAGCTACTGCTGTGATGGAGAACGTACTCATTAACATCTTCATGTAGATTAAAACGGCTTACCCCGAAATGGCTGGGAGTGTCACGCTATCCCTAGCAGTGGCACATGCAGTTGCATATTTAACGATTACAGAAATGGCGTACCGATTTCCAAAGCACCTATCAATACTTCCGTCAAGGCGTAGCACCAAACACTTTATCGCACATTTCGGTAAACATTCCTTTTTCTCCCAATCTGGTGGCTAGGCATGACTACGCCCAAGAATAAGCATGTTATTATGTATGTCGGAGGTATTTTCATCTGATCCCTGAAAAATTATTTCCCTAAACCCATGGAAAAAAAAGAAAATGGAATTCGCACCTGTCATCATATTGCACCCCATCACAGGAATGGGATCAGATTGGCCTGGCGCTCAATACTCCCTTACGCTTAATCAGAGCTCGGTCTGGCACCAGCTCCAGACAAAACCATTTATAATCTCCTGTCTGGCACATCTGTTTTACTCTGCTCTCTCTCAACCAGAGTGCACCATGTACCTGTGGTTCACCCCTGGTGGATCTTTTTCACTGTTTGTGAATTGCACACAAAGCCCTTACTGGTAGATCCTATTCCAAATTCTTCACTATTCTCACGGGAGGCCACTCTTTGGGCAGCTTACATCACGACATGTGCGTGTCATGATGTCAGTGTCGTCTTTTTCAGAATCGGCGCCGTCTTTTCTTTCTCTTTTGCTCCTTCCCTGTCCTGTGTTTCTGGTGTTGCGCTGCAAACAAGTGAAGATGTTAAAGAACACCAGATGTTCAAAATTTGCTTCTCATTAATATATCGTGGTTTTGGGAATTAAAACCCCAGATATATTGAAAGAAGATGCATGAAAAGGGAAGGATGATATTGGAAACTGGCAAAAAAGGGATGACAGACTTCTTAAGCTATGCTGCCATTGAGATTTTCAGCTGTTCACGTAATTCTCACACGTGGCTTTGATGCAGCTATGCACATATCACACAAGCATGCTGACTGTACAGTTAGTATAACTGCAACCTTCATGTACCCAGCCTTCATGTACCCTCTATGACATTTCAGAACATCTGAGTCAGTGTTAGCATCAAGTTATGTTCTTCATGCTGGGGAACCAGTGTGATGAGTTACCATTTCTACAGAATGAAGCCCTGTCTACCTGGAACAAGCTGCAAGATATATAACTAAACGGCCCTTTTCAGGGCCAGTCAATCTCTGTCCGGCTTGGATGCACCAACTGATTCCCTTTATCATCAACCCTCAATAAAACTAGCAAATGTTTGTACATGTGCAAGCAGTGTCATTCAATATCTTAGGAAATGCTTGTGAAGCAATTTCAAGGAGAATCGTTTTTTTGATCTCATAGTGAGGCATTAGGGACACCTTAGTCACACCAAATGCCATTATTCAATGAGAGGAACAAGAGAAATATTTCACTGGGAACTATGAAGTAAACAAAAAAAAACAAATGTTTTCAGATACTGCGAGATCATTTCATAAAAAACCTCAGAAGTTGCTATGTGTGGCCACATTTAATCTGTGCAAGCATCGTGTGGTTACAAAATTCTGTACCAAACATAGGTTCAGCTTTCTGGAATAGACTGCGCTGCACAAGCTAGCTCAGTGCATGCACTTCTGTACCCTGCCAGAGAATATTTTTACCACCAGTATGTTGTAACGTGAAGTGAAATGGTGATTGCATACTAGGGCACGTCTTGCAGGACCCCAATAAAGTTGTTTCACTTGATCGGTTGGTGTGCTGTAAGCAGAACATTTCCAAGAAAAATCGTATAGTTTGGAGGAGGACTTAAGCAAGGAAAGGTGTAGATAAAACACTGGATTCACTGGCATTATCCTCACCAAGTATAACATTGTTTTTCTGGTGAAGCTTTGTGTCTGAACAGCGAGCAGGATAAGCTGGTAAAAACAAGCAAAATGGGAAGTCTAGCACAGCAATCTGTGCAGTACTGCTCATTTCATGGAGCCTTTTTCACAGGCTTTGCTCATTGTTAGCGTTAAGCCTATAATATGTCCACTGCAGGGTGGAAGCCCAATCAATGTTCCCTGTCCTGTATGAGCCAATTTCATATTATGGCTGATAATTTCTTGATCTCATTGGAACTAATCACCTGCCATCCTCTGCTACATTTCATGTGTCCTAATATAAATTAATTGACATTACTGACCTGTCATCCATCTTTTTTTCTCATTCCCAACTAATGCATTCATTTTTGATAAACTCTGCTTTCTTTTCATGTCTTAATAGTATGCTAGCCTTTTTTCATTTTTCTGAAACATTATCTTTGCTCAGAAGCTAGAAGTTATCAGAAAGAACATAACGACATTCTACCTCCTGAGCATATGGCATCATCAATACAAAAATGTAATAAAAGTGAGAAAACATCCTATCTATATAAGAGGCCCTAAAATACTGCAGGAGGCAACAAATAAACTGGTATTTGTATAAAGGCAGTGACAAAAACTTTGACTACTGTCACTTATTCTGATTCTTGGGACATCTTTTTTAGTACATCATAACACATAATTAACATTTACACAATTTACACAGAGGAATTGCCACCACGTGCATTGAGGCCACCCTTCAGAAGTCATGTGAGCACAAGGAGGAGGTAAGCCTTAAAAACCAGATTAAAAGACTAAAGGATGCAGGATATCCCAACAGCACCATCACACCCGTGTGCTAAACCCTCCTGCAGAAAGTCAAGTTAAACAAAACAGGACCAAAATAAAAACAGAATGACCAAAGATCTTTGCATGCTATACCGTACGTACGTAAGGTGTTTCACAATATAAAGAAAATAGCGAGCCGATATGATTTTATCTTGTTATTTGCCATCCCTTGCAAGTTTTCAAAAGTGTGTGTACTAAAAAGCAACAGGAATAGCCATTATTTCACCATTCGTCACGAGAATAGGTATACTGAATGCCAATATAATGTTGTGTATGAGATACTATTGACACGTGGAAACGTAAACATAACACAAACTGGGCAATGCCCCAATGTTTGAGCAAGACAGCATGCTTAAAATGTTAAGAATGGCTATGGTAGTCGCATGGCCATACACCGTAAAGAATGTAAGTGCAGCTCTATGTTTCATAAAACACTGTTTTTGAAAAAAGCAAGAATAAGAAATGAAAGAGAGACTGTGAAAGCATTTTCTTGTCAGGAAGGCCATGGATCAGTGCATCAGTATACCTTCACTCATCCATTCGGAGAGAGAGTATTCTTTTCTCAGTTAATATTATATTATCATGGTCTCACATGTGTCGTTGTGCATGAGCACTGTTCTTGTACTCTGTAAAAAAGTGGGCGTAGTACCTTCAATAAAATTTAGTTGGCAGTAAGCGCTCTTTCCTGTCCTTTTTGTCTCTTCCTGAACTTCTCTCACTGTTACTAGAACACAACCACGATGAACCAACTTGCCCAGATTAAGCTATTGTTGACGAAAAGTCAGAGCATGAAAATACTTCAGGCGCTCAGAACCTCCTCACTACCCGCCTAGTTACGGCCCTGGTCTATGTGTTCCGAGAGTGAAGCACTAGTGGAGCTATCTAACTACCTAACGGTGAGGAGGGTTTGTGTATACTCGAGCTTGTTTCATGACATGGTGAGAGGTGGCAGGTTGTTGAAATAATATACTGTGTGGGAGGTCAAGATTTTGATTGAGAACACTGAGTATGAGCCAGTGACATTAGGCGTTCAAGACTTTTTGCGATATTCACTCTAGCATAGGACCTTGGTTGGCGGTTGACGTGTGCATTTGATCACATTGTAGTCTTCCATCATAATTTTTTTGCCACTTGGCGTCGACGCTCTTGTGTTGTACCAAAGTATTTAAGCATCCAGCTACAAGTATCTTCTGTTAGTGTTTCAATGAAGAGCTGAATATGAGTAATAGCTTCCATCGATACTTCTGGCATTGGTGTATGCACATTTCTTTTGAAGTTCTCTTGTAAAAAAGGCATTAAAGGTATGTTTTTGTGACTTTTTAGTGTTGGCCAGAACTGCTGGTGTGTCCGAACGGCTCTTCGATTGGTTGTGGTGTTGTCTTGTTCAGGGCCACAGAGCTTTCAGTCTTTTTTTATATTTGCCTTCACAGGAATGCTCTTTGCATGCTTCTTCAGTACTTTGTATTATTCCTAAAGCATTGACTTCCAGATTTTGATTGTGGTGCTTTAATCTAGTATTCAACTTCACGCTAGCTTCATTTGCACGGAAAGCAAGAACTCAGGAGTATGGTAACTTTTGCTATGGGTTTTCCCTTCTTCAGTCTACTGTATTTTTGCCTGTGTTGTCTAAGCGCTGACAGCCTCGTGCGACAGCTTTTTTTTTTTTCGTGCACTTATTGTGTGCCAATGACTTATTTGCCTCCTCAGCTAAAGACTTTTTGTATTATAAGAGAAAGCTCTGTCTGTATTGCTTTTGTCATTTGCTGATGGTGTATCTTCAGTATCTTTTCTCAGTGTACACTATACTTGAATGCAAGAACAGCATGACTACCTTCAGCTGTTAGCAGGCTTTTAGCTGCTGTAATACTGATTGATGCTCCTTTCTCGGGCGTTCAATTTTGGATGGTTGGCATGTCATTGCTTCTTTTAAACTTTAAAACTGCAGGTGCACCTTTTTTCGGTTACACCTGTTTGTTGATGTGTCAAATTCACATAGCATAATTCCAAGGCACTCGATCAATATCCAAGGAAGAAAATTATGTTCTTTTGCGTGAGTTTCAGCAACTCATAGTAATTTGTATGTAAATGAATACTTCATCATTCTTGGCTGTCAGGTTTTATGGAAGCACATGTGCTTCGTTAATAACAAAAAAACACGCACGCTCACGCCACTGCAGTGGCGTGAGCGTGCGTGTTTTTTTTTTTTTTTTTTTGTTATTAACGATTTGCCCTACGCATTCACGTTTCTTCTTTTTTTGTGTGTCGTACTTCTCGTATCGCGCAGCCTACCGTTTTGGGCACACGTAAAAAAAGTACATAAAAAAGATGCGTTCCACGCCGAAATTCGCGTTCGCAACGAGCTGGGCACCGACAGGGTGCCCTACGACGCCCACACACTCCGCAACACCTTACCAACCGTTCGCTGCGATGTTGTTGGGAATTCGTGTGGTCGTTGCATGAATATAGCGCGTGCGTGCGTGCGCACGCGCGTCTGTGTGTTAGATCACGGCAACTGCATATGTTGTATGATTCAGTCACCATAACGCAACTGACGACCCCCGCTCTTCCCACACGTCAAGCAGCAGCAAGTGCCGTTAACACGTACTGTGCTGTGAACGCAAAACAGATTCGAATAGGTCGCGTAGATAGCTAGCCCGACACATGATACGATAAGATTTGCGTCAGATGTTCGACGTGTACATGCACGCGTAAGACAGCGGTATCCGCAGCAGCTTCGTCATACGTACGGATAGCACTGCATCGGACGTCACGTCTGACAGAGAAACTTGATCGGTAATTTTTTCTCACTTAAAAAGTCTACCTTGCACAACTTCAACCAACGATTATGAATTTCAACGATCTGTGCATGGTTTAATGGTTGATTGATTGATATGTGGGGTTTAACGTCCCAAAACCACCACATGATTATGAGAGACCCTGTAGTGGAGGGCTCCGGAAATTTCGACCACCTGGGGTTCTTTAACGTGCACCCAAATCTGAGCACACGGGCCTACAACATTTCCGCCCCCATCGGAAATGCAGCCGCCGCAGCCGGGATTCAAACCCGCGACCTGCGGGTCAGCAGCCGAGTACCTTAGCTACTAGACCGCCGCGGCGGGGCATGGTTTAATGACGAAAAGATAGTTCTAATATTGTGCCCGGCACATATATTACTCTCTCTCTAACTTGAAAAATCGGCGCGTGAATTGGGGCCACAACAGCGCCAAAGAGCAGCACACGCAGAAATTGGCTCATATTCTAATATTATGACATCGTGATGTTGACTTTTCAGCTGACGCCGGCAATAACGTTCAAACGGCGGGCCAATAATGCCGGTCTTATTGGATGGCTCCGCCCATATTGGCTGCTACTTGTACAACCTGGCCCGATGTGTCCGTTTTAATAGGCCGGCACAGCCTATATGGGCGGAAAGTTCTGAAAGCTGGCCCAATATAACCAATCTAATAGACTGGCACAGCCATCATTGGCGGAATGTTGTTAATGCTGGTCCAACATAGCCGTTCTATTCGGCTGGCAGAACCAATATTGGGGGTACGTTGTCAACGCTGGTCCAACGTCGCCGTTCTATTTGGCTGGCATAGCCAATCTTGGCGGTACGTTGTGAAAACTGGGCCGTTCATGGGCCAGGCAATGCCGATCTATCCCCAATATTGGGCCAACCTTCTGTGCTGCCTGGGAGAGCATATGCCGCCATAGTTCCGGAATACGCTCCGCCTCCTCTGCAGTGCAAGTGTGCTGTATATGTAAGCGGTTTAGCAGGCGGCGCCCGGGAGCCGTCTGCACGAGCCGCGTATATTGATTCATAAGGTGGGCCTCCCGCAACTCCTGGTAGGAGTTGAGCACACCTAACGCCCTCAGTTTGGCGTTGGAAGTGGCCACCGGGAGATCCAGAGCTCGTTTAGTAGCCTTACGAATGATGGCATCTATTCTTTCGTCTTCTTGCTTGTTAGTGCGAAGGTATGGGACGGCGTAGAGGATCCGGCTAGTCACAAAGGCATGCGCGAGCCGAAGCGCGTCCCTGCCCCGCAGACCACCCCGCTTGTTGGAAACGCGGTGGATCATGCGCCCTACCTGTTCGCCTATTCTCTTAAGTTTCGCTATAGTGGAGTCCGGTCTAAGTCTGTGGTGAATGAACAGGCCCAGAACCCGGAGCTCCTCCACCTCTGTGATGGGAACCCCAGACAGGGAGATGTGTATGGCTGACTTATCTCTTGGCTTCGCTCTAACGTGCAGAAGCTCTGATTTGTTTGGAGCACATTGGAGTCCACAATCGTTGGCATACGCCTCGACTATGGATGCGGCCTGCTGAAGGCGTTCCTGCATTTCACCAAGGCTCCCTTCAGTGGTCCAGATTGTAATATCGTCGGCATATACTGCGTGTTGTGTGCCTTCCACCCTGGCCAATTCGCTTGGAAGGCGCATCATAGCAATGTTGAAAAGGAGCGGTGATAACACTGCTCCCTGTGGGGTACCCCGTGTTCCCATAATGTACGGGCCATATTCCTCGTCCTCGATCCGAAGAAGTGCCTGGCGTTTAGAGAGAAAATCTCTGACATATGCAAAGGCCTTAGCCCCGCAATCAGTGGAGCTCAAGTTAGCCAGGATGCTGCTGTGTTTAACATTGTCGAAAGCCCCCTTCAGATCAAGGGCGAGGATGGCTTTATCATTGTGTTGCATACTTATGGGCTGTATGATGGCCCTATGGAGCTGGAGAAGGACGTCCTGTGCAGACATGTGTGGGCGAAACCCAAACATGGTGTCTGCAAAGAAGCCCTTGCCCTCAAGGTATAGGGAGAGGCGATCCCGTACCATCGTCTCCATAAGCTTGCCCGCGCACGAAGTCAGTGAAATGGGCCTCAGATTTTCCGTATTCACGGCCTTGCCTGCTTTGGGGGCATGTAGTCAAGGTTTACATGAGATCCATGTCATGATTATCATGTTTGGACGTCTCATTTACATTCATCCTTCATTCACGTCACGTTATACCAAATTTGGTGTATGTAGAACTAGTGAAATGGACGCGAGAACTCTGTGAACCTAGCATGTCATGTTTTACACGAAACGCATATTGTGATTATCACGTTTGGACGGGTCATTTACCTTTGTCGTCTATCACTTCCCGTGATACCAAATTTCGTACATGTGGAGCTAGCGCAACGCCGGCGAGCGCGTCATGAAGGGCCCAATATACTCTGACAGAACGTTGATACACGCGCAGGCTGGGCGCAGCGACACCACGCTAGCAAAACGCGAGCACTCTATAGTGTGACGCCAGGCGTGACCGGAGCGACCAGCGCCGCGTCGGCCTTTCTTCGTGACGGAGGGACGCCGTATGCGCTCAAACGCGCATGCGTTAAAGCAACGCAGCGAAGCGCGCGCCTGCGAGTATACGGCATGCAGATCCACTGATTTCTACTAAGGGGACATCGGCACCTGGCGTGGCATCGCCGGCGTGACGCAATAAAACGAACGCCGGCGCGCACGCGCACCGGCTCACGTTGAAGTGTATTGGTGCCTTGAGTGTGTATTAATTATCTTACATGACACGCATCTCATGATTATGATGTTTGCACCACTCACATACCTTCGTCAGGCTTGCAGACGCCCACCTGTGCTTGTTCCCTTTTTCTGAATAGAAGATAGCTCTGCATTCTTCTGGAATTTTTCATAGCCCTTCATTAACGCCCATGGATACCTGAAAGATGAAAATATTTGTTAATTTCATCGAAGGCGTCATGCTTCTTCTCCAATATACTAGGTGTCACGGAAAAGCAGACATATATAATTAAGGCACTTGCAACTTTTAAGCCTTTCTGACTCTTAGGCGTCGTTCTCGTCCGTGCACGGGGACTGGGGTCTTTTTTAAATAGTGTTCCCTCTTTCTCAGCACTCCTTGCTAGTCATGGAAGCTGTTATAACCGGCCCCGCGGCTGGGCCACGCCCCGAAATGCACGAACAGAGTGCAATTCACTCTGTTTGCAGAGTGAAATGCAGAGAGAAAATGCACAACATTTGCACTCTGCAAATGTTGTGCATTTGCAGAGTGCAAATGCACAATAGAGTGCATAGGGGCGGCTGGAGTTTTCCGTTCTCACGCATTTCAGTGAACTCGCACAGCCGCAACGACAATTGTACAAGTTCGATATCGGTAGAATACACAATTTCAACGCATAAACATCATTAATGATTCTTTTTTTTTTCTTTTGTGGAATAGTGACCACTTGCTGTTCTGCTTGGAATTGGTCTATTTGCTGCTCGAAGGTAACTGCACCGCTCCTTCACTCCCTTCCATAACCGAATAAAGCTCGGTTGAAATGGTGCAAACACGGAATACAAAAAAAAACTATAAAAACAAAGATACCTTATGTACATACACCATAACATTGCAGAAACAACGCCTTCGCGAGGAAACGGCGTGAATGTAAGGAACAGCGCGAATGCGAGGAAATTAAATTGCCAATCGCTCCTTTGAGAGGGGCTATTAACGGAAGACGGTATTCATTATACAAGTTCACCAATAAGAGATCGTCGCAGCTGCAACGTTTTGTATTGCTTGATCTGCTCTCACGGAAGCGAAGGCAACAAAGTGCATTCACTGAAGGAGACATTTTCATGGCTGCAGTTATGATGTACCGCCACAACCTAATTTTATTTCTTAGATTCGAATATATTACATCCAAATTACGTAATCACGTGTTGGTACACCCATATATCTATCCATATTATCTAAATGAGGCAGGAGTCGTTAAAGGACAGCCAGTGTAGAATTTATTGGTGAGCCATCGCACAAGGTTTATCAGGAAAAAAGCACTTGTTCGGCGAGCCCTCGGCTCAATGTGCCTCATGAGCCGAGATAGGTAGTTTTTTAATTATAGGTTTAACCTGGACGCCTGAAAGCAAGGTTCCTTGACGAAACAACGTCGACCTGCTTTACTAAAGGCTAAACTTAGGCGGACCAACACAAAAATACTATTTTAGGGCCACTCGAGTATCTCGACTGCGTCTCTGAACAGCGACGATGTTTTCATTCGCCGCACAAAAAGGCACCTGTAAACAGCGAGTCAGCTGCCTTCACCGTACATGGAGCGACTGCTACTCCGGTGGCATTGGAGTCTTTTACGTTTTCCGTTCACGGAGCATGGGCATCGTAGGCGATCTTATAGCTCACTGCTGCCAAAAAGAAAAAGAAAAAAAAAGCTTCACGTGCATAGAAGTACGGCCTTAGAGGAAAATGCAATTAATCTGTAATTGCCGTCCGCGGCTCCGGAAAATTGGGCAAGATTGCCGATTCAGATAGAGGTGCCGAGTGAGCGTGGTTTAGAGTCTGTAATTGGACTTCGCGTTTCGTAAGTCGTGGTGGCGTGGTGCGCAAGACGTGCGGAGCTCATCGCTTCATAAACGCACACCGTTTAACCCGCGTGCTCGCACGCGCAGCGCCACGCGCACACACTCGCGCAAATCAGCAAAGACACGCACACTTACTCAAACACACAAACACATAGACACGCACACACGAGGGACCGAGCTTACAGTTAGGAAGCCTTTCCCATATTAAGCAAACAAGCAGCTGAAACTCGGGAGAAAAGGTGAACGATACTCCTATCTAAATGACCTAAGACGCGCTTTTTGAATTGCCTAAGGTCTCCTTGAACCTGCAGTAGATGAGTCGTTTTTATCTCATTTTAAAGTTGAAAAGTGCCTAGCCAAAACGATTATCTCATCGTCTAATCCGGAACATTCGTGGCTCGTATTCCGCTTCGTTTGCTCCTTTCAGCGCTCCTTGTTTTGCGAATAATCAGGATAGAAAAAAAAAAAGGTTCGCAATTTCACCGCAGTAGATATGCTACATGAAGGCAGTCAGAGCGGAATATTCCAGTGCTTGCTATCCATAAATGCTCCGGACAGCTTGTAAAACAAACGAATCAAAGAATAAATAAAAGGTACCAGCAGAGTTGTGTTCTGTTCGAAACTTAAAGGACCTATGTGTTAAGTGGAAATGGACGCCCCCCACCGCGGTGGTCTAGTGGCTAAGGTACTCGGCTGCTGACCCGCAAGTCGCGGGATTGGATCCCGGCGGTGACGGCGGCTGCATTTTCGATGGAGGCGAAATTGTTGTAGGCCCGTGTGCTCAGATTTGGGTGCACGTAAAAACCTCTGGTAGTCGAAATTTCCGGAGTCCTTCACTACGGCGTCTCTCATATTCATATGGTGGTTTTATGACGTCAAACCCCACATATCAATCACATTATTGAGAGTCGTCAACAACTTACGTGTTAATTGTTAATGCACTTATATGAAGACGTTTACAGTAGAGTGCTTTGGTGTTAAAGAACTTCAGGTGGTCAGAACTAATAGTATATATGTCGTGTGGGATCGCAGTCTTGGCATGTAGAAATAGTTTGTGCCTTCATCAATGCTCCTTTTTTTTACGCTCGCGTGGCTATATGTGCACTGTGTTCATTTAGAAAAGGCAGTAAGTGTACAAAGGGATTAAACAGGGTCCGTCTTGCTATGCCATCTCTCGCAAGACATTACAGCCCTCGTATATCAAATGTCTGTCATTGAAGCGCACTGATTCTTGTGTGTTTCTTGATCAACTGCGGGTGTACTAAACGTTCGGATGTCACGCGAGCCCAACAGGTTCATGAGCGAATACATGGGTAGCGCTTTATTTATTGATGTATTCATTTATTTATTTATTTATTTATTTATTTATTTATTTATTTTGTTAAATGCTGCCGGCCTTCCATGAAGGCCTTAGGCAAGAGTGGGGCATAAATAGGCAACACGACACAAGTTGGGAAAAAAGAACATAAAAAAAGAAGCACATGGAGTAATATATTGTGAAACAGTGACATTTGTCAACTCGAACTACAGCTACTTTTCAGGAAGAGAGGGAAACTTCTGTGTGAGTCGTCACTGTTCAAAAGTCGAGTGTAGTCGCCATGCAATCAAGTAACGAGTGTATTTCAGCTGGCCTGTTGTTGTACTCTAAGGGGGCTGCCAGCGATAACCTCATAGTGTGCGTCACAATTATTCAAGCAAAGTGTTTCAGCTTTCCAAGATCCAAGTGTTTAGGAGAAAAAGTAAAGGGCAACGCAACTTGCACTTGTTGGGAGAAATTTAAATACAGAGACGCTTGCTGAACCATGAAGCCAAGGCGAATGGAGTTATTGGTGGGTGCGGGCATGTCGAATGGGCATTAAAGACTATTTTTTGTATTCAATGACCCAACTCATTGTCGTCATTACTATTCAGAGCCTAATTTACGTCTACACCAGGATTTCAATTATCTCCAATTTATCTTGCATTGCGTGACTTGATTCTATTTTCGGGGCACCAAGTCATGAGTGTACAAATAATGCAAGATGTAAAAATCTTTTCAACAATAAACTAACCTTGGAGGATTGAGTCACAAGCTATGTTATTCGATATGCGTTCAATCGTGAATGACAACGGGAATGGAAGACAAAGGAGAACAATAAAATTAGGGCACCCTAGAGCCTTGCCTTTAGGAGTTGAACGTGATAGCGACATCGTGTCCCTAGGACGTACTTCGAACACTTAGTGCATAAAACCTTTTCGAATTTCCTATGCACCCACTGCGTGACCTTAAGGAAATATAGGAGCAATAGCGTGTGTGCCTTTTTGTAGTATGGGGTAGCGGCTTTCAACCCTGAAGCCATTATGACAATCGCATATTCCGACGCCCATTCGCAACGGACGGCAACGGGCAACGTATATAATATTACTGCAATATTTCATGTTGCATTGTGAAGCATGTATATAGGATGCGTGTGTTTGTGAAGCATGAAAGCTACTTTCACTGCATCTTTAAGCAGAGGAAGTCTTTTCATTGTTTGCACAAGCATATCTAAGCGTGGGCCTCTGGTAGAACATCCGCTTGCCACGCAAACCACCCGGGTTTGATCCCCTCTCTGCTGCAGGATTTTTTGTCATTTGTTAACCTTATTTGCATCGTTCTCGGGCTTTCGATCACGCATATGGTTGTGGTTTTTCGTTCACAACCAACGACGCCGACGCCAGAATTTCTGCGACACGAGCTCTTTAACGCTATCGCGTTGGTGAAGTCCACCTCATTGAAGCTGCGTTTGTAAAATACAAAACGTGCCGTCACCAAGAACGTTTTATTGCAGTAACATTAGTCAGACTTATAATTGGGCACAGACAAATCCCGCACAACTTACGCCGGAAGAACAGTCTGCATGTGAAAAATGCCAAGAACCTTTGTGTCACGTTTGCTAATTATATATATGTGCGTACATCGAAATAAAAACACAAATGATTTCCGCGTGCTTTATGAGTTATGCGTAACATTTACGCATCACCTTTATTTTGGGAGAGAATTCACGTGTGTCTCTCATACTAGTTATGAACTTTTTAGACAAACTTTGTTTTCTCATCATACTCTAGTTAATTGAGTATCTGCCGTTTTTATATATACAGATTTTGAAACCCCTTGGCCAGTGCATCATAGCCCAAGTCTCATTTGCGCCAATAAACCGAAGAAAACAGAACTGGTTTTATTTTATGCCAGTGGATTTATTAATCACGTCATGTCACAGCATCTAACTAGCTTCCCCCTCGACTGTGTTTCGCATTCCTTGAGAAAGCTGTAAGATTAAACAGATCGAAAGACAGCAGAATAGATAAGAGAATAAGCATGGGGAAGCCGATATTCTATTTCACGTTTATTTTGAAGAAATGAATCTGCTCTGGCCACGCAGTGCATCCATGGGATGCACAACAGAGGGTCATTCAAATACCAAATGAGGACATTCTGTCTGTTATTGTGTTCTGCTTGTGGACCATCGCTCATAGGCGATAATGCTAGTACTGAAATCAAGCTGAAAGACTAAGGTATGTTGTGGACCCACTACGGTGGTGCAGTAGTTATGGGACTCAGGTGATCACCAACAGGTCCATGGGATCCAATGCCAGTCGCAGCGGCCGCATTTTTGATGGAGGTGAAGATGGTCGAGTCCCATGTACTTAAATTCAGGTGCACCCAGGAGGTAGAAATTTCCAGAGCCCTCCATTGGGGCGTCCCTCATGTTCTTATTTTTTTATTTATTTATTTATTGATACTGCAATCTTTTACAAGATCATAGCAGGGGTGGTACAAAAGATAAACATTGTGGTTTCGGGATGTTAAACCTCGTCTAATTATACATATAGAAGGTATGATGTAACCGAATTTATTATAGTGATGTTTCAACCACAATTCTGCGACGCCTAATTTTGTCGTAGGACGTATACACAACTTCACACTATACTTCACGTCACGATTCGGCCAAACAACCTTGCGTATATTGTTAATTGCACAACACGCAAGAGCCAGCAGTATGCAGGCGCGCAGCAAGAGCTCTGCGGCGAGAATGCGCCTTGACAGCTGATCGGGCTCGCAGAAGAGCAAAAAGAGGCATCAGCCCGGGACGTGGCTGCGACCTTTCCGGGGTCGTTCGACACACCTTCTGGCGCTCTTGCACGGCGCCTTTCGGGACGTTACCGGCGCGCGAGAAGCGCCAGAGATTTTTCGGGAGCGCCACGGCTCTCCGAGAAACTGTGGCCGCCAGGGACCTGCCTACTTTCATACGCCTCGTTATTATTCTCGGCGCTTGGCATCGACTCGCGAAGCAGTAGAAAAAAAGAAGGGATAAAGGAAGGAAGCCGCGCGTCTCGTGTGAGCACACATACCGAAGCCGCGGTTTCATTGTTGTTGCGGAGGCGTCGTGGGGGTGTTTGCAGAAGGTGAACTTCCCGAGTGCGCAGTGTACGGGGCGCGTTGAAGCAGGCTTATCATCGATTACGCGCAAAACGGGACGTGCATAATAACCAGCCAGTGGTGTATAGGCGTCACTCGGATGCAAAGAAGAGAACAACGAAGGGCCCTGCTCTCTAAGCATGCACACCCCTCGCCCAGTTCTTTTCCCCCGTTTCCTTCTACGGCGAAGCCTTACTAGCAGCCAGAGAAGGCGAGTGGGAAGCAAGCAGGCAAGTGCTCCTACTGAGGGAGAACGAGAGAGAAGAAGAAAGAGGGGGGGGAACCCGCAACAAGTTGCGATAAGGCGGACAGGTTGATTGGTCCAAATAACACGTTTGGTGGCCGCTGAGCTGTAATTAACGAGTTTAGGGCGAAGCCACGTCGATGATGAGCTCGGTCGCGCGGTGCTGGGAGCGCACCCATTTCTCGCTGCAGTGTTTGCTGTCGGTGTCCCGTGCACGAACGCCGCCTTTCTGGCGCTTTGCGGGATAGGCGAAACCGCGCCGCTGCTTTCCGGGCCGCAGCTCCTTGCCGCGGTCGCGGGCAGCAGGCTGGGGTGAGCCTTAGAAGCTATAAGAAAGGCCTTCCGTTGCTGAATCTCGCGTGAGTTCTCTTTGTTTGAATGGTGGCGTGTGTTCCCTGACGCTTGCTGCGCGGTCGTAGTAGTCCTATAGTCTGACTGAGACTGCTGGCTTACGCGAACCTCATTGATCGCAAGCCCGCGAATGTCACGCTGTAATCAGTTCTGAATGATTACATATGTAACCAGTCTATTATATTTTTTGTATTGAATGAAAGTGGCAAGGAAGTATTAAAACAACCAAATTACGGTTTACTTTTGCACGTTGTCGAGCTTGATGGTCAGTGTGAAATGGTCATGTGCCAAACATTACCAAGAATACTTGCGAAACGGGGTAGAGGCGAAGATCAAGAGCACTTTTGCTTGTGCTGATTAGAGCATATCAACATGGCTAATCCGCGTTGAAGTCAGTAGCGTAGCCACAAGTTTTTTAGAAACTTGGCGGTTTGGGATGGTTAGTATGACATGACGATTGTTATAGCAGGAGATCAGAACGATGACAAAGGGACAAGAAGACGAGCGCTCGTCTTCTTCTTGTCTGTCGTCGTTCTGATCTCGTACTATAGTAATCGTCAAAAGTTCTCGTTCTGGATGAGGGCGGGAGGTGAGGCTTAACCATATTTTGCGTATGTTATAGCGCTGTTGCGTGCTTTTGCATGTGGGGCTGCACACGTATATATACTACACCTGCATACATATGCCTAATCGAAAATGTTCAGCTGTCGTTTCAACCCCCCCCCCCCCCCAAGCTGTCCCCTCCCTCGCTAAGCCGTGCAATGGTTGAAGCACTTCTGGCGTGCACTTCATTGATGTATCGCTGAAGTGTGTTTTAGATATTATACAAGCTGTAATGAAAGAAACCAAAAGTAAACAAGAACCTCTTGCTATTTCTCAAGCTTGCTACTTTTCTTGCTTGTTTGTCACCACTCTATGAATAAATTTAAAAACTACTGCTCTTGTGCGAATGTTCACTAGCTTTTTTTTCTCTTCTTAGAGAAATTCCTTGTTTGATAATCAAGCTGCGTAGTTTTTCCCTGATTGAAGATAGGACGAAACATCCATCCCCAACACAATAAAGGTCGTAGGTTGGCGAGGGCTAGGGCTTTCATAAAGAACCTCTCCAGAACAGAGACATTTGTGGACGCGGCGCGCCACGCCGGCGGCAGCGGGTTTTCCGTGGCAGTAGTCAATGACAGGGGAGAACTTGTCTCGGCAGCTTCAGTGAAGACCTCCTTGGTCGATGTAGCGGAACAGGCTGCTGTAGCGCTGGCATTACTGGACACGAAACGCACCACGGTGTACACCGATTCCCGAGCGGCCGTTAGGGCGTTCGCATCGGGATGGATAGCCACAGAGGCAGCCAGAATTCTCCACAGCAAACCCCCCTCAGACGTTATTCATCACATAGTCTGGTTTCCCGCTCACATGGGACCAGACGTACTGCCGGGTCACCTGAACCCAAACGAGATAGCCCACGACTGTGCGCGAGGTTTCACAAGCCGCGACGGGGTGGTCTCTCGGGTGGGTTTGGGAGAGCTCGTCCACAGTGATCCTCTCGTTACTTTTCACGAGATAACATCTCATTACAGAGGAGAGCGACAGACTTTTCCTTTTCCCCATCATAAGCTCCACAGATCACAAGCAAGCACGCTCCGCATGCTCCAGACGGGGTCTTACCCCTCTAGGGGCTTTCTGAGCATGCTTCATCCGGATATTGATCCACTTTGCCCAGATTGTGGTGAATTTTGCTCTTTGAGTCACATGCTCTGGCAGTGCCCTGCGTTACAGGATTTTAAAACAGAAGAAGACTGGACGACGGCAATCACAGACCCCAGACAAGACGTCCAGCTTCAGGCTGTCCAGAGGGCCCGTGAACGAGCGGAGAGGCATGGCCTCTCTGTTCCGACATGGGACTAGCCAACGGCTGGGTGGGGACCTACATAGTTGGCCCGCTGCCTTGCCTCTCAGGACCAAATAAAGTTGTTTGTCCTGTCCTGTCTCTTCTTAGAGACTTGCGTTCAAAGTGTCGTTATACTAAAAGCAACACTATACATGATATACACAAGTAGTACATGTAACACTGCGCCAGTACACACAGCGCCCCTTAAGTATACCAGTATGCTTGACTGTATTCGATGTAATAGCATAAAATGAAGTGATGAACTAACCTCTGCTTGCTTGGTGCTCACGCATGTGTTTCTTGAAAGTTTTCCTTTTAACGAAGCCTACGAATATTCGAGTAATACATGTTCTACATACGAGAACAAAACATACAACAGGATGCAGTGAAATCAATGGTCACTGCAAATGATGGTGATCATGTCCGTTGCATTTTTGCATGGTATCTTTGATGGGAGGTGAATTGGGGAGTGCTAACGAAACAGTTAGATGTGAATAAAGCTCGAATGCGCGAATATTCGCAACTTCGATTATTCTAACAATTCACTAGAATAGTTTCATGTTCGCTTTTACATGAAAAACTGTTCTATCCCAATGAAGGTATAGGGCTAATATCGCACAAATCCTGCCGTCAGCGTCGGCGGCATTGTCAGTTAGCAATGGAGGCAATTACAAAAAATCTGAGGTTAGAGCAGGAACCAAACCAAACATTTCGAAAGATGGTTCAATATTCTGTCGCAGAGGCGTTAATGTTTTAGAATCATAACTACTTTTGTTTTCCAAACAAGTAGTTGAGGGTCCCTCAGGCTGCAACATGCAGCTTGAAAGTTCCTGAAGGTTCTCACATGGCAGCAGTAACGCTAAAATCTGTACATGGCTTCACATTTTAAGCATATATCTAAATAGAATACACAATTTCAAAGAAACTGATAAAATACAACACGTTGACTAACACTAAAAAACATGGTATTTATAAAAATAAATAAAAATCTAACTCATTTATTGAGAGGGAATGTAAAACTGAATTGTTATACAGAAGGAAAAAAGCTGCGTTTCAAATGGCTTTGCAAAAAGAAAAGTATACAGGTGTCCTGTAGTGACACGAGCCGTGTAACGAATGTAGTAATGTGCGGCAGGAGTGAAGAATCGCAGCAGGTGTCACATGATGTGCACATGATATGTCACATGATGGTTTGAATGCCTGTTAATTACAAAGTGCTCCGTTATAACTAATTGTCATCACCAAGAACAGCCTTAATACAGTGTGCAGTTGTGTTGGCGCGAAAGGACTCGCAGTAAATGATCCGCTACTTGAAAAACAAAACCGCAGCATGTTCACGGGGTGAATGATGATGAGTGGGCGAAGCTCCAGAGGTAAATCATTAAACCGGAGGTACATCGGTAAACATCGGAGACCTCCGTGAATCTTGCCCCAGTCGATCATTATGTAAAGACGTGACAAACACTGCATATACATAACGCGTCACATTATTATTCGTAAATGATCGCGGAGTCGTGGGTCTCGTTTCGTAAGTGGCTGTGCAGCCGTAGTGTCGGTGAGCCTTGGTTTTCGTTACCCCTTCGTTATAACGGCTTTATGGCCTGTAAAATGAATAAAGAGTGGTTCGTGGGTGGGTTGTAGTAGAAAGTTTGCAAATACTAGGTCTTGACGGTGAGCACGCGCTGCAACCGCTTTCCGGGCCCTGCGCTCCTCCGCCTTGTCTTCCTCGTTCATACTTCAAGCGCGCAGACCACCGGCGACAGAGGAAGTGTGCCAAGAGAGAACGCATTTTATAGCACTGTCCTCCGTCGATCTCAATTCACACTAACGCTCATCGGAGCACGCGTCTCCAATGCAGTGGGTAGAGTGCCTCGATGCGCGCGCCCCCGCTTAGAGTGGTGTCAGCTTTTGCAAGGGCAGATGCCGCCGCCTCGGCTTCGGCGCCAGCGCGACCGCCATTTTGGCGCCTCCGGCCGGTAGTTCGTGCTTGGCGTGTGAGGTGTTGTTGGGCAGTGTTCATTCCCTTACAGTTTTATGCACCCATCTCCGCATCACCATGCCCGGCTGCTGCGTGCCGCAGTGCTCGAATCACTCGAGAAACGGATGGAAGTTGTACCGGTTTCCAAGAGACCCAAAAAGAAGGCTTCTTTGGACCGTTAAAATCAAACGAGACAAGTGGCAACCGACTGATACGTCGCACGTATGCAGCGTAAGTAAACATTTTTTTTTTTTTAGTGCGTCGTATTCTGACTGGTCAGCATTATTTAGGGCGCCGTTGTTTTTTATATAGGTGCGCAATGTAAACGCAGGACAGCCAAACGTCGTGCAGGGTACTGTGCGGCGTGCTCGTGTTAAAAGATCACGCTTTAAGAAAATGCGTCAAGTACGGGGGCTTCGGAAGCCCCCGTGTCGATAACATTTCATGCTGGTTCAAGGGCCTCGAGTGTGCTACTACATTCATAGGAATTGCGACTAGTTTCAGTGCCCTTGCACGGGAAAGTGTTGCCTTGGCAGCAACGTTGTGAAATCCTTCCCACCCCCTACCCGAGGCTGTTAATTTCGTGCACTGCGCTTCGCAGCTATTTTGCTCGCGAGACCGGCTGCCGCTGTCGTGACCGTCCGCCTCGCAGCCCGAAGACAGACTTCGTGAAATTGCCGTACTCGCTCGCCAACTCGCCCCGACAGCGTACGCGTCGACCGGGTGCTGGCGGAGTTGAGCTGAACGAAAAGTAGGCAAGAGATGGGGACGCAGGAGGTGTAGTTAAACAGATGAGAATTTAGAAAGTGGAGGAGGGAGAAAATTATATGCAAGGGCAGAAAACGGGGAGTGAGTTCAGGCCGCGTGCCGGCGAGCGAGTACGGAAATCTGACGGCGCCTGACTGCTGCCGAACTTCAAGAGTACGGCACGTAGAGTTCACGTAATTCACATAAGAGGAAATTGGACGTGAAATGCGCGCATATGGCCTCGCAGGGAATTAACATAGGCTCGGGTGCGTGGTAGGGGGATTTCACAACGCTTACGAGGCCTGCCCATGTTTATTCGTGCACGCGTTGGCACTGATCGGTCGAAATTTGAACGCCTCTTGTGAAATCAAGCCGTTTGAACATAAACATGCTGTTCCTGCGAAAAACTCATAATATTACGAGGCCGGACTTCTGCCCGTCTTGTGTGTATCGTCATATGTATAATCAGGAACACTTCAGTGACGAACAAAACAAGCGCTGTTACGGAGTGTTGTCATTTTTACCTGACAAATAAATTCGATTGCATTGGGAACTTGGAGGCTTGGGTACAAAGCTTTCGATAGAACGAAATCTGTAACGCTCGCTATAAAATCAGACCTGGTCCTTTGTCGGCACAATAGACTAATATTTTATTCACATGAATTCAGGAATCCTTACAGATCTTCAGTGCGAAAATTGAAAGGGTTATTATAACAGCAGGCTGGGTCTATGATCGCGCTCACTGAAGTGGCTTACGTGAAAGCGCGCGTGAGCTCAATTAGTTTCCTTCTTTTTGTGCTTCAAAGTTGCTGCTAGTTCCTGCTGCGAATCATACTGAATGCATACATGAAATCTTGTTTATTGACAGTGACAGACATTCGTTTTTCTTCTGCCAGTGTGTTAATTTTTAATTCTGGTTTTATTTGCAGGCTCACTTTGAAGAGAACAACTATGAGCAACATCGTGCGGATGGCTGGAAGAAGTTGAAACCAAATGCCGTCCCAACTTTGTTCACATTCAAACGTAAGATTGAACTTTTTTCTTGCATTACATAAAGCAGCACCAGTTGCAAGTACTCTATGTACCTGGGATTTCTACGAAGCTAACACCAAATAGGTCCTCATATGCTGCGTCCACATTAGTGCATAAATTCTGGAAATGCAGTCACGGACAAAGCTAGGAAATGCGAACACAAAAATGTGAACCAGACCACGCAAAATCGAAAAATACTGCTAATATTAGACGGTCAAATAATGGCACGCTATTAGTGCGTTTGGAAAGCTACATTTCCCAACTGTGTTTTTGTGATTACGTTGCATCACTTTGACTTGCATGTAAAAAAAAATTGCGATACTTGAGTGTTGTGGTTTATATTTATTGTTTGCATTTTTTGGTCATGACTGTATATACGTCTGGATTTCAGTGTTTACAGGCATGACCCACTGCACAACAGTTTTCCGCTACTTAGCACACGGTCGTGTACTGCTAGGATGTCAGGTGCAGTGGCTATGTTATTTACAAAGGGGGAAAACGGAAACCATTATGTATACGAGATCCACGATGCACGAGCCCCCACTACAGTGCGCCTCATTACCTGTGTTGCGTTGGCGTGTTAAGCTTGAAAAAAAAACTGCACTCTTTCCTGTCTCTCTTGTTTTTTTTCTTCAAGTTTGTGCAGCAATTCAATTTTTCAAGTATGAACCAACTAGTCTGCAAAAAAGTATTGCGTGTTAAGCCCTACAATCAAATAATCAATAAACTGCATAGGGAGCGAATGTCTGTTGAGCCCTCCACAACGGCGCACACGTGTAGCTCTGGCATATGAAGCTCCAATTTGAATTAGAGCCATTTATTGTGGGGAGAAATTTTGAGCACAATTTAATTATGGTATTTTAAGACCTTCCCCTATCCCTTGTGGAAAGGGCGGGGGAAGGACAAGTGTCTTCCTCACGTCAATAACTAAGCCGGTATCTGCTGCATGTGTTACATTTGTAAAATTAACAAGCTAGACATGAACTGGCATTGCTTGAATATGTTCATGAATACATACATTTCTGCTTGCAGCACTTCCTAAGGAACGAAAACCACCAAAAGAAAGAACTGTGCCTGCACCCTCCAGCAACGAGACCAACAAATTTCCTCCTGGTCTGCGTCAATATCCAGCTGCAGTTAAAACTACCCTAGAGACCCCACAAAACCACGCCGTTCCTGAATCTACATTTTTTATTTTTAAACATTTCATTTCGTACTGCATTTGGTTTGTCTTGTATCTGACTTTGATTTTCACTAGTGGGACAACGCAGCATTAAGGCGCACAAATAAATGGTCTGTTCACTGAAATCGTGGGTGTCGTTTCATAAAGGTACACTGGTAAAGCATGTTACTCTCGGGTATGCTGCCTGCACAGTGCATGAAATGGTGAGGCAGGGGAAGGTGGTACCGAATGTCAGATAATGTGTGTGCGTGTGCGTGTGTGTGTGTGTTATATATACACACACACGCAAGTATATAAAGTACAGCGATTCCTGCCTTTGCTATTCGGCTGATTCACAAAGACCCAGATATTGCATTCCTTTCAGCAAGCGTAGTAATAAAAGTTCATGCGCCCCTCCGTCTTAACGACGACAACGGTTTAACGCGAATCTTTCTGGTGTGGGAGTTCGTGGCTCATTTCATTCAGTCTATGTCAGCCCCTGGCGCATTGTACAAGCACAGGCCACCAGTTTGTATGACGTGCGTTGTTCCATTTAACAATTAGGCAACAACAGCACTAAGAGGTGTCCAAGTTGCACCAAAAAAAAAAAAAAGCTCGCCAACGAGTACTTCTTTCCTACCATACGCGAGCACCGCAAGCGGTAATGCGCTTCGCATGCTGTCCCACTACGGCAGGAGCCGTAATGGCGGCCGTCGTAGCAGACGACGCGGCTGTCCTCACCCTCAGCGGAGCGCGCGGGCATCAAGGCACCCTAGCATGGAAGATGGATGGATGGATGCTATGAGCGTCCCCTTTATAACGGGGTGGTGACAAGTATGCCACCAAGCTCGACAAAAAAAAAACCTTTTTTCTTTTTTTTTATGTTGGCCTAATGCCTCTACTTCGATAAATTCTATCTTAATGGAAAAAAGGTAAATTTTTCAGCTTAAGTTCTCTGCCATTTACGGCACACTGTCCATATTTTATTTTTCCAATATTTATTTTTGTCCTTTCTCTCTCATTTTCTGCCACCAATACTCTAACCGTCTCTTACTTATTTCAATCGCGGGTGTGTTCAGCTTTCCATTGTTGTCCCTAAAACCCAAGGCTTCCTGTAGGCTCGTGCCCAAACGTACACCTGGGAGGATATCTCCACATTCAATCAGAACATGCTCCGCCGTTTCCTTATCTTTCCCGCAGCATGTGCATTGTTCTTCTTCTTTACTGAATCTTGCTTTATAACTACGCGTTCTAAGGCAACCCGATCTCGCTTCAAACAGTAAAGCGCTTCCCCTTGAATTATCGTAAAATGCCTCCCTCCTTATTTCATTTTTGCTCTTTCGGTAGTTACTCAAAGCCGGTTTTTTCTCCATAGCTGCCATCCAGTAAATCCTCTCCGCCTCCCTGACTTTTCCCTTAACGCTCTTTGTTGACATATGGCTCATAATACCAGCCGTATATTTACTAGTGAGTCTTCTAGTTCTTTTTCTCCACTGTGTGTCCACGCTCTTCCTATACAAATAACGGAACACCTTCTCTGCCCATCTACTCTCCTTCATATTTCTTAGCCTTTCTTCGAACCTTATTTTGCTCTGCGCTTCCCTCGCCTCAAAACCTGCCCACCCCATATCGCCCTTTACAGCCTCGTTTGTCGTCTTCCCGTGAGCACCCAACGCGAGGCGTCCCACAGTCCTTTGATTTACATCCATTCCCGATTGCACCTCTGCCCTCATGCACACCATTGAGTTCCCAAAAGTAAGCCCTGGAACCATTACACCCTTCCACAGACCTCGAAGCACCTCATACCTATTGTATCCCCACAACGCTCTGTGCTCCATTATTGCCGCATTCCTCTTTCCTTTTGCTGCCGAGGCTTTTTCCTGTACCTCCATGTATCTATCACTCTCATTTACCCATACTCCAAGGTACTTGTGTTCACTTACCCTCGGTATTTCTTGGCCTTGTATGGACACCGTCTGATCACAGGGATCATTGAATACCATCAAACCACACTTCGTTACACTGAATCCTAGTCCAAGAGCTTCACCTTCCCTTCCGCATATATTCGCCAGCTGCTGTATATCATCTCGACTGTCCGCAAATAAGACGATATCGTCCGCATAAAATAAACCTGGAAGCTTCTGCTCAATCATCATGCCGCCCTGTTTGTGTGACAGATTAAAACCAATGTTGCTACCTTCTAGCGCTTTTTCCATACTCACTATGTACAGCATGAATAACAGTGGGGACAAAGGACATCCCGGTCTCTGACCCCTGCTAACCTCAACGTTCTCTTTGCTACGCATTCCTTCCCACTCTATGCAAACTGTATTTTCTCGGTATATCTCCCTCAAAAGCTGTATACAGTCGTCGCCCATGCCCATTCCTTTCAATATATCCCACAAAATTTCCTGATTAACGTTGTCGTATGCCCCAGTGATGTCTAGAAAAGCCACGTACAAGGGCCTATTCTCTATTTTAGATATTTCTATACACTGAGTGAGAACAAACAGGTTATCGTCTAACCGCCTGTCGACTCGAAATCCGTTCTGAAGTTCTCCCAAAATATCGTTATGTTCGGCCCATGTTTCTATTTTCATTTTTACTGCTTGCATCGCCAACCTGTATAGTACCGATGTAATGGTTAGTGGTCTATACGAGCGAATCTTGTCCTTTTCTCCCTTGCCTTTATAGATTAAGTTCATTCTACTTTGTCGCCAACTGTCCGGTATTTGTCCGTCCTTTAAGCTTTTTTCTACTGCTTTTAACAATGCTTCTTTAGTGTTATGTCCTAGTTCGTTAATGAGGCTAACGGGAATCCCATCTAAACCCGCGGCAGTGCGCTTTGGAATTTTTCCTTCGGCCTTTTTCCAGTTGAAATTATCTAGTACTAGCTCTTCCTCTGTTGCTTTCTCCGCCACACTTTTACTCACCGGGGAGATCCCCTGGACGCTCTTTTGAAACGAATCGGCTGTTACCTTTTGGATGTAACCTAGCGCTTCGTACCCTTCCAATTGATTTCCTCCTTCATCTAGAATATGTTGTTGCGTTGTGACAGACTTCCTACCTAGCGCCTTTATGTGGCTCCAAAAAATCCTAGGCGCGGCCTCCTTTTTTTCGTGTATCTCTGTCATCCAGCGTTCACTTTCACCTTTAATTTTTGTCTCTACCAATTTCTGTACAAGGGATTTTTTCTCCAAATATATTTCCCATATTTTTTTTACTTCGTCCTGCGGCCGCTTCTCCTTTTTTGCCTTTCTATTCTCCCGTGATGCTTCGCGTCGCTTCTCGATCGCCTCCCGGATTTCCTTGTTCCACCAACTTTTTGGCTTCCTTTTTCCTTTCCAGCAAACGGTTTTCTTCTCTTTCCCTATCTCCTTCGTCATTAGATGTAACAGCTCCCTATACTCCCAGTCCTTGCCTGGTATTTCGCCTACTTCTTCCTCGACTCTTGCGGCTATATTTATTATTTGTTTGTCATTTAAATACGAGCTGCCAGACTTTGATTCCATGCTCATATTTTTAGTTTCGTATCCCATTTGTAATGTTATTCGTTTATGATCACTACCCAAGCTGTTAATGCCTTCCTCGTCTATCCTCATTTCTGTCAGTTTGTGGTAAATTCCTTCAGTCATGAGACAATAATCAATACTTGATTGCTTGTTTCCGACTTCCCATGTGATCTGGCCGTCACATTTAGGCCCCGTGTTAACTATCTCCAGACTATGTTGCTCGCAAAGATCTAGTAATAACTTCCCATTGGTGTCTGAATATCCGTCAAGGTCATGTATGTGGCGTTGGGGAGCGTGGGTGCTCCCCCACGCTCCCCATAATGGCGTTGGGGAGCAGTGGGTGCTCCCCAACGCCATCTATTGAGCAATTGCAGTACTGGTGATGAAAGCGCCATCTAGTGTGCGATGCGAGTACTAGGAGTGACTACAACAAACAGCCACGAGGGACAAGCCTACACCTTAAGGAGCTTCACCCCTCAAAATGACGAACTATGGCGTAATGGGCACTTCACAACTGTACTTGCAGTAGGTGACCTAGCAGATTTTACAACGCCCCAAGTTACGTGCAAGTATGTTACTCTGCCGGGTTGAAGCACCCACTGAGAAGCGTAGTGTGGCCAGTCAATCAAGAGATCTTGCGAACAGGCTCGACTATGCTGTCGCTTTTCGCTCCAGAATAATAAAAATGCCGGTAGTTTCGCGTGCCGGAACCCACAACCTGATTACGAGGAACGCCGTAGTGGAGGGCTGCGGGAATTTCGACCATCAGATGTTATTAGGCGTGCACTCTGACAGCACAGTACACGGGCCTCTAGAATTTCGCCTCAATCGAAAATGTGACCACCTCAGCTGGGATCGAACCACCAACCTCCGGTTTAGCAGCCGAGAACCGTAAGCACTGCACCACCACTGCGTGCGTTGCGCTCGTGGAGGCGAAGTTATAGCGCATTGCACATTTTACCATTGGAAATATTCAATAACTCCATGTTTTAAAACGTATGTAAAATAAAACATGTTTTTAGAGTGCAGAAAGAACACTAACCATGTTTACCAGCCAAAGTCACTAAGAATTTTGTGAAACTAACCAGTAAAAGTTATGTTTTTTTTCGCAATTTACTTCGTAATGGCCCGTGACTTGCGCAAAACTTTTGGTTGGCATAACATGGAGTAAATTGGTAGCTGAAATTGGCCAAGTTTATCCCCATGTTGGCTCGTTCAAAATACATGCAGCAGTACGCAGAAACAAACAAGAGAGAATAATTTCGCTCTCCCATATAGTTGAGTACGAAGTACTCGAAATTGTTAAACATTTTTTCTAAACATAATTTGCTTTATTTCAACTAGCTATTTATTAAACATGTGGTTATTCTTTGTTTTATATACTGTCAACGCTGTAACTGACAGCACTGCTTGTTTACACATCAACTGCTACATCCACTATTGCCAATAAACAGCGTAGGCTTGCTTGGTGTTCTTTTTTTCTCAATTAGAGCCTCTCGGACAACTGGTGGCACAACAGAAATATTCGTAATAATATTAGGTAGCCGTGTGCCCGAACAGCACGTTGGAACAAGCAAACAAGCGGGCGAACACCCACCGGCACTATCGCAGTCCTGACAGGGATCGTAGCTGTTGCACAAGTTATGGTCCAGTCCCGTTACACTATTGCAACAGCCACCATATTGCCCCAGCCATCGCGTTGCCCCAGCACAATGATTATGGCAGCATCAGCAGCTTTATCTCTTTGGTCTTTCAGCTATTCGCAACGCCACTTGCTACACATACTTGTACCACACTGTCAAAGGTAGAGTCGCAGAGTGTCCTATCTCTTTGATCTTGCTCCAACCTTCAGCAGTATACCGGTTGCGTAAAATATGGGAGAGCACTTGGCTTTTGTTTAAAAAAAAGTGTTTGTCGATTTCGAGTACTTCCTACTCAACTATGGGAGGGCATGTGAGCCGTCCCAATTGAGGTGACTAAGACCTTTCTGGTGATACGTTTTAAAAAGTATTAAACGAGCCAGAGTACACAGTACTCAACTCTGGGAGGCCAGAGAGTGTGGGAAAGACGTTCCCGCCGATGGTATGTGCTCCCATATCGGTAAGTCAGCAACACTGCTTATGAAAACCTAACCTCGAGTGCAACAGCTACTTGTGATTTGTCAAAGCCTTGTTTGTTGACTGACTCGTTCTGCAGAAGTAATGTCTGCATAAGCGACGTGAAATCTTAGGCACAACGTGTGTCTTTTATTTTAAAAAAGGTAAACAATAGCGGCTCTGAGAGAGGCGCCTTTACATTTATGCTTAGGGTGACGTTGATGAGTCTGTCAATCAACCCAGTAAAGCAAGGCAGACGGAAAGAGGGGTGAGGATAGAGAAGGTGAGGATGATGGTAGAGCATAGTCTTGTTTAGTTTAGTACAGCAAGACGGGCATAGGAAGTGAGGGGCACTGGGAGATAACCATGGGTGAAGAGAAAAAAAATGGCAGCATATCCACGGAGTGAATGATGGAGAGTGGGGCGAAGCATTCGTCCGGCAATTCATTCTTGCTTCCCTCCGTACATGCGTCCGTCTGTGTAACCGTCCATGCGTCCATCCGCCCGTCCGTGCGTGCGTCTGTTCGTGCGTCCGTCGCTGCGTTCGTCCATGCATCCGCCCCTGCGTCCGTTCATGCGTCCATCCATGCATCTGTCTGTGTGTCCGTTCGTCCATCTGTTCAACACTCCAAGTACCACACTCTTCCATATTTTCATCATACATTCCCCATATAGAAGCACCGCCATCCAGTGGACATTTCAAGGACTAAGCGAGATGTGGCACACGCACACTTTCTTACGGCTTGCGCTTCGGGTCTACTTCCCACCTTCAACCACCTCAAGTTCATGGTATATACTAGTTCACTGTATTCATGGCACTGCGGCCCAATGCTCACTAAACCTTTCAAAACCAAGGAGGTTACGCCCAGCGAGTATAACGTAGCAACCTTTTCCTGTCAGATAGTGCTCAATGTACATGCCAATGGCTGCTAATGGGAATGGAGAGACAGGAGAATTCGGCTTTTACTTTCTTACGGCTTGCGCTTCGTATCTACTTCCCACCTTTAACCACCTCGAGTTCATGATATATACTAGTTCATTGTATTTATGGCACTGCGGCTCAACGCTCGCTAAACTTTTCTAAAACTAAGGAGGTTACACCCAGCGAGTATAACGTAGCAACCCGTTCTTGTCAGATAGTGCTCAATGTACATGCCAATGGCTGCTAATGGGAATCGCAGCGTGCGCGTTCTTCAACAGCCGAATGCTCCTCTCTCTCATTACCCCTTAGCAGCCATTGGCATGTACATTGAGCACTATCTTTCATTGTTCAACAACGCACAAAAGAAATCTCTCACTGGCACCACCTTGGAGGTCAAAATGTTATACTTGTTACACACTACAACGGCTACGAGGGAAGAACAAGTGCCGCTATAAAAAGTTTCACCCCTAAAAAAAAAACTTGGCAGATCGCACGTGTATACCTTTGCAATCAATGTTATGCGAAGCCTGCGCATGGAAGGTTGATTGGATGAACTTTTATTTGGTCCTCCAAAACACAGATCACTGTGTTGCGGCCTGCTTTCACGTGGGGACTGAGATGCCGAGCTCCTCAGCCGCCTCGTGGGCTTGGTGGACATCCCAGAGCTGATCTGCCAAGGACGAGCTGCGTATTGCCGCCTCCCATCTGGAAGATGTGATGTTCGATAAATGAGCGAATTTAGTACACTGCCAGAGTTTATGTTCTAATGAAGCTATTTCCCCACAATATGTGCAAAGTTGTGACTGTGTTGTAATTTCTTTATTGACTGGAACGTCATGATGTGGCGCTGAAAATACATGGACAGGTGCATGAATAGCTTTAAAAAAAACTTGCGCCCTCCGTTAAGCGGCAAATGACCGCAGCGCAAGTGCCTAGCGGCGTAAAGATCATTCATGCTTGTTGCGCTAAAGCTGCTCTCATATTCGATCAAACTTAAACTTTTTTTTATCCTCAATCAGAGCTAAGTTCAATTTAACTTAACAGGCCTACGTGTATTAGTGGCCCATTCGTGTTTCTTTAAATGCCTCCTTTAAAAAGCCGAGAAGCAAACAGTAATCTTTGACCATAGTCGGAACCTCACCAGAGTGAAACAAGACGTCGCGATGGGTGCTTACCGAGTGCGAACCGTTGATTGACATACTTTCCTGGCGCCAAAGTAACCACGGTCAACCAAACCTTTTCTCGGTCAATTTATCTCAGGTCTCGGGACGGCATTATGCTCTCCCATAGTAGAGTACTATGCACTCTACATCGTTAAACAATTTTTCTAAACACAACATAAACGCACAATGTGCAGCGGGACGGCTCAGTGCTCTCCCTTAGATAAGTACAAAGTACTCGCAATCGTTGAACATTTCATCTAAACACATGGCGGTGCCCCCAGGGAAAGGCGCGGGCATTGCACTGCGTTCGTGCTGATCCCTGCCTCTACTCAAAACAGGGGCTGTTGGGGCATGCAATTTTTGGTAGTAGGGGGCTGCGTTCGCGCTCTCCTCCTTCTTTACAATCCAATGAAAGATCTACACATTTGTTATAACACTTGTGTGGAGGTGAATATAATGCATTCTTCTGAGAACCGGGTTCTCTGATGTGGCTTCCTGTGTCGTTTTCTTGCAGTAAGTGAGAGTTGCTATGAGCCCGTAAAAAACATGCCTACCCATGGCTGCATCTGGAGAAAAGAAATTGCCCGCAGCTTCCCTCGGGAGATCACTGAGGAGGACGGCAATTTAAAATCGGCACAACGTTACGAGGTGGAGGTAAATGATGCCACACACGACTTCAGTGTCATAATTATCATGTTTGTATGGGTCGATCTTTACCTTCGCCATCTATTTACGTCACGTGACACCAAATTTAGTATATATATGTAGAGCTAGCAAAACGACCACGAGCACCCTATATCAGCATGGTATGTTGTCATGTTCTTACATGACACGTGTCTCAGGATTATCATATTTGCACAAGACATATACTTGCGTCATCCATCAATGTCACTTAACACCAAATTTGATATAGGTGGAGCCAGCAAAACGGCCGCGAGCACATCATGAAGGGCCCTATATACTCCATTGTAGTGTTGACGCGTGCGAACGCTGGGCACAGTGACGCTACGTTAGCCAAACGCCAGGACTCCATAGTCGACGCCAGGCACGACCGGCGTCCGTCGGCGCGGCCCTACGGCAACCGGTGCGAAACGCAACATGCTGCATTTCGTTTTGATGCGTTACCCAGACAACACTGCACCTCCCTCTTTTCGTGATGGAGGGAGGTGCAGAGGTGCAGGGAGGTGCAAACACGCATGCGTCAAAGCAACGCAGCGCGGCGCGCGCCTGCGAGTATATGGCAGGACCGGCGCCTGGAGTCGCAATGCCGGCGTGACGCGTCGAAATGAACGCCGGCAAACACGCTCACCGCGTCACGTCGAAATGTAGTGGCGCCTTGACTGTGGCATGTAGTCACGTTCTCACATGACACGCATCTCATGATCATCATGTTTGCACTAGTCACATACCTTCATCATCCATTGACGTCACGTAATACCAAATTGGGCATGTGTGAAGCTGGCGAAACGGCCGCGAGTGCATCATGAGTGTGGTATGTATTCATGTTGTTACATGGCACGTATGTCGTGATTATAATGTTTGTATGTGTCATTTACCTATGTCGTCCATTCGCGTCGCGTAATACCGAGTTTGGTACACGTGAAGCTAGGGAAACGTCCGCGAGCGCATCATGGGCGTAGCATGTAGTCATAGTGTTACATGACACGCATCTCATGTTTATCATGTTTGCACCAGTATCATACCTTCGTCATCTATTCACGTCCCGTAATACCAAATTTGGTATATGTAACGCTAGCAGAACAGCCGCCAGCGCATCATGAGCTTCGCATGTAATCATGTTGTTACATGACACGCATGTCATGATTTTTGTGTTAGGGTCTGTCACTTGAGTTCGCCATGCAGTCATGTCATATCATACCAGTTTGGCAACATGTCATGTGAACGAAACCACCGCAAGAGTTGCAGGACCATGAATTGTAAATCATGACATTCGTGACATTGATGTCATGATTTTCATGTTATGACTAGTCAAATATGTTCTTCGTACAGTCATGTTATGCCACACCAAGTTTGGTATATTTACCATTATCGAAACGGCCAGGAGAGCTAAAAGCCGTAGGCGGGTAGATATATAGATAGATGGACGGACGGACGGACGGACGGATGGATGGATGGATGGATGGATGGATGGATGGATGGATGGATGGATGGATGGATGGATGGATGGATGGATGGATGGACGGATGGATGGATGGATGGATGGATGGATGGATGGATGGATGGATGGATGGATGGATGGATGGATGGATGGATGGATGGATGGATACCCTTACAGTCGCGGAAGTACGCAAAAAAATGATTCGCATTTTAAAAAATGGCAGCATATCCACGGAGTGAAAGATGGAGAGTGGGCGAATCATTCGTCCGTCTATTCGTTCTTGCTTCCGTCCGTCAATGCGTCCGTCCATGCATCCGCCCCTGCATCCTTTCCTGCGTCCATCCATGAATCTGTCTGTCTGTCCGTTCGTCCATCTATTCAACACTCCAAGTACCACCATCTCGCATCTCTTCGTCATATATTCCCCATATAGAAGCACCGCCATCCAGCGGACATTCCAAGGACTAAACGAGAAATGGCACACGCACACTTTCTTACGGCTTGCGTTTCGGGTCTACTTCCCACCTTTAACCACCTCGAGTTCATGGTATATACTAGTTCACTGTATTCATGGCACTGCGGCCCAACACTCGCCAAACCTTTCTAAAACCAAGAAGGTTGCGCCCAGCGAGTATAACGTAGCAACCTTTTCCTGTCAGATAGTGCTCAATGTACCATCAACCACAAAAGTTTGCGGACCACGCGAGCACGTGGCCAAGATCCTCTTCGCGACACTTCCGTTACGTCACCAGCGATCGACAGCACGGCTACGTTGAAGATGCATCCCTCCTTAAATCTACGGCCTGTCGATTCTCGCACTGTGCGCAAATATTTTCCACCTATCTCTTTCAACGTAACACGCTCTTTGGTAGCCAGGGCTACTTGCTGATATTTTTAGAGCAGTATATCAGAACAAGCCATCAGACAGTGTATTCTTCAGCTGCTATCAGTTCTATTTTCACGTAGCGACACTGTTGTTGTTTTTTTCTTGAGTGCGTGAGTGAACGATGACACAGCCGTGGGACTGAGATGCTTAGTCAGCAAACAGAATTTTTCCGTTCCTCCCCCATCGCTAAGTGATTTGATTGATATGTGGGTTTTAACGTCCCAAAACCACCATATGATTGTGAGAGACGCCGTAGTGAAGGGCTCCGGAAATTTAGACCCCCTGGGGTTCTTTAACGTGCACCCAAATCTGAGCACACGGGCCTACAACATTTCCGCCTCCATCGGAAATGCAGCCGCCGCAGCCAAAATTCGAACCTGCAACCTGCGGGTCAGCAGCCGAGTACCTTAGCCACTAGACCACCGCGGCGGGGCACCCCATCGCTAAGTGATATTGGCGGCCGGGATTTGATCGCCTGCGCCGAGGTTTCGCTGCCCACAGCTCGAACAACCGCGCTGCTACAGTGCTTACATTTAGAAAAATAAGAAATATTGCGGTGACTCTTTCTTTAAATTTATTCATAAGATATTTGCAGAAGTGTCATGAAATATAGATTTCTCAAAGATCTATAGTAGGAAGCGAAATGTCCACCGCTTTCTAGCAACTTATCGATGCGTGTGGGCATCGGCTCGTACAAAGATTTAATAACGTCCGGTCGACGACGCAGGTTTTCCAATTCTTGTGCCATCGCTTGCCACAGTGTATCGGCCATGCGGCCGCGGTTGGCGCGTGTGGATAGCCGGTCGTCATCATGCCCCAGACATTTTCGGTGGGATTCCAGTATAGGCGCTGTGTGGAGGCCACTCAAGCTGACAAACAGCATGTTCTTCTAGCAATGACTGGACGACATGTGCTTTATGTACCAGGCTGCTGTCGTGTTGAAAAAAGTAGCAGCCGTCGCTGAAAGGACCATCCAGCACATACGGAAGGAGATGTATGGTGATGACGTCGCAGTACCGTGATGCAGGGAAGGGCCCTTCCAGACGCACAAGGGGACCAAGGCCATCTTTGCTGATTGCTCCCCACACGCTCACGGAGCAGCGTCCATTGAATAGAACACTCTGTGTGTATTTAAGCAGATATCTGCAAGAAATAGCATACAATTAGGTTCCAGCGGTGCGCCTAAAAATGCTGAGATTTCTTTTGTGTGTGAACTGTATACTGCTATCATAGAGTTTGCAGAAGAAAAAGTGCGAACATCAATAGATAGTATACCAAAAGACCCACTGGCAGCTTTAATATAGCTTCAGAGTAAGTAGTACTAGAGAACAAATGTTTAATTAGTGTTTTCAAGGGTATACCACTAAAGATAAATATCGTAATTTCCAAAACCTCATTTTACGTGAAAGATGCTGTGATGCAGAATTATCTCCGCGAATTATTTGCGACGACACTGTAAACGCACCTGCAATTTAGTGGATGCCAAACCCGCTTCCGTTGGTCCCAGCGCGTGGAAAATGTTGATTCGCCGCTAAAGATGTCATTGCCCCATTTCTCCGTTGTCCAATCTTTCATTGCTGTAGCGAACATCAGGCGTTCTTGTAGCTGGCTGTTTGAGAGGAAGGGCTTCTGAGCTGCTACGAAAGACTGCAGGCCAAGCTCACTCGGCCTTCTTCTCGCCATCTCAGACAATGCCGGGGACGAGAGTGCTTCGCGGATGTCTTCTGCACTTTGAAAAAGATCAGCCACGATGGCGTCCATAAGCAGGTGGTCTTCTTCCTCAGTCGTAGCCCTTGGACGCCCACTGCCCTCCAAATATGTGAATCTCCCGTCGTCGTGGAAAGCCGGAATAATCCACGGCAGTGCGGCTCCTGTTGGTTTGGCGGCAAATTTTGCGCTGAGGTACTCCCTCTACAAATAAACGCACAATGTGCCTTCTTTCGTCCAGTGGAACACGGAGCGGCATCTTTCCAAATAGGCAATCACCACGTTCCCTGAGGCAGGTCTACTACGTTTTCAGCAACCGATACGCATATGCACCTATGTGTGCAAGAAAACTTTCCATGCATACGCATTTTCTTTATTTTTCATGAGGGTGAACACATTCTGCGCTTGCTCCTAAGCAACATGAACACCCCGTCAGTGCAGAGCGCACTCCAGGTGCTGGACACTTTGAGTCCGGTGCTTGCAGCTCTAAGGTAAAACGATGGCCCGCAACATGTTATTCTTTCGAGAGGAGGTCAAGAACGCATCTGTCCTTCAGTGGAATGCCAGAGGGCTTAGGGCGCCTATGTCCGACATCCGGCAATATGTATTAACGAACCAGTCCTCCATAATTCTGATTTGTGAACCGAACCTGTCAGCTCACATGCGACTGCCTGGATATGAGCGCTTCATGTCTTCTACCCACGGAGAGCGCAGCAAGGTTGTTGTGTTCATACGGCGCCACTTAATTTATGTTCATCACCCTGTGCCTTTGACGAAGAAAACCAGTACGTTTGCCTAACAGTGAAAAACGAGAATACCACATTCACCATCATCGGAGCCTACTTACATCCATCAAGTCGTCTAGACCGCGAGCGTTTGCGCGGAATATTGAGTTCAGATCTCCAGCCATGGGTGATAATGGCGACTTCAGTGCCCACCACTACTTATGGGGAAGCTCCAGGGTCAACACTAGAGGTAGACAGTTAGTGTCTTTCGCTTCTGAATGTGAACTTATCCTCGTGAATGACGGCAGCCCTACTTATCTGCGTGGATCGGTCTATAGCAGTTGCCTGGACCTCACCTTCGTCTCACGCTCGTTCACCAGCAGAGTGCACTGGTTTTCGCATTTGGAAACAAGGGGTAGTGACCGCCTCCCTACATACCTGAAGATTGACGACTTTCCAAGTCTCAAGTCCTCCAGAGCCGTCCAGTGCACCGATTGGCAAAAATACAAGTTAATCATGGAAGACTATGTTAGCGGCCCACCCTTCAACCTAGAGGCCACAATAAAGAGTGCCTTACAGTTCACCATGCGTTCATTTCCGGTGAGCTCATCTAGAAGTGATATGGGCAGTGATCTCGAGAAACTCCGAGCGATTCGCGAGCGATTCGTCGTCGTGCAGAACGACGTTATAGACGCACGAGGTCACTTGATGATCTGAGAGTGGCCAGACGCACACAGAAGAAAATACAGCGTCACATGGACAAATTGGATAAGCGACGATGGATATCTTTTTGCGAGTCTTTGGATCGCAGAAAGCCTCTGTCACTAATCTGGAGAACAGTCCGGGGTCTTCGTACAACCATTACTTAGCGCTACCCATTTAAATCTCTGGCACTTCACTTACGCTGCGAAGAGAATAATGTCGCAGATTCTTTCTGTCGAAGGATTGCCTGCGGGGCAAATTCAACTGGGACGAAGACGCCCGACTTTTTTGTATCCTCGCGTGATCCGCAAATTGAGTGTTCGTTTTCAATGGAAGAACTAAAGGCTGCGCTTTTTTTAGGTATATAGACGTTCTTCAGCGCCAGGATCTCACAACATCACTTACCGCGCTCTGTGTCACCTAAGAGATCAAGCTCGGAAGGCACTCTTGCTGCTATACAACGACTCCTGGCAAGCTGGCATGTTTCCACAGGAATTGAAGTCGAGTCGCTTGATTTTACTTCCCAAAGCCGGCAAGTCACCTTTGTACATTTCCTTTTACCGCCTGATTGCCCTCGCGAGTTATGTAGGAAAAGTTATGAAAAGAATGATTTTAACGCGTCTGGAACGGTGCTTAGAGTTCTACGAAATATATCCAGATGCCATGTCTGGGTTCAGACGAGACCACTCATCAATTGACATGTAGTTGACTTGGTGACATATGTAGAGTACAAGAAGGCCTGCAAACGGCTATCTGCTGTTCTGTTTCTTGACGTTAAAGGGGCATACGACAATGTCACCCACGAAGCCATTCTCAGTGCATTAGAAGGAGTGGGACTCGGTGGCAAGATATATGTCTGGGTCCATAGCTACCTACAGAATAGCTCATTTCACGTGCAGACAGAGAATGGCCTGACACCCGAGTATTACTGTAGCCGAGGAGTCCCGCAAGGCGGAGTGCTAAGCCCGACGCTGTTCAACCTAACACTCATTGGACTAGTTGGCAAGCAACCAAGCACTGTACGACTTTTCATTTATGCTGATGACATCTGTGTGTGGACATCAGGTGTGACTCGACTTCAACTACGCGCTGTACTTCAGAAGGCAGCATCAGTGCCATCGCACCACCTACGCAAACAAGGGCTCGAAATCGCAAGTGGAAAGTGTGCAGTCGTGGCTTTCACCAGAAAGCCAATGTCCGCCAATGGCATATCGAATAACGGGCAGTTGGTGTCATGCAGCCGGAGTCACAGGTTCTTGGGAGTCATAATTGACCGAAACCTGTCTTGGACCCCACACGTAAACTACGTGAAAAATCTGCTGACCGCCATTTGTCACTTGTTCAGGTTTCTTGCCGGGAGAAGTTGGGGAGTGTCTGTCGAGTCTATGTTACAGCTGTACAAGGTATTATTTATTGGATTCCTGCGGTATGTATAGCCTACCTGTTATATCTAACACGTGCAAAATGAACCTGCGCACATTCCAAAATATTCATGCCCAGGCGCTTAGGATATGCCTTGGTTTACCCCGCTGCGCATCGACAGCTGAAACAATTGCCATTGCACATGACTACTCGATCATGACGCACATCACCATTGAAATGGTGCGTACGTATACCTCAGGCAACATGCAAGGAATCCTGTCCACCACTTGGCGACCCTCGCTACTGAGAGACCCCGCACAAAATTTAGTGCAATTGTCTGTGCACATCATGCGTCGTATACGTCAGGTTTTACACCTGCTGAGAAACTGGTGTATCCTCCGTGGTGTCTGACACTTCTGAAAGTACGTCTTTCAATTCCAGGAATACCTAAAAAAATCAAATTTGGCTTCGTCAGCCCTAAAACAATTGAGCTTGTACCTCCTGCACGAAATGCACAATAACCACATGCACATATACACCGATGGTTCAACCACATCGTCTGGTTCTGGTGGTGCAGTGGTGATTTCAGCTAGAGAAATCACTCTGCGAATCAAGCTGTCACACGTCACTACGTCTACGGCAGCAGAACTTACGGCTTTGCGTGGCGCCCTAGAGTACATCAAATCCCTGAGACCGAGTAAATGGGCTGTGTTTTCCGAGTCGAAACCGGCCCTACAGAGCATGCAGTCAGTCCTTCGACGAAGTTGCCATGAACAGTTAACTTACGAGGTTGTCAAGCTTCTTCCCCACGTCACAGAAACAGGTTACGAGGTCAATTTTCAGTGGGTACCTGGCCATTGTGGGATCAATGATTCGGCAGACAACGCGGCTCGCACATCCCACCAAGAAGAGCACACCCTTCCGATTCCTTTGTCAAGGACAGACGCTGCAAAGCAACTTCGTCACCTGGCACGTAGTCTGTGTCTGCTGGAGTGGAACACCTGAAGCATAAGACATACGAGACTCCACCAAATAAACTCTCGACTGGAACTTTGACCTCCATCTGGACTTCGTCGACGTGAAGCTTCACTTCTGGGTCGCCTTTGGTTTGGGTTGCCTTCACAAAAGCATATACAACCCTCATCGGATTGACTGACAGTGCGGAATGCGACGTCTGCTGCACCGAAGAAGACATCGTCCATCTTATATGCCGTTGCCCTCGATTTGCCTCTGAAAGACAGAAGCTTTCGGACGCATTGCGACAATTGGGTGATCGGCCACTCTCTATGCAGATGTTACTGGAACACCGTCCTTGCCTTTGGTCCGCTCAAAAAGCAGTCAAAGCCGTCTTGCGCTTTTTGAGGAATACAGGCCTGTGTGACCACCTTTAACTTTTGTGTAGTGCCACCGCTGCAATCGCGTCAGCTCATTAACTAACAATCCTTTGTTTTCTCTCTTTCTCTTCTTTTTCCTCTCTCTCTCTCATCTTTATGCCCCCTTCCCATTCCCCCAGCGTAGGGTAGCAAACCGGCAGGGGTGGCGCCAGGATGTTTTTACTGGGGGGGCAACCACGAAAAGTGAGTTCCTCCGGGGGGGGGGGGGGGGGCAAGCTAGCTCTGCTCCTACTAGGTTTTCAATATATGCTTCCGGGCACTTGGGTGGGCATAGGGGGGGGGGGGGGGCAGGCGAGAATTTTAGAGGGGCTCCAGCCCACCCTTGCCCCCCCCCCCCCCTGGCGCCGCCCCTGCAAACCAGGCATGTGCCTAGTTAACCTCCCTGCCTTCTCTCTTGTTGTTGTTGTCCTCCTCCATTGTCTGTTAAATCTCATTAATTTTGTGTCCAAACAAGAAAAACGAACCCTTAAGTATACAATTCTTTTGCTTATATACATATGAGAGAGAAAGAGATAGAGCGAAGGACGCGTATCACTCGATCGATGCATTGCGAGTTATCCTTGAGGGGTTCCCACATATGCCGGTTCATTCTCATGCAGGCCGTAATTAGCACCAAATGAGAGCGACATCGTGACGCGTTGGCGCCGTTTCACACCGTCACGGCGCCTCCGAGGTATCAGCTTCTCGACGGCTCATTTCGTTAATTCTTTACACACACACACGCCGCGGATCGCACCTTGTCCGATCGCGTCGTGACGAGCGCGTTTGGTGGTGCCGGAATCACAGAGGCTCGTTAGACGCTTGCTTGAGAACGGGCAGATGTTGTATGCTGGTACCATTACGTGCGCCAGGAAGCATGTCGCGGGTGCAAACTTTACACAGCAGGGCGAAGCAGCGGGCGTAATCTTTCTATCAGCGTTGGTCACGTGTCTTCGTCGACCGGCAAGGCCGTTGTCAGCGGATCGGCCCTTCTTTTGCGTGGCTAGATACCAGCGCGGACAGCGCGGACAAGCGTGGTAAAAAACGCGAGATTGACCGGAACCCTGGACAGCTGCTGTGGTTGCCTAAATTAGACGCTGCTTCCGTGGACTCCGAAAGATACGCAGCCAGCAGATTTTCATTTTTTTTGCCAGGTGCGCACGCAAAGTTGCCCTTCTGCGGCTCCATACGGGGTGCCGTATCGAAAGCGAAAAGACAACGTCGTAATGGTCGGTGCGAGATTCAGAGTGTGTTTGTGGTTTCGCGCACACGCAATCTCGAAGCCGCAGCGCGCTGCAGTCTCGGGTCACGCGCATTTCGGTCTTCCGGGTGATTCATTGGTCACCGTGACATCGAACAACGTTAGCCCCCCAGTGTGGGCTGAGATGCGTGTTGCTGGCGAGGCGGTACGTATGATTTCGTCCCTCGAGTTGATCGAATCTTCGCAAGAACGAAAGCAGCGCATATGCGGCGTACCGCCAAAAACCAAACGGCATAATTCCATCGCCCAAATTGGCATTCACGCATGTACTTCGAGCGCGCCCTACCCCGTAGCCCCCGTGGCTAGGGAGAGAGGAAAAAAAAAGTTCATTTGTCACAGGCACCTTCCCTGCATGCGAGCAGCACGCCCGACATCCGGCGGTGTCTCTACCGCACGCGCTATACGCTTTGAGAGGCCGACCGAGAACGCCAAAGCCAAGGCGCGCCAAATGGGAAATCCAATTTAAAAGGGCGGCAGTCGGAACGGCCGGCCGCTTTGGTCACTGCGCCGACCCAGCGAGCTCTTTCACAGCACAGAGTGGACGTACGCACCGTGTCTTGTAATTGCTTCCCAATGGCCCCACTGGGGAATTGTTCGCTGCGATACTTGCTACAGATACTTTAATAAACAGCAAATTTTGCATCAATGTTTAGTTAATAAAGATGAGTTGTCAGTTGACAAAGAGTTCGGGTTCTTTTTTTCTCCTCTCACTATATTTTCCTTAGAAAGTGCCTCGGCTCCAACTGAAACATACTGTTTAGCACAATGTAAAGATGATACTCTAAGTCTTGTCTTTTATTCGTTTCGTAAGTGGTAATATTCATAGATCATCAGAGTGGAACACCATCGATCGAAAGAAATCGGTGCATTTTTCCACCCACTGTTTTTGTTATGTACTCGGCAGTACACCTAGATCTGTTTACAATAACAAAACTAAGTTAGTTCTTCAAACTTGCATATGTACGCTCCAGGAATTTATGTATAAGAATTGATTAGCTGACAAATGATGAGGTGAAGGTACAATCTCGGGGAACCTGCGTGAGTTCTTTGTTCTTTTTGGGAAAGAAACACAGCAGCTACTTAGCAGCACAGATTTCAGGCGTATAGCTGGCTGTGGCATATTTAACAACCACTAGGAGTACTTCGCACAATAGCGACGGACTTCCTGGGGATTCCCGGAGCAGTCAAATACACATACATCGCTTTTGACTGTTGTTCTTTGTTAAGAAGTCTCTATTCGTGCCATCCTTACAAGGCAAGTTTCATGATAAGCTGTGAATTCAATTAAGTTAATCAGCACTGAATTAGATTAGCGAATCAGTGCTAGCATAAACTCGTCATACCGAATGGACTAGAAAGGAAGATTTCTAGCCACCTGTCTGAAATACAGTGGCATTCACATGCAAAGTGAGGCACAAAATTCATTTATAGTGGTGGTAGTGGTCAAAAGAAGAAGGCGCCTAATTTCTGTAGCCAGGTAGGGAGCACGGAGCACGGTGCATCGCCTGTATAAAGGGTTTAGGCTATCCGCGTTTAGAACATACAAATAAAGAAAGAAAGAGAGAAAGGAAAGAAGGAAGGAAGGAAGGAAGGAAGGAAGGAAGGAAGGAAGGAAGGAAGGAAGGAAGGAAGGAAGGAAGGAAGGAAGGAAGGAAGAAAGAAAGAAAGAAAGAAAGAAAGGAAGAAAGAAAGAAAGAACGAAGGAAAGAAAGGAAGAAAGAACGAAAGAACGAAAGAACGAAAGAAAGAAAGAATGAAAGAAAGAACGAAAGAAAGAAAGAACGAAAGAAAGAACGAAAGAAAGAAAGGCTTGTGCGCTTGCACGGCGTGTTATGATGCCAGGCCAAACAAACCACGCCGTTACTGCAGCACAGCCACGCCACCTGCAGCAACCACACAGTCACCGGCGTATACCTTTCACATCTCTAACTGGGCGTAGAGCCGGTGCAACAGCCTGTTGCACTTCGAGCATGGTCTGCTATGGAAGTCACCCTCGAATGAAGACCTAAAGGTCAGAATATGAAGAAGACAAAAGGGGAAAAAAGCAGGCGTCAGAAGCTGCTTAAGTACAAGCATTGCCCGAGTCAGAGCCAAGGGAAGCTCGAAAAGAGCAACGAAAGATGGCGTACGGGGAGGGGCAGCCCCAACAGCATCAGTGAACGCGCCTAATACAGCCACAGAAACTCTGCAGAAGCTACAAAAAACAAAAGGTGCTAGGAAGCGCGCGCGTGCGCGCCTACTACAACTGGTGGCAGCAACGTTTTCATCTGCAGCGGAGGCCAACGGCAGCACCTGCGAGAGGGGAAAAAAAAGCAACAGTAAGAAATAAAGAAAATAAATAGAAATCGAGGGGAACGGGAGAATCGAGATTCACATGCAGCGCGAGTCTGCACGTAATAACTCAGTTTGAGGTGTCAGGAACTCGCCTCGTAGGTGTGAGGGCTATTAGCGCCCCGCGAAGAGCAGCGGAGGTGCCCCCTAGCGGCAGACTGGGCCCCGAGCGCCCTCTGCGGGGGACGAGAGAACGTACGCAGCTAGGGTACATAACGCGCACGCACGCACGCGCACAACAGTTGTACAGTGTGTGCTGCGAGGCAGGCGAAATGAAGGCGTCCATTTGGATTCGCTTGTGGGAACGGTCGGGCTCTGTGTGCCATTGGAGAAGTTAGGAGGGGCAAGAGGACTTCACGCAGTGCGCCGGAATGAGACGAGGTGTAGCGAGGGCGCGCACAAAAACACGCCGCCACCGCTGGTGCGCGCGTCGCGCTGGGCGCGCTTAAAAGCGATGCCATTTTCGTGATCGTGGTAGCATGCCATCGTATTCCAGTGATCGTTACCGAACGGGACGGGAGTCTTTGCTTCTGCACTCGTGAGTAATTGTGTGCGCGAGTGTGCAAAGAAAGGGAAGCCGTCCAGAGATTTTTTTCCCGGCAAAGAGAAAAAGCACATACATACACAGAACATAACCAGGTAGATAATGACGGCACAGCAATGGCGAAATTTTGCGGCTCGTTGGCGAGGAGTTATGGTGAAGGCGTCGGAAAGTCAAGAGTGGGCGTAAGCATGTTAAGTGCCACAACAGCTTTCGTAGTGCTATAGGTCTAATAGTCGTGCGTGTTACGAATGTGGCTTACTTTGCTTTTTCTCGTTAATTCGAAAACCTGGCGAAGCTCGTTAGTTGTAGGCACTTCTTCTTTGGCCTTTGATTTTAACTGTTCTTTCCGTATCTCTGTTACAGCGCTGACACCGATAGAACAAAATTATACTGTTTCCTGGGTAAGTCACCAAGTGATTTATTTCGCGCTTCCAACGCATGCGCTTCGGCACAGAGTGCTTCATCACCACAAGAAACTGGTGAGCTGCTCGAGTGGCGTGTGGTTCGATGCAATTTCAAGCCCACACAGTATACCAATACCATAAGCTGTTTACCAATACCATAAGTCCGAGAGCGCTGCAATTTAATTCGCCGGGCCCGTTCATATACGAGCTCCTTAGGTACCACTGTGGGGAATCACGTGTAACTAAGCCCCGTGCAAGCCTATACGAAATTGGCCTGAAATCCCACGCACACGCGTGACCATAGTGGCGATACAAGGAATCCCGGGGGCCGACATGGCGGCTCTGCTGCGGCCCTCTAAGAGAAACGAGAAAAGGTGGGCGCAAATGCAATTAAGGCTGCGTGTAAGCGTCTCTCGATTTTCCGTCGACAAATGAGTGCTAATGACCACGCAATCAACTACACCGCGCCGATGTTCAACACTTGCAGGACCGACACCATCGTAGTATTAACAGCGTCCTCGGCGCCCTTCGGCCGATACCGCGTGCATAACGTGCTTGGTGTACAAGAGAACTGCGTGCCAACAAGCGGCGCCGACAGTAATTAGCCGGATAAGAGAAGGGTAAGAAAGTATAAACAAAAATAAACGGCCGTCTCAAGGGCCTGACGAGGATATCATCAACACGCCGGGGTTTCCCCTCTTTCGTTCCGTGCGCTTTATCTTCGTTCGTGTTTCATTTGCAAGTTCCGCGAGTCGTGCACGATCGTCCCCGGTGGTTGCGAGCCGAACAAGAAGGGGCTATTCTTGTGCACAACCCGCCATCTTGTAAGTCTCTTGTTGGCTTACGGTTCGCAGTGCAAGCATACATAACTGCGCCAATAGGAACCCAAACTTTTCGCTCGAATCGCCAGTGCGACTTCGATCTCGATGCAGGATTCGTAAGACCACTGATACGTACGCCCCGCAGTGTTGCCAAACTGAACATTTCGAGAAGGATGCCAAGTAGAGGGGAAAGAGCAAAAGAGTATCGGCGCCGGAGTTGGGCTATTCATCTTATTAGAGCCTTTAGCGGTAGATACAGATCGTTTATTTTTTCTCTTTTTCTTTCTTTTATTTCACGCATATTTTTTTCTTCTCTAGCGTCATGCCCACATTGTGTCGTTCAAACTGCTGTGAAACGGCGTACGCCCGCGCAGCGGCGGCCAGTACTCCATAGTTGCTCGTAGCACTGCGTATATAAGGTATATGCGTTAAGGCCTGCGGCAGGAGAGCGGCGGGGAGGTGCGATCTCGGCCGCCTGCAGATCCAAGCGGGCACGCAGTAAAGGTGCCGGCGGTGGTAACGAGAAATAAAAGAAAGATATAGAGATACCGAGGTGAACAACGGAAGAGATAGCAACACAAAGAGAGCCGTGCAGCGTACACGGAACGCGGGCCACGCTGTCTGCGCAACGCATTAGCGGGACCCGCCTTCCCGTCTGCTGCAGCTTTCGCACCACCGAAGCCACACGCGCCTGCATCGCGAAGCCTTCGAACGCCTCGATCTCCGACGCCCTCGGGAGTGAAAACAGCGTGAGCCGCGTAGCTCGTCGACAAACGAGAGAAAAGGGGAGGGAGGGGGGTCTCTGTGTACGAGACGAACAAACACCCAACTAAGGCGAGGAAGCAGGCACGAAACAAGGCGAGAAGTCTGCGAGGAGCAGCTAGCCTTGTAGGAGGTGTTAATGAGGAAAATTATTTATTGACGCTGCTCCCCGGCATGATTTTGAGCCTCCCCGCCAGAACGCGGCGCTAGCGAGCCTGACCTGGCCTGTCTCGTTGTCGGTACGCGTGAGCGTTCCACGTTAGCCGCCGAAGCGGGCTGCGTTCCCGCGCTATATATGCACGCGCGGTACATACGAAACGGCTATTAGCGCCCCCCGTGTTTTCCGCCGTCTATATCACGCTGTTGCTGCTCGTCAGGGTTAGGCGAAAAGGAAAACAACGAAAATGAAACACTCCCGCCTGCAGGTGGCTCTGTGAGGGGAAGTTGGTGCTTCGGCCGTATCGCGAGTCAGTTGTATCCGGATGTCCCACCGTGTATGTCGAATACAGTAAGTACTGTTAACGGCTGCCATCAGTGCAGTTCAGATGGCGTGGAAGGTTGAACAGTGCCATTGAAGTAGAATTTGGTTGCGAAAATTCTTTAAAAAGTTCCCTTTGAAGAGGGAGTCCTTTAAAAACAAGGACGTCTGCATTGAGATGGTGTCGCACACGATTTGCTGACTGGACGGGCAAGTTGCAACAACCTTCCAGGTTGAAACGTGCAATAAAAGAACGATCACGTAATTTCATTCCGACATCATCAAAACGAAAGGGTCACTGACTGACCTATACGAAACACAAACAACTTCGGAAGAAACGAAGAGGCTAAACGTTGCAGTATAATATAATTCGTAATTATAACAAAATAGATCATGTGTGTATCTTTGTCGTCAGGCATCACATAGCTTGCAAGCATCATACACAATGCACACCATCTGCAATGTCCTATAGCATTGCCAACTTTGGTAACATGGCGATTGTGCGTGTACTTCAAGGTGAATATAAGTAAACTGGCTCATTTCTGGCGCACGACCATAAGACGTGATAGAATCCATGCATATGTGTCATATTAAACGACGTATTATTCTGACATAATCACTTCCTTTTTTCTTTTTTCACTTCTTTTCTATTTTTAACATCGATGAGGTTTTATGAGTACGTTCACCACTATTCATAGCTTCCTCGACCTGAAACGGCAGAAGCTGGATCGCCCAAGCATACGGAATCAATCAGGTTGGACAAAATGTTATTCAAATTTGAATATGTCACACGTATACCTAAGGTTTCGCTGGTTCACATGTGTCATATCCTGAAAGAGAAGTTCAGGGCAAGGTGGAATCTTCAAGGGCATGAATAATTCATGAGCATGTAGTGCGACTACAGAGCCAGCGTTACGGCAAGCGATCTTTTCTCGAAGTCACCATGTCTGCTAGTCTGTGTTTTGCGAGTGTCATAGTAGTGCATAAGCATGAAATCTCCGAAATGTTCTAATCATTTGTCCTCGGCCTCTTTGAGGCGATGTGGACGTTATGGTTAATAATCCGCAGGCACCGCTAGTGCCGGTGCAGTGTTTCGAGCCTCGGTGCGCTGCTCACGTCATCATAACTTTGTTGCAGCTCGTCTTGGGAGATAAGGGCGTATACCTTGCGCGAGCACTGGCACATTGTAATATTCGGAGTGTGGAATAACAGCCAGTATACAATAAACGGCGCCAGCTGCATATCATCGACGCAGGCAGGCACCATCCCGTATATTGCACACATCGCGAGAGCCACCATAGCAAGAGCCACCATGGCTCTCGCTATGGGCCCTTTAAAAGCGGAGGCTCATCACGTGGTCGTTCTTAGGCGGCATGGAGTGAAGCTCACGACCACTGAACGCGCAGATGGTCAAATACGATACTCGCTGTTTTCCCGGTTCGAAGCACCGTTGGTCTCCCCATCCGACGGCATCGTTTTCAAAGGTCGTTCGGCTAGGCAGAATGAATGCGCATCACAGCAAACAATAAGCTGTGCCCCAACCATCATACTGGGCTGCGTGGAAGAGTTTGGGAGCGCCGAAAGGGCAAGGAAAAGCAAATAGGTCATGCAAAAATTTCTTTGCAGAGTTTATTGTAGTGCACTTCAAGGGTCCGAGGGTTTACTGTCCCCCGGGATCTGTTCGCATGCGGTCGTGTTTTACAGCCCGGAATTTCATATTACGCGTCATATATTCGCCTAATGGTGAATTTATACCTCTCGCTAGAAAGAGTGACGTAGCGCAACGCACCCGTTTCTTCTTGTATGTATGTATGTATGTATGTATGTATGTATGTATGTATGTATGTATGTATGTATGTATGTATGTATGTATGTATGTATGTATGTATGTATGTATGTATGTATGTATGTATGTATGTATGTATGTATGTATGTATGTATGTATGTATGTATGTATGTATGTATGTATGTATGTATGTATGTATGTATGTATGTATGTGTATGTATGTATGTATGTATGTATGTATGTATGTATGTATGTATGTATGTATGTATGTATGTATGTTGGTATGTATGTATGTATGTATGTATGTTGGTATGTATGTATGTATGTATGTCTTTGCTGCCCAAGAACGTAGGCGTATACTACATCGAGCTTAAGGATGCATTCGTTTTTCGGAGAGCCTCCCGCGTGGGAGGCTCCATATGTCGACGGCGCATACCACTGTTTACAAAGTTAGATAACGTCTATAACAAGGGGCGAAAAAGATAGAGGTGTGAGTCTAGAAGCCTAGCCAAGCCATGACCGGCTAGGTGCCCGCCAGCTATGCTGTCAAACAGTCTTGCACGACCTATAGTGCAGGCTCCGCTGAATTATTTTGAAAACGCGAGCAATTACTCTTCTGCTTTAGCACGTTGCAAAATATGACATGGAATGCATGCTCTACGATCTACATAAGGCAACCAATAAGAAAGGCCGCATTCAGAAGTTATAACAAGGAATTACTTAATTACTTAATTTGTTTCACGAATTGAAACAGTAAGATCAGTGTCAATTGACACTGATTTAGCTTAAGGTAAATAAATTAAGCAGATTCTTGTTTTATGGTTGGTTCATTGTTCACTATTATTTTCAAGTGTTACAATGATATTCCTTCCATCCCTTCCATAAACGTACCCGTTTGGAAAAATGCTGGGCTTTATTCTTCTGCCAAGCAGCCGAGGAATGGGGCTGAATTTGTCTCATATGTCAGATGTCACGAACTCAACAACGTTTGCCTACTTCCCTTTTCCAATATTCGTTCAGCAAGTACGGTGGTACTGATTGCCAATAGTTTATGTAGTATGTCATACGCCTTACGGCTTGACGCCTTCAAGGCGGAGCCACACGCTTCGGTAGTTGAACTGCTCAGGCGCCGCGCTACTCACTTCGAAGACTCGGGTTTGATTTCAGGTCATGGCAGATGAAATTTCAATGCGAGCGAAGTGCAAGCAAACCCGTTTACTTAAATATCGGTGTGCATGTAACAATCACAGATGTTCATAAAGGGCTGGAGTCTCCCTTCACATCATCCTAATAAACGCATCATAGTTTGGCACGTAAAATCATATAAATTATGTTTGTGAAATGAACCAACTGGAACGAAATTAAAAAGGGATATAAAAAAATGAAACGAAACATGCATCTTACATGCCGCGCACTTATTAACCCTGCTTTAGAATCGTTAACAAACCACTTGATAAGTGTGCCGGATTATTTCATACGTATTCCTCCTGTATTGCAGAAATTGTATGCATACGCAGCATCATAAGGCAGTGCACCAGCGATCAGTTGTGATGACACCGCAGTTACTGCTAACTTGCAGCATTAGGCCTTCCGCACACGAGGAGGAAAGGCACCGACTGCCGGCCGTGCAAAAGCGCGCTCTATGACGCGAGTCTATAGGGGCACGCAACTTTTTTTGTGCGTGTGGACCAAACACGAGGGCTTCATTTTAAAACCCCCTAACAATTTGCTTGCCGTATCCTGGTGCAGCCACTCCACTGCCCAAACTACAGATGTCAGCCTCTCCAGGTGGGCGCGCTATTCCGCATTCGAACGCTGTTCCCGCAAAGAAGCTGGGCGTTGCCCCCAAGACGGTGTTCAGAGCCCCTGATCTTAAAATGTAATCTAGCAACACATGGGGGCGGACGGCGTTATTTATAACGCCTTCACATTGTCTAAACGTAGTGTGCGGTCATCGCACTATTGCGCGAAATCCATCATCGATGCGCAAACGTTTAAACATGCAGCTTTGCCGCGTTTTTAAATGGCGGGAACTACCGAAGAGGGACGTTCGTGCAAGGCCAAGCAGACATTTAGGGGGGTTAAGGTACATTTACCAGCGCAGAAAGACGAAACACCTAAAAAAGACACCGGAGACACATGAAGCCGACTTGAAGTAAGGTACGCAATAAGGAGGTCTATTCTTTGAAAAAATTCAATGCCAAGCTTGCGTTATGGTAAACGGGGAATGCATTTTTTGTGGGGTGTTTCCAAACGGTGAAAAAAATACCAAATATGATGTAAGACACTACAACAATTTCTTCCGAAAACAGCGTCTTAGGGAATACTGCAATTATACAGCCCTATACTAATCGCTCGAAAAACTTGTGGATGAAAAATATGGAGGATGCTTGAGCTTCGAATTCAAAAGTGCAAGGTGAAAGCGTATACCCAGACCTCGCGCCCTTCACCTTCAACCATGCCACTGGAAAACTGTTGTGCGTGTAACATTGGCCGCTTCAGACTATATCCTAGAATGCCTGCTGCAAGTACAGTTGCGAAGTGCCCACGATGTCATTATATTCCTTTAGCAAATTGGCAAAGTATTCATTACGGGTCTGTAGAATGTCAGGTGCACCCACGCAATACTACGTGTGTTAGAATGTATACTACAGCAAGGGAGTGCCCGGACAGAGCTTCGAAAAGTGAAGCCCGAACAGTGTCCATCCGCGTGTGGCGGCGTGGTCGGTAGTCATCTGCAATGTGTCGTCGTTTTAAGAGTTGGGCGCGGTTCCAGCAAAATGGTGCAGTGGAAAAATGTTCGATTTGCAACTCAAAAGACCCAGGTTCGAATGGTAGCCGTAGATAGTGCATTTTTATTCATAGTGTTACTTGCACAGCTGTATTGGCTTGTATACCTTTGTTTCTTAAATCTAGCTTCAGTTGCTGCGTGTTGCGACGAAAAATTACGCGAAATGCGAAATAAAGAAAAAAAATTGACAGTGACCGTATTTATTCGCAGTGCCACTGCACAGGATTCAGTAAAAAAAAAAAAGAACACCAAGCCTGTGTGGAAGGTGCAGCACAGTCACAGCGAAAGCTAAAAGCGGCCTTTCAGAGTCTTTTCCAAGCACTCATTGGGTAACTGCTGCAAGCACACCTGCTTTATGCCCACTACGGCATTAAAAATAAAAATTGTAGGGTACTAGCCCGGCATTCGCTATATGCTACTTTTCGTCGTTCTTCTGAGAAGCGTGGAATCCGCCTTACAAGTGCGAGGAATTCTGTGCCAATTGTTCATGCAGTGGTAGACGGCGATGAGGAATTAAGCCTGAAGTGAGTATGCGCCACAGCCCTGCCGCGGTGGTCTAGTGGCTAAGGTACTCGGCTGCTGACCCGCAAGTCGCGGCTTCGAATCTCGGCTGCGGCGGCTGCATTTCCGATGGAGGCGGAAATGTTGTAGGCCCGTGTGCTCAGATTTGGGTGCACGTTAAAGAACCCCAGGTGGTAGAAATTTCCGGAGCCCTCCACTACGGCGTCTCTCATAATCATATGGTGGTTTTGGGACATTAAACCCCACATATCAATCAATGGGTATGCGCCACAGTTATTAGCTGAACAAAAGATGCTTTTGTAATGGGGCGGCACATGGGACGAGCCACTCGTTACGTTATTCGCATTGTGCGACGACTGGCTGTTCCTTCGCTGTTTTAAAACACTACATATTAACGCGATCGCTACTAGTTCACTGGATTTCATGTCGACCGGGTGTGCCCCCGCGATCTCCGACTACAGCGCTGCTCTGGCTGACTGGCTCACCTATGCGCCGTCTCCTGACGCCGACAAGAGCTATCGCTGAGTGGTGCCCCGTCCTCGAACTTCTGCGACCGTGTTCATCTTTCCTATCTTCTTCTTACTTCCGTATGTGGCTGTCCCTGCGCCTCTCTCTTATCCTGCTCCTCTCTCTATCTCTATACCTTAATTCCTATCCCTTTTAATCCCTCCTTACCCCATCTCTCGTGAGCTACTGTTGATGCCCTCCCCCTGAGAGACAGTTATATACGGGGCTCACTTTTATCTTCCTTTCATTTAAAAATCACCTCCCCACCCCGACATCTAACCTGCCTAAGGAAAGTTTGCCAACGAGTTCCAAGAAGCGGCGTGGTACAGTGGTGGAATTCTGGGCTGGCACCCAGTAGGCCCAAGTTCGAGCCCTATAGTGTGTCCCTCGTGCTACGTTCTTTAGGGGCGAAGCTCCTTAAGGCGTGTGTCTGTACGTCTTCCGAGTTATGTAGTTGTAGTAGTAAGTAGCCACCTCTGGTTTAATTATTTCAGTGCTCACTAGGTGGCGGTACTTGTAGTTGATAAAAAATGCTAGATGTTATAATAGGAATGATGTCACATTTGGCGCGTGTCACCGGTAGAAGGCGATCGTTCGATTTAACGAGGCGATTTATGCTAAGGGGAGTGTTGTAATAAAATTCGGTCGCTGTTGGCACGTGCTCCGATTCGCCAGATGGGCAAGGCTGCAGAGCGGCGAGCGCGCAAGGCGCCGGCAGTGCGCGCTCGCAGACAGAATCCCGATGTGTGAGCCTGCGAGGCAGAAGCGCGCCGTGAAGCTGTGCGACGCCGCCGCCAAGATCTTGCCATACGAGAGCGGGAGGCCCAAGTAGCACGCCATACATAAACAGCGTTTCTCACGTCTTTGAATGATGATCTACTTGGTGAATTACATGAAATATTCGTGGTTTACTGATTATTCCCTCCGGAACTACACCCACTCGTCATCATTCACCCCGTGAATATTCTCTGATGTTAACGCGATAGCGTTAAAGAGCTCTTGTCACAGAAAATCCACCGCAGGCGTCGGCCCCGTTGTTTGTGAGCGAAAAATTGCATGTGCATCTGTGACCGAAAAATCAAGTTACCGAGAAAGCCGTGGGAGGCCGCTACTTACCCAGGCGTGCGCGCGCAGTCACACTGAAAAAGCCGCGCAATTGAAGAAAAAAAATGCTCAAGGTCATGTGGCGCGGTAGTTTCTTTGCCCTACCACCTCTCCCTGCTAAGCTTCCAGCGCTTTCGTCGGGACGAGAGAAGAAATCATTCAATTGCAACATGCGACAAACCTTTGTAAGTCCACTCGCACTGGACGGATTCCTAAAATTTTTGCAGCATTGAATTCGTGAGGCAATAAGCTCTTCTAGTGAATTCAATCCAAGGTTACTTGAAAAAGTCTTTCAAGGCCCCTATAACGCATTTTGTTCGACAGGCGTCACGACGAAAACGAGCCCATTCGGAAATAATAGTGCGCGCTGGTCCAATCTTCTGTGGGCGTGTTTGTGTGCGTGCGTGTGTGTGTAACAAAAGATATAAATAAGTATGCACTTAGCGCTTGAAAGATGCACTAGGGGCCGGATTTCGCTATTGCGTTCAACTCTTAAAGGCGAAGCTTAAGGGTTCCCCAATTTCCGTTTTCTAATTTCACGTGATATGGTTACGGGTACCGGCAGCGACGGTGGACAACTATGGCGATGCGCGTGACCCCAGTTATGATCTCATAACAGCTTTCGTTGTGAAATATACGGTATGGCCTCCGATATTTTCGCGAATACGAGACTCGTCTTGCGTATGCTCGATACGCTGCTTCCTATCCTCGGCCGCTGGCTCACTTCAAAGGAAATACCGTGTTTACGACTTTCGTTTAGTGGGGAACCACGAAGCTCTGAATACAGCAATGGCAGCGATGTTCTGTCTGTTATTTCAGGGTTTCTCCTGACACTAAATAACAAGCTATTTGTTTCGTAACATTAATATAGCTATATCACATGGTATGAGTAAGATGTGCACGGGCTGACATTGCGGATATAAATGTAGTATTCTTGTACGACTGATTTTGTGAACATTTACCTTATTTAAAATAATGACAGAAATTCGCCCTGCGTTTACGGACTACCCAAGCAAAAGTGAATGAAGGAAGTGGATATTTGCGCTCAATATAAATGCGCTCACTGTCAGTTTTTTTCTTCTTTATTTCACAATCAGCGTTACTTCTGGCAGAAATACGTTGTAACTGAAGCTAGAACTAAAAAAAAAAAACCAAGGCAAACCAATTCAACTGTAACAAGTGATGCTAAAGATAAAAATGTGCCATCTAGAGCTGCGATTCGAACCCGAAACTTTTGTGCGAGAAGTGCGTATTCAGCCCCTGAACTACTTCATCTGAGCCGCGCGCAGCTCTTTAAACGACGGCATATTTCAAACTACCGACCACCGCGCCACGAGTGGATTGACGCTGTTTGAGCTTCACTTTCTGTGCATTGCTGCTGCGGCTGTCCCCGGCACTTCCCTGTTCGAGTGCATTCTTCTAACGTTAAGAAGACTGTTTCCGCTATATGACATTCATATAATTTTATTTTTTACAGCGAAAGCTGCTACGAGATCAAAACACGGGTCACGAGCGGCGTGGTAGTTGTCCTCCGCAGCCACTGTCGCAAGAAATAAGACAAAAAAAAAAGAAAACTCAGTAAATAAAGATTACCAAGGACGCAATGAGATTCGATCCCGAGTCCGCTGCGTGCCAGCTCAGTATTCTATCACTGAGTCAACCTGGTGCTTCGAAATCGTTTCTAAACTGGCCTTAGGCAGGCTTGATGTCGGGAAAGGAATCGTGTGATTATTTGCAATAATGCATTTTGCAACATTAAAAGAAAAAAGGAAGAGAAAAAGAAAAGAAGAAAGAAAAGGAGAAAAAGAAAGAAAGAAAGAAGGGAAGAAAGAAGAAAAAGAAAGAAAGAAAGAAAGAAAGAAAGAAAGGAAGAAAGAAAGAAAGAAAGAAAGAAAGAAAGAAAGAAAGAAAGAAAGAAAGAAAGAAAGAAAGAAAGAAAGAAGTAAAGCAAGTAAGAAAGTTAAGAAAGTGGTGCACATGCGAAACCCGCTTGCCACCTTTAGTAAATCTTGTTGTTGGGCTAGTTGGGGCTTGTTAGAAAAAAAAATATCACACGCCACCAAACCACACGCAATTTGCAGACAGATAAACTTTTTGACGGATTGCCTGCGTGTGAAGAGTTCTAGCTATGAGACAGGCCAGCTCTAGCTCATCAAAAACTGGAGTGCTTGTAGGAAGCCACGGACCAAACAACAGACTTCTGGTTGATGCTCTTTCCTGTTGCCTATTCTTGCCCGCTGGTCTGCGTCGGCAAATTTTCTCGTAACACACTTGCTCTCTTTTCCCTACAGGGGAAGAGCTCCTGAGTTTTCGTGTTTGCTCTCCCATGACTGGGCCGAGGAGTCAAGGAGCGCCATCTATCGGAGGCGCTTCGCCCGCGTGCACGATGAGGCCGACGTGCCCCTGATCAGTTTGTTTGTCGGTGCCCCATGTTCGAAACAACTCATCGGAGACTTCCTGAGCATTTCCATGAATCCTTTCGAAACTTGGGAAGTTTTCGCTTCTCAAATTATAAATTTCCACAGAACCAAAGCACGGAATAACGTGCAGGCACGATTTGCTTTCAGACTTCACTTACAGCGAGAGCACATTGCACGCGGTTATTGCACCGTAATATTCTGATACAGCGCTCTTGCTTGAATGTCAGGCAGTCCGTGGGGGAATGATTTGCGTGACATGCGTTTATGGTGGTGTGATGATTGTAAAAACGAATCGAGAGTGTCAGAATAGCTTCTAGTCAGCCATCACGCGACCGTAGCGTATATGAGCATTTATACTTCCTTTTATATTTAATTTATACACAAGTAACCAGTGTCCAAATGCTTCCGAAAACCAGAATGGTTAACTGGGCGAATTTGTGTGTGTGCACCTTTAACAATTAGGATGCACAAGTGTTATATCTCACGGACAGCTTGCGCCATGTTCATGTCTCATCACTGATCCGCCACATAGTTTTTCTGATACTTTTTTGTCACACCGTGGTTGCGCGATCTTTCTTTCTTTTTTTATTGTGTACGCGGCTGCTTCATATTTTCAACGTTTTGTTTTATTTCTTTTTTTTTGTGCGTGTGTTGTGTCGTGCGAGTGTCCGTTTGCCTCTTGAAGGGACCTTCGTTCTTGTTTATCGACAGCTGCGATCGGCGAGCCTCCCAGTACTGTGGGCGCCGGGTCGGGACGAAGACGGCAGCCCTGCTTTATTGCACTTTGCGAGTTCGGATGCACGAAGGGGGAAACACGACACTTTGCGCATTCGTGGCCTGCAGGACATTCGACACTGCTTCCCCGAATGGCGAAGCGTAGGACCGCATCCTCTGACTTCGTGGAACCATTATTGCACGAGCGTGTTTGTGTTGTGTGTGCGTTTTTGTGTGAGCGTGCGCGTATGTGTGCTCGGACCTGTGGTCGAGAGAGCAGAGCGAAAAAGCGCGGGAAGAGACAGAGCGAGACCATGCGAGCGAAGAGGAGTCTGCGAATTGCGAGCGACTTGAGCGGTTGTGCGATGTGCGGTATAGGCACCCGGCAATGCAGTTTACGAGATCTGACGGTAGTGCCAGAACACACAGCCTAGCGAGTAGGCGCAGCATAACCGAGTCTTCCAATGCGTAGCCTAGCGAGTAGACGCAGCAAAACCTGACTTGCCGGTGCATATCGCTTGCTTCTTTAGTTGTGAGCAGGCGAGTCACGGCTGAGTATGTAAGCGCCCAGGAAGCGTTCTTTGAAAACTTGCAAAAAAGGGCATTGGCACTTCATCGTCTTAATGTGTTCAGCGAGTGTTTCATTTTCTTGGTATCCCTGGTGGTCGGTACCAACAATGCTGAGGCGGCCCAAAGAGCTTCGTCGCGCCCTCTGGTCCACTGTCGGGTGCCTATTGGGCGGTAGTGCGAATAATATCGTAACCCAGTTTCGCTGATACCAGCTTCTTTTACATTTTTGAACAGTGCGTCAGTGGTGTGTTGCGTCTTCTCTTAGATTTTACCTTTTCTCCACCATATCTGCAAAACCCCAATATTTAACAAAAGCGGGATGGAGGACGCTAACAATTGTGTGTGTGTGTGTGTGTGTTTGTGTGTGTGTGTGTGTGTGTGTGTGTGCGTGTGTGTGTGTGTGTGTGTGTGCGTGCGTGTGTGTGTGTGTGTGTGTGTGTGTGTGTGTGTGTGTGTGTGTGTGTGTGTGTGTGTGTGTGTGTGTGTGTGTGTGTGTGTGTGTGTGTGTGTGTGTGTGTGCGCGTGTATTCAACAAAATAAACTTTTAGTTGAAGACCAGCACTGGTTTCTGTCGTTCTTCTTTTCGTCCTCGTTTTCGTTCCAGTTGTTCATTTGTTCAATATGCTTTTCGAAAGTAACCGAGGAAAAAAACATCTAGGAAAATGATACCTTGTGTGCGTCATCAGCAATGAATTAATAATCTTGATGTGAAGTTTGGCAGTTTTCTTAGGGCAAGGTGGGGGAAGAGGGGATCAAGCAAGACTGTTTTTGCTTATTTCTTGAATACTTTTGAACTTCTCAATATCACTGTTACTCAAGTGGCACCGCACTTTACTTGAATGCTGAAGAAGATGGCCTGATGGTCCGAATAAGTAGCTAGCTATAGTGGCAATTTTGTTTTTCTATAACGTGTTAATTTGGTTTCCCATTGCTCCAGTTGTTCAACAGGCAACTCGAGGTTTCGCAACCTGCCATCTGAATATAGTATACCTATATATGATGAGGGGATTAAGCCTAGTTCTCGAGATAATGCGCATGCGCACACGGCACAGCCGGCGCACCATCAATACTAGCGACTCCAGCTGAGCGCTCGCCACCTAGCGGCTGCGCATGGAAATGGCACTAACAGGGTCCACCTTGAAAGGAGCTATGCTATCACGTTGCGCGCGCTGAGGCGTGGCCGCATATAGTTCCATTATTTTCGCCATGACAGCGATGCGCAAAAACCACTGCAATGTTCCGAAATGCGTGCCATCGCGGCGGTAATATGGTAACGCATCGTTGTATCACTTCCCTAGCGATGCAGACGACGCTCGACGGAGAACGGTGCGGATCAAAAACTAACGCATTGGAAAGGAGGTGACGGACACTGCACTGCATCAGTTTGTTTTAGAATAAATTCGCTTGCGACGACTTCATTCTCCTACGTGAGTACACCATTGCTTGGCGTGTGTACCTTCTTATCAATATTCGGGCTTCTCTAAGCGATGAGCAAATTTTTGTTTATATAAGCAAGAGTCTTCTGATATTTATTGCACTACGTGGGTGAGTGTATTTTTCGCATATGCTTGTTTTCTGCGCAAGTCGTATTGTGCTACTCTCCTTCTCAAATGAAAGTGCTGTTCTCCTTCCACCCCCACCCCCCAATATTTGATTTCACGTGTGTTTTGCACGCGCGCACACAAACGCGCGCGCGATGGTCGCGTGTGCGTAGCCTGCGTGCATAAATCTGCTCCGAATATCAACTACTGCCAACAGAAATAAGCGAGTGTTCCGAAGCACATGACCTTATTCATTAGAGACCTAGTAACATAGATTGGCGAAAGAAAAAAAAAGAAGCACTATATTTCAATCGAAACTACGATTTTCCTAATCTCAGGATACATTGGCCCAGACAGGGCTCTTTTTTTTTTAAAACAATCAAATGAACAACATGCGTATTCCACTTTCAATGGAATAACGGAACTCGGTAGGATACATGCAGTAGGCAGCAAGAGTCGCATAGTAGTTATCTCGAAAACGGTTAAGACATTGCCTGCAGCGGTGTAGCAACGCAGCGCAGAAGTGCCAGCACGTTTCGGGGAGGCCCCCTACACATGAGCAGTTGCCTTCTTCAACCTCGAGCGCGCCCCGCCGCGGTGGTCTAGTGGCTAAGGTACTCGGCTGCTGACCCGCAGGGCGCGGGTTCGAATCCCGGCTGCGGCGGCTGCATTTCCGATGGAGGCGGAAATGTTGTAGGCCCGTGTGCTCAGATTTGGGTGCACGTTAAAGAACCCCAGGTGGTCTAAAATTCCGGAGCCCTCCACTACGGCGTCTCTCATAATCATATAGTGGTTTTGGGACGTTAAACCCCACATATGAATCAATCAATCAACCTCGAGCGCGCTAGACAGGTGCTTAAACTTGGAGTAAATCTGATGCGGTTCGCCGAAGAGGCCCGATTTTCGCACGCTCAGCGCAACTCTTGCCGCTGTTTCACCAGCGAACTCCTTTACGTCGATGACAATTAGATGGTCCGCGGCCAGCACTCTTTTGCCTTGTACGAAGCAACGCGATCCGACGCCACAATGAAGAAACTTCCGCACAGAGCCAAGCAAAATTGCCGCGTTGACCCTGTTAAGCGTAGTTGTCTTTGCTTTTTTGACCAGTGTTGTCAGCACAGGGAGCGTTTTATGGGGTTGTGAATATGGAGCCTTAGCGACCAAGGCACGGAGAAGCAGCCATTAAATTTTTGCCTGGTCACGTGGCAACGCAGCAGTGAGGCTCCGAGTGAAAGCAGCCGCGATACCTCTGCGCAGCGGGTCACGTGGTGTGACGTCACACCTGCTACCTTGCCCGCTACTACCGCTACACTTGAGCTCCTGCGGCTCACCGTGACTGCAGCGCAATGTATGACACTGGGAGGCACGGCATATTATACTCGGCGACAACTTTCTGTGGCAGCACAGCCAAAGCTTCGTAGGCAGAGGGAGCTTCGGCACATGTGTTACTACGTCGATAGTCCCTTTTCGTGCGATTTCGGTTTCGCAAGCGCATCCCACATGTACTTTTTCGCACCACAATATAATATATCTTGCATTTTGGGGGAAGAAATAAATCAAATGTACATTTATTAGGGGAAAGAACACGAAACTTTTTTGGAGCATTGAGATTTATTTAAGAGGAAAAAAAAAACGTGTGGCTGAGCAGGTACTGGGAGATTGGAACAACGCCAAGCCAAGAAACCACTTTCTAGATTTCAGTGCATACTTGATCGGCATCATTGCTTTCCTTCTTTTAGACACGCAACAACTTTCTCGAGACGCTCACGATATTTTCTAGGGCACGCGAAGGCAACGATGGGAAGCAGAAATTTAGGCACGAATCAGTCATGACTGGGCACCTTCGCCTTCGTAAATCCAATTTAGTGAAACGCAAGCGTTACTCGGCCAAGAATGCTGTTTTTGTACGGTCAACAGGATAACGCACATGAGCGCGTCTGTTACCCAGGCAAAGCGTAAGGAGAGACTCCCTACGCAGACGGAAGTGGTGCTATGGTACGCGATCTTCGGCGTTATCGTGTCAACAATATTTGGCAGCCGAAACGCCGATCACGTATGCAACGTAATTTAGGAAAAGGGTCATTAGTGTTACGTGCAGTTTCCAATCGCAATTTTTCTTCCAAGCAACTGGTGTCGCTGAAGACTGGCAGGTCGCCGGTGCCACGCTTTGATGTGAACGTGCTTCAACCGAGCGACGCCATCGTTGTTTACCGGGGCAGGGAAAAGGTGAAATGGCACAAGAAAACCATAAAACTAGAAACAGCAAATAACGAAAAACCTACACTGGTGATGCTTCATATTACCAATTCAAACAATCTTGACCATAATATTTACATCTTTTTTTTTAATATTTTCCATTTGGCTACACAGTACACAAAAGGTAGCATTCGTGGATTACATACAGAAGCGTAGTAAGAAAGGGCGTGCTTGGGCTTCGTAGCCTTGGCTGTGCTGCCACAAAAAGTTGTCGCCGAGTGTAGAGCTTTCGCTCGAATAAATGCGTTGCAAAATGTAGTACATCCCATCAAATGTGGTTATCGACTGCATCACAAAGGGAACAGTGAAGAGTTAATCAGTAAAAACATTCTAAAAAGGCGCCACAGATGTTTTCTCTCGATCAGTTTTAGAGCAGAGTGAGTAGGAAGGATGCAAAGACGAACAAAAAGAGAGAAGGCAGGGAGGTTAACCAGGCACTTGTCCGGTTTGCTAACCGAAGCAGAGTGAGTAAACCTTAAGAAGACACAGAGGCGTTATGATTGATTCAGTATTGCAAAATTAATAACAATACGTCTGCGAAGGATCGATGCGCGGCTGTTATATCTGACTTGTGCAGAACTTATCAGTTGCGAAAATCTTGGTGCAGGCAAAAAAAAAAAAAAGTAGTTAAAGCCCACCGCTTCAATGTGTCATTTTGTCGGAATTAATGAATCGAGACATTCACGGCGAGCGATGTGGCGATATGATGAATATGACCTCAGCCTCGCAGGTGCGGGGCTTTGTTAAGAAAGCAGTGGGCCCGGCGCCACCACTCAATAAGCCAAGTACGACAGGTAAATAGGCCACATAGCTTTCGCAATCTGCGCTGCGTAGTCAAATAACTCGTTCACTGATAACTACAAAAACGTGCGATTAGCTGCGGGGTCACTGCACTTCTACCCCAGATGCATGAAGTTTTCTGTGGCTTGAAGCTCCTACGCTCGTGCATGCGGAGTGCAGTACCGGACGCGCTGCGTATATGCTCAGAGGGGGGGGGGGGGTGGGGGGGGAGTGCGCTGTTACGCAATATCAACGAAAAAAAAAAATTTGAAGCGGCGCGCCAGCACATCTGATGCAAAACCCGTTGTCGTCGTGCACACCGTGTACTCTCAGCGCCAAACATGCGCGGGCGCTGGTGGTTTATGCGATCTCTTCGCCACCACCCCCACACACCCAAGAGAGCCCCGCCACCACCGACATGACGCGCCCCGTCTCACATTACGCTGCCCGGCAAACAACAATCCGGTCGTGTGTAGTGACGACAGCCCCATGGGCCGTGCACGCGCAATCCCAACGCTCGCGCGAGGCTGGCTTGCATGATCACCGAGGTGGAGGGGGGGGGGGGGGGGGGGAAGCCTCGTGCGCAACAAACGGGCCCTAAATCAAACGCACCGAGCGCATGCAGAGCTCCGGCGAGATAGTTGCTGCGTGTTCTGCCCATCGGAGCCCCGGAATCTGCAGAGCAAACAGCCAACTGCAAATACCCCGTTATCAAACGTTATTACGCTAAAGACAGATCGGTTTCTCACGACTGCCGGACTGGCTGGGCAGCGCGGGTAATCGCGGAAATAAAGTCGGGTGGAAAAATCATCACGCGGCGGGCCGGCCGCCCCGAGACGACCGGTGGGAAAGGATCTCCCGCGCGGAGAGAGCCAACCGAAGTGCACCCGGAGAAGAGAGGGAGGCGCTCGCGTTTTAGCGAGACGGAGCGAGACCTGGAGCGCGCCAAGCGAAGCTCGTTGACGCGCCGCTCCGAGCGCGGCGGAGCCCGCGCGGCGCTCCATTCATGCGCGGTGCACCTCGTGAACGTTTAGCGAGCCCGACGATAAACATCGATCCGGGTAATAGTACTCGGGGCCCCGCATTTACATATAATGTTTATCCACGCACTTTGCGAATGTGGATATTGCTAACGCGTGCGTGCGCGTTGCCGGCTTTCGAAATTGGGGGGCAACGCGGAGACTGCGCGGTTGTGCGTACGCGGGGGGACGGAGAAGGCGGTTAGCTAGTATCCAGCCCTCCTCCAGTTTAGCCTATCGCAATTGCGCGCGCTGTCTTCAGCCGTGGTGCCGCTCACAATGAGCACATAATAGGCACTTCTCCCAGGCTTGAGATAGCAGGACCCGATAGGGGGCCGTTGATTCGGACTGCGCAGCTTTCCTAATGGAGCTAATGCTTTCCTCGGGGGGGGGGGGGGGGGGGGGGGAGCTCTCTCCTCTAGGTACGAGGCGGGGGGCTTGTGAGCCGATGGCAGCCCACATGTACACACACGCCACGGTGCGGCTTGGATTTTCCTTTTGCCCGATCTGCGGCACGTCGTGTCCGCTGCTCGCGCGTAATTTGAGCGATTATAATTCTGCGAACTAATTCTTGAGGTCCGGGTGAGGAGGCGAGCCCGGCGTGCCACGGAACGTGTGTGCTGCACTCTGAACCGGGAAATCATTGCGTTCCCTCCCGTTTCGTTGCCGATGATATGCGGGTGCGCGCGTAAACGCAGATACTGTGGGATCGCCCGCTGACAGCGTCGCTCGCCTCCTTCGCGGGAGATTCAACGTCGCGGGTGTATTGAGGCGTTCCGGAAGAGAATGAAATAATGGCCTGAAATCGGCCACAAAGGCCGTCGTGGCGCATTTTAGATTTTAAGGCGCGATACCCTATCACGTCTCTCTTTGGGCTGCTCTTCCGTCTCGCCTTTTTGTCGTGTTATTCGTCGCAAAACTACACTTTAGCTCACATTCATGAACTGCTAAGCGTTCCCATGTTCGTGCCATGCCTCTTCTTGTGGTGTGCCATATGCGCATGATGATGATGATGATGATGATGATGATGTGCACATGGTACACCACAAGTGGTACACCACTGCTGCTGCTGCTGCTGCTGCTGCTGATGATGATGATGATGATGATGATGATGATTGTCAGCGATGGATGAATGATGGAGTTAAGGCAAGGTTAGATTTTTAAGAAGAAAACTGCACTGTACTAAAGTTACAAGTGAATCGGCAGTAGTTGCACATAAAAGGATACGGGATTCGGTGCTGGAGCCCGATCGGCTACGTCCGACGCCACTCGTGTCTCGGCTTGCTCGCTTCTCTGGCGATGCGTTGCTTTGCGTTCCCGGCTCACAAGCTCACTTTTGCACTTTTTGAATGTTCTTCGAACCAACGCCTCATGGCAACCGCGCTGAGCGCACGTGCTCAGGGCTCGGAGCCCATGTTTACGTAGTGTAGTGTTTCTTGTGCGAAGCGCCGAGATGCTGCCGGTGAATTCGGTCGTGTTTACGTGGTGTGGCCTTTCTTATGCGGGTGCCGAGACGCTGCCGGGGAATCTGGCTGTGTGAACTTGTGTGCCGCTGACAGTGATGATGATGATGAAGAAGAAGAAGAAGGAGGAGGAGGAGGTGGAGAAGAAGAAGAAGAAGAAGAAGAAGAAGAAGAAGAAGAAGAAGAAGAAGAAGAAGAAGAAGAAGAAGAAGAAGAAGAAGAAGAAGAAGAAGCTGATGATGATGATGATGATGATGATGATGATGATGATGATGATGATGATGATGCGCACATGGTACACCACAAGTGCCACCACTGCTGACGGCAACAGCCACCGCCGTCTGACTTCACCCAGTCTCGGTCATGGATTTTTTTATGGTACACACAATACCATGCATTCGGGAATGTCGCAGAAAATGTGCTTAGCAGAACGTAAGCTTTGTCATGTTGGTATTCCATCTTAACTGCTATAGCTCACTGAAAGCACAAGACACAGATTCACGATGCGGACTCAGCGCTAACTTTCAATGCATGATTTATTTTTGAAGCTGTAGAAGTGAAAGTATAGGAAAGTGGTGGCAACGCACGCAGGTGCATATAATCCAGATTAGAAAAAGAACATGTGAGAGAATGACGAAGATATGACGGAAAGGAGCAGCTGGCTCGGGTTAGAGATGCGTTAGCGCGTTCAGCTGGGCTGTCAAAAAGATTAATGCATTTTTCAAACGTGATGCCAAAGGGTAACTTGATGGAGACGCTTTTTCAGGATCCCTTTACAATCATGTAGATATTTCTTTCGTTGCACTTTTTTGTCACCTTTCTCTCCCTTTCACATTTTCTAAAAGCTCCAACCTATTACATATGGGCGTACTTGCGTCGCTGTCTGTCCTCTACATTTATTGTTGCACTGACTCGTAAAGTGAAACGTTTGTTGGAAGCTAGCGCGGTGTCCACGTCGTACCCCACTGCCTTGTTCTTTCTGTACGCTATAGCAGTTAAGGGGCTTAGATGAGTCTATTCGAGACCACAACAATCAGAAGCTGCATCGCCTTGTACACTGCTCGATAGGATCAGACATTTGGAAATGTTACTTCTACAGTCAGCGAACAGAGATTCAGCGAGGAGAGTCCTATAGTGCGGTGCGAGAGAGAGTGAAGAGCCGAGGTTGCGAAACCGGTTGCTTTGAATGCATCGTGTCTTTCTCACAGGGCACGTGATGTATGATGCATTTACGCTAGGTAATTCAACAGCTTCTTGCAGTGGCATTGGTATCAATCTATGCACGTTGTCCTAAAAAATGTACAGTTTCGAATAATAGAGATGTGTTTAGAAAAAGTGCTTCACAATTTAGAGTACTGGGAGAGCCGAAAGCCGACCCGAAACACACTTGGAAACAACGGACTGTATGTCAACGTAATTCATATCCTCGCGCCGACAGAGAAGCACGTCATATTTTAACGACTTTCAAGTCACTGCATCACAACTATAGTAACGACGACTGCAATGACGCTGCTTGGTCGTGTCTTTGGTAAGCTTCGAGCCTGTGTTACGCATATGTATAGTCATGTGGTGTAGTCCGAATGCTTCCATATGCAGGTCCGAGACTGACTGTCAAACTATAAAGACGTGGGAATCATGTTTGCCTCAGCTGCTTAGTCGCTTGCACATAGAAAATAAAAGGTTCCTGGAAGATTGCGCTCACCAGGGAGGAAAAAATAACACGTCATGTATCCCTTACGTGCCTGTCTGCTTTTTGCTTGAAACACTCCTTCTAGAGACAGTCTTCATGCATCAAAGTTCATCGTGTATTGGCAATGAACTAAGCGTATTTCACTGAATGAAGGGATGAATTGTGAAAAAGAAGATGCGCTTCCACCTAGCAGGATCGCCAACGCCTGGCTGGCTCGGCTCGCGTTTCCGACTGCGGCTGTGCCTCTGGACGGTTGTTCACGCTGCCTCACCTCTCAGAGCTATAACGTCTTTGGAAGACCAATAAACCTCTTCTCATAACCCCAGCCGCGTTAACCCAGCCACGTTAACCCAGCCGTGAAGGAGCTGGGTTAACGGTGACATTATGGATACACAATTGCGAGCAAAGCACCGGAAATACGACCAAAGCAAAGCACTTACAAAACTGCAGAAGTTCATTTATGGTATTTGGCTTGGGAAATTCTGTAATGGCACGAAGTTTTGCAAGGTGAGGTAATTCGCCATGCTTCTACACGATGTGGTCTATGATTACGAGCTTCCGTACAGTGAAGCGGCATTTTTTTTTTAAGGTCAAGTTGGAGGCCAGCGTTGCTCCGACAAGTCGAAACCAGCCGGAGGCGAAAAAGGTGTGTAGAAAAATCCCGCGAGAAAACCATGACATCGCCGAGATAACAGGGGCTTATAGACCACTTTAGGCCACGTAGCGTATTATCCATAAGTCGTTCAAACGTGGCAGACGTGTTACAAAGCCCAAAGGGCACGACGCCAAACTCTTATAGTACGTCAGGTATAATAAATACAGTTTTGTGGACATCTACTTCTGCTATTGGAACTTGCTAATATCCAAACCGCAAATATAGCGATGAGAATAATTGTGCTCGGTGAAGGAGGAGAGGGAGAAAAAATAAGTGCAAGGACATGGAGTTAGCTAATTCTTAGACCGACTGGTTACCCTGTGCTGCAGCGGGGGCAAGGAGAATAAGAGATGATAGAAAAGACATGTTACAAAGAGACAGAGAGAGAGAGAGAGAGAGAGAGAAAGGACTGCGAAGGAGAAAAACTAAATTAGAGAGAATGCGACACTAATGTATTTCTCTAAGGCCAGTTGTCTGCAAAAAAACGTAATAAAGCTTTCCAAGAGAGGCATAGAGGAAATAGGGAAAAAAAAGGAGAGAGAAGTGGAAAGTTAAAAAATGAGGAAGAGAAACACACTCGTGAAAAATAGTCACACAAAAAATGTCTATAAACGAGACGCTACATTTATAGACATTTTATGTGACTTTTCTGCCTGCTGAATCGTCCACACGAGAGTGGCAGCTTGTCCATGACCTTATTCGTGCACTCATTATACTTGTTGCGGTGTTTTACTCGCGTTCTTATGATGGCAATGCAAAGTTTAGATAGTTTTCATGGGCAGAATATGACCATGTGTACGCTGGCGTTCGTACCAATCATTTTAGGATTTTGTGTGACACCGTGCAGGTAGGGAAAGACAGCCATCTTTTTAGGACGTGAACCCATGATCACCTTCACGCGAAGCCACCGCAGCCCTCTTTTGCGTCCTCCGAACAGCCTCAGCCACTGCGACAATCATATCCTGCGGGTAACCAGCTGACGTTAGGCGAGAGACTTGTGCGTTGAAACCTCGCTCCAGACCGTGGATGCAGGTCTTACTGGGCGCATTGTTCAGGCAGGAGCTTATCATGACTCTCTTCACCGATTTGGTGTCGGCGGACCCAAAGGGCAATAATTGAGACATCTTCATGTCAATTTATTCGACAGAAAAAAAAAACGCCTTAAGAGCACTACAACCGAGGGCGGGAGTAGTTGCATATATATATATATATATATATATATATATATATATATATATATATATATATATATATATATATGCAACTATGGATATATATATATATATATATATATATATATATATATATATATATATATATATATATATATATATATATATATATATATATAATATATATGCCTCGTTTCAATAATAAATTTATTTGGCAGTTTGCGTTTGGTCTGTTTAAAAACATGTTGCATTCTTCCGTCATAAGAATCGGTAAAACACAAAAGTAAAACGTGTCCTTGCAGAAGTAGTGTAATATTTACTGTATATTGATATAAGAGAGCTTGCGCAATGTCTATTGTTGTTAGACAGCTATAACAACGCTTAACGTGGATGCATCTACGTAAATGGTTAGCCATACATCTTCATTCTCACGACTAACGTCAATCAATAATGATTAAACAAACACTTGTGGTCATAGGTGAGGGCAGAACCATAGAAAACGATGTGACAGCCAGAAGAGAGACTGATTGGAGTCCGAAATTGGGCTAAGGTAACCTACTGGCGGCATGTTGGAGTTACTGAAAGCCACGGCCCGACCAAAGGGAAATGGTATGCACGTTTTTTTTTTTTTTTTTGTCTGTTGGCCAGTCACGATTTTCCGGCAAGCGTAAGGGGCGAATGCAGAGTTATTACATCCAGACAAAGCAGGCACATTGCTCTATGCTATACTCTATGCGTTGCAGTGGTACATTTTGGGAGCGAAGCTCTTCTATAGTCTGGCATTGTCCCGCATCAGGTGTAACCGGCAATATCTCCCGAATAGTATTACATAATTCACTGTCTCATAGAAGTAAATATACAAACTGACCTTGAGTGAGGATATTCTATCTGTCACTGTACCACTATTCTCCCATTGGCTGCTGCGTGGGCTGTGCCTGGGTACGCGGGGAACGATTGCCTCTCTGTCTCTTGGATAGTCGCCGTACGTGTTAGATTGTTGTTAGGGCATGGGCGAAGTGGAGCGGTGTGCGAGGAGGGCCGCAGCGGCTCGTGCTCGTCGCCAGACAGACAAACATACGCAGAGACAGGACTACAAACAGACGAACAGACAAATCCAGGCGGACACAAAGACAGATGGACGGACGGAAGCACGAACGGATGCACGGATAGATGGATGAATGGACGGACGGACGGACGGACGCATGGACAAACACGCAGGCAAACGCACGGACGAATGGATGGACGCTTAGCTCCACTCATCATCATTCACACTATGGATATGCCGTGATTTTTTTGGCATGGATGAATGCTATGACTGACACCGACGCTCGGGGTAAGATCGCCACCTCAAAAGATCTTTAGCACTGAAAACATTGCACATACTCCTACTGAAAGCGCGCCGAATCAGACGGACACTTAGAAACGATGCATAGAAGGAACTAAACGCAGAATCTAAGGACATAATGCATTACTCATTTTTGCCAGGACTACTGAGATGATTGTGGTAGATGTAAATGGCGTATTTTAGGGGCGAAGCTCCTTATAGCGACACCCGTTCGTCCCTCGTATCCATTGTAGTATGTAACAAGTATAAGATTTTGACCTCTAAAGTGGTGATGGTGAGAGATTTCTTCTGTGCGTTGTTGAACAATAAAACATAGTGCTCCATGTACATGCCAATAACTGCTAATGGGTAATTAGAGACAGGAGCATTCGGCTTTTAGTCAACGCGCACGCTGTGATCCCCATTAGCAGCCATTGGCATGTACATTGAGCACTATCTGACAAGAAAGGGTTGCTACGTTATACTAGCTGGGTGCAACCTCCTTAGTTTTAGAAAGGTTTAGCGAGCGTTGAGCCGCAGTGCCATGAATACAATGAACTAGTATATACCGTGAACACGAGGGGGTTAAAGGTGGGAAGTAGATACGAATGCAAGCCGTAAGAAAGTAAAAGCCGAATTCTCCTGTCTCTCCATTCCCATTAGCAGCCATTGGCATGTACATTGAGCACTATCTGACAGGAAAAGGTTGCTACGTTATACTCGCTGGGCGTAACCTCCTTGGTTTTGAAAGGTTTAGTGAGCATTGGGCCGCAGTGCCATGAATACATGTGAACTAGTATATACCATGAACTCGAGGTGCTTAAAGGTGGGAAGTAGACCCGAAGCGCAAGCCGTAAGAAAGTGTGCGTGTGCCACCTCTCGTTTAGTCCTTGGAATGTCCACTGAATGGCGGTGCTTCTATATGGGGAATATATGATGAAAAGATGCGAGATCGTGGTACTTGGAGTGTTGAATAGATGGACGAAAAGACACACAGACAGATGCATGAATGGACCCATAGACGAACGCAGGGACGGACGCACGAACAGATGCCCGCACGGACGGGCGGATGGACGCATGGACGGTCACACAGATTACGCATGGATGGACGGAAGCAAGAACGAATGGACGGACGAATGCTTCGCCCCACTCTTCATCATTCACTCCGTGAATATGCTGTCAATTGTTTTTTTGAGGGTTCAGAGTATGTGACCATGTCACGATGAATAGAGTGCCCGGCATATGCTGCTGTGGACCCAGATGTCACGGGTTCTATTATCAAGGTCGAAACTTTTTTTGTCTGTTTGCTGATCGTGCGACTTTTTTCTACGTCACTTCTGTGACGGAAATACGTCATTGAAGTTTTGGTGGGCCCGCCATAAACTTTCGTGTTACAAATTGGCAGCGTTTCTGCCTGCTTCACTGGCAAAGGTCGTCTGCTGTCTGGAGAAAGAAAACAAAAAGTTTATTTGACATTCTGCGGGGGAAAATTGGTATGCAGGAGCTGCGTCAGATATGGACACCGTCTAGCAGTAATTAGATGAGGCGCAGCTTTTTGGCTCACGTTTGTAACGCCGTACGTGCGTTCGTCCATACCAACGTGCCGCAACGCGTTCCACTCGCCGCAGGTGTTGGAGCGGTGCTAAGTAGGTCATGTCGCAGCTGTGCATCTAAGTCACGCCCCTCCTCACATGCTTCTCTCGCAGGTGTGCGTTGACGTCTCTCTCTCCCTCACCCACAGCACGCTTGCCGCAGCGCCCACATTTGTCGGCTCCTCCGCCCGCTTACAACACACTTCTTTCGCTTCATCCTTTGCACCACCCGCAACGCTCGACTGCACGTCGGGTGGAAACTCTCTTTTGGCTCGTTTATCTGTTATCAAACTTGCACGAAACCCGACCCGCCTCCAGTGTCTTTGCATTACAAACAAAAGTTTACTCGAGTAAATGCTACACCATGTTTCGCTTCAAACCATCCTTCCAGTGTCCGCGTCGACACCCGTTTCAACTGGGTCAACGGCTTCACAGATTCTTTACTACAGACTCTAATGTTGCATGAAACTAGAAGACCTCTACGCCGGCCCTTAGTATCAGCTATTTCTTCGTCCTGGAGCCGGCAGGACTATTTTAGCTTACATATTTTTATTCTATTGAAGGCGTCGCGCAGAAATGCACCTAGAGTGACAGGGTGGAGGGCACTAGAATGGGTAATATGCTCCTCTCTCTCTCTCTATGATGTGCAGAAATTTCGTCTGCGGCGTTTGACTATCCCAGCCATGCATCTCAGTTACGATGCGCTGCCAGTAAACGTCGTTAGCCTTTTTTTTTTTCTATCCAGCTCATAGCCAACTCTGGAGGAAGCAGCATTCGAGATGAAAAGGCTCGACACGACTGACACCCCTTGGTGCAGCGCAATAAAAAATGATTCCCCGTGCCTCGTCTTGCTTCGGTTCGAACGTGTGTGCCTTCTCGGCTCACAATGGAGAGCTTACACAACCCCGACATGCCAGAAATGAAAGATGCGCCTTCAGTATAGACAGACGTCGACTCCGGGAACATGGTGTGAAGTTTTTCGTTATCATGCACGCATAAAAAGAGGAAGGTGTCAAAAAGAGATGTCTAAAAATGGGGCTATGTGAGCGAGGCAGACGCAAATGTACACGCAAGACGCTTATGCACCTTCACGGTGAAGTCGAGCAAGTTTGTATACACTTAACATCCAGCTTAACTTAAGAAAAAGAAAGAACCCCAACAGACGGTTACACGCGGGTATAAAGAAAAAGGCTTTGTGCCACCACCACGCTCGTATCTTCGCAAATACATTCTTTCTTTACACGCAGGATGCGCGTAAAAGAAGGTTCCAGGACGCTGGGAGACGTGTGCAAGGATCACGCGTTTCACGACTCCATGCGACAGCGCAGACGACGCAAAAGAGGAGAGGAGGCCGAGAAGGGCGACACAAACAACAATTCGAGTGACAGCTTTCTGTGCTTGCTTCGAGGAGGTGACCGGCAATCGTAAATAGTGAGAAAGGTAAATAAACTCACTCCTCCCAAGCAGCAAACGCTTCGACACAGTGAGCCAAAAGGCGGAGGAGAATTACTGAGGTCGTATAAGCAAAAAAAAAATAGTAATAATAAAACAGGGCAACGCTATTCCCGGCCGAACAAACATATGCGTGTATGGGATGCGATGTGTATTTTGCGAGTGGCCTGTCTCGGTCGCCTATTGCAATACAGATGTAACAGCCTAAGGTATGTGCTGTACGCCACCTCCCCTCCTCCGGCAGCCCTCGCATATGTTCCTTCGCTGTGCCAGCGGAGAGTCCTGTACGCCGCTGGGTTATGCATTCATGCATGCGCCGTGCGTGAATGAATGGGAAACCCAGTTAGGGCACAGTTTACACCTCCCCGTCTAGTGACTGCGTGTTTGCTTCTCACTCTGTCTCGTTCTCGCTTTCTATAGGTCACTCCCTCACTTTCTCCGACCTCCGCGGTGACGCGGAGGCGCTGCAAGCAGCTGCTATCGCTGTTGCTGGTATACCGCATGCATACAGCGCGGCAGTAGCAGCAGCAAACCGATAGGACTGGTTGCTTACGACGAGAACGGAGACGCACTATTCATTCTTTAACCCGAGTGTCTTTTTTTGCGCCCCTTTTAGAGACCATGTTGGTCGCTTTTTATCTTTTATTTGCGTCAATGTTTGTAGGGCTGCTTCAGTGTCTCGCCATAAATAGCCTATTATCAAGTTTGACACCGCGGCCGCGCGTTCTACGGTCACATGGAGCTGCCGCGTTTTTCGTCAATCAACAGTTGCAGTGGATGCTGCAAACGTATTTCCCAGCGCTTCACGGCCGGAGGATGTGCAGCACGGCTGTTTTACAAGAGATCGCAAAAAAGAAAAAAAAATCCCACTAGCAGCTTGTGTATCGAACTGGGCTTGCGGCTGGTAGCACCAGTGTATTGAGTATTTGTTAGAGGCGTCACCGAATGGGCGCAGCTTGTCGAAAAATGACTGGTTTCGGAAAATTGCGCAGTCGGATATACCATACAAAGCGCAGTAGAAAGTGAGACAGTCAAGAAACAGTTGCACCTGCTAGTTCAGCAACTCATCATGCGAACGCTTGGTGCAAGGATCTGGTGTTATAACACAGCATTTACCGAAAGTGAAATTTCTTAAAGAGATAAAGAAGAACGACTTTATATCGTTGCAGTCAACGAAAATGTGCTCGCTGATGCAAGATAAGTAATGTTTTTTATTCCCTCACAAAACTATCGGTAACGGTGACGTCCCTGAAGTACATGCAGCACTTTATCAACGGGAAATTTGTGACAGCCTCTGCAAACGGCTATTTGTTCACACCTGGCGCGTATTAGGCGGTGAGAAGAACGGTATGCGACTCTATTCTCTACCAGCCACCATTGTATCGCCAGCCATCCGAGTCGACAGAGGAGAAGGACGGCCACTGAAAGCCGAAAGACGCGCGAAACGGGTTGCTTGCGCGTACAACAGCGTCGCGCTCTGGTGCGACGACGCAGCGTATACCTTGTACACGCGGAGCCGCAGCGCGCGCGCGCTCTCTAGCGTCGGCACGCGATTTACTGCCGTGTCGCAGCTGTGGTGCTCGTAACTCAGCCGCTGTCTTGTTAATTAGCCCGGTGTCAGCGTCTCGGCTGAGACCGCGCGACGAGAACGGGTTTGCTCGCGACCTAAATCGCAGCCTCCCTCGCAGCCGGCCAGGTACACCTCCCGTCGAAGCAACAGCCGCGCTGCCTGGCAGCCGGGGCCCTGTTATACGCAACGCTGACGCGTCGCGACACCGCGCGAAACCGAAACGATGTCTTTCTATACGGCCAGATTTACGGTGTCCGCACAAAGGGTGAAGGGCCTCCTCTCTGCTTCCTCGCGTACTCTTCCTCCTCGTCTTCTTCACGCACCCATTCTCGACGGCTCCGATCTCCCTCTCGAGCGTGCGCTACTTTGCTTTTGTTAGCACGACGTTTTCACTCTGAGAACGCGAGTGTATGAGTGCGCAATTCGTGAGGTTGCTCACAAGGGCCGTGAAACGCTGTCACAGAATAACATTACTATTAGATTTTGTTGCCTCGCGAGTCTCCTGACGGGTGCATTTATCGATCCCGTCAATTTGCATAAGCGGAGTATAAGCGTCAAGTGTAAATACGAGCCCCGCGCTTTTTCTATTGCCTCGTTGTCACGGGCGTGACGAAGCTATACCCACCAGGGGCATAGTACGAGGGAGTGATGCATAACCGAAATCCGCTTTTATGGGCGAAGCTCTTACGCCGTGGGCTGTTCGTCCCGTGTTTGTTTTAGTAGCCACCTGTAGTTTAGTCCTTAGAAGGTCTGCTGCCCGCTGGATGGGGTTGTACTTGTATATGATGAATATATGATGAAAAGATGCGATATGGCGGTACTTGAAGTGTTCATTAGATGGACGGACGGACGCATGGACAGATAGATGGACGGACAGACAAGACAAGACAAGACAGACAGACAGACAGACAGACAGACAGACAGACAGACAGACAGACAGACAAAAGGATGAACGTACGAGCGGATGGACAGACGCATGGATGGACGGACGCATGGACGCTTCACCTCACTCATCACCATCCACTCCATGGATATGCTGTGATTTTTTTCTATTGCCACGGAGCATTCGCCATTTCGCTGTAGGGCAATTCCCGAAACGTTTTAAGGAAGGAGTGGGGGCTACGCACGTCTTTTCTTCCTAAACCGACATCTTCAATCATTTAAATAGAAACGGATTGGAGGCGGCACTGTATAGTCCGGACCAGAGGAGGAGGAGGAGGAGGAGGAGGAGGAGGAGGAAAGTTTAAGCGGAAGGACAGGGAGGTTAGCCAGTTCTTAGACCGGCTGGCTACGCTGTGCTGGTGAAAGCGGAGAGGGGAATAAAAGATGATAAAAAGAAATCTTGTGAAGGGAGAGAGAAATTACAAAAAATAGCGATAGAGGTAAAGGCAACATCAAAGAGTATAAGACACTAAAGTCTGTCTGAGGCCAGTTGTCCGCAAAAAGCGCAGCAAAGCTTTTAAAGCCTTCTGGGGTGAGGATGGGCTCGGCCAATGACCAGAATCCTTTGTTCCGACGAAGGCCGATCATCTATAGTCTATCCAGAGCTGCAGTCACATCTTGTCTTGGCGCATTGAAATGGGTGCACTTACATAGAAGGTGCGCGATGGTTTCTTCGCAGCCGCAGTAAGTGCATGTAGAAGAGCTGGCCATACCAATGAGATAGGAGTATGCGTTCGTGAAGGCCACTCGAAGCCACAGGTGGCATAGAAGGGTCTCCTCGGCTTGAGATATCCCTGAGGGAAGACGAAGCTGCATATCGGGATCCAAGTTATGCAGGCGCGCGTTTGTGAAGTCTGTTGAGTTCCACGAAGTCTTGTAGCTGCGTCGATTCTTGAGAACGGGATGGCTGTGTATTGGGTACATGCACAGTAAGTGCATGTAGTGCATGTAGCACTTACAGCGGCTGTATCAGCATGTAGCACTTACTGCGGATGTATCAGCATCACCAAGCAAACGAGAAGCAGCACAGCATGCTGTGCTGCTTCTCGATTGCTTGGTGATGAAGAAGCCATATTTTAGCTACTAACTGTTCATTAGGTCCATGGCGAAAGGGTGACATAAGACATTGAAGAGCTGCCTTCGAGTCCGAGAAGATAGACCAAGTTCTCGAAGGTTTTTCAACTATAAACTCCTGAGCTGCACGTATGGCGGCGAGTTCTGCAGCTGCCGATGGCGTCAAATGCGATGTCATGAATTTAATATTGTGATGTGCCTCGCGGGAATAACCACCATCCCTGCTGAGCTTACTGAAGACACCGAGCCATCCGTGGAAATGTGAAGGCGTCCGTTGTACTTATCTTGCAGGAAGAGTAATGTGGCCTGTTTCTGGGCTAGATGCAACGAATTTTTCTCATTTTGGATGCCAGGATTTGTAAGAAGGGCTTTGAGTGGGTGTTGGCACCACAATGGTATTGGCGGCCGTGCTGTATGCGTGAAGTGCAATTGAAGCAACGCGCAATGCTGAGCTACAGTTGCGCTGAACGCTGAGTGCATGGGGCCTAGAAGTTCGAAGTGAGGCGAGGCGATGTGATGGAAGCCGAATGAAATGTCTTAGGTGCATTCTCAAAGCGTCTACGCGGATGTATGCGTTGACTGGATAATCACGCGCAATGATGACTGTCGCTTCTGTAGACGAGCATCTCGGGAGACCAAGACATATTCGCAGTGCTTGGTCTTGGATCGACTGGAGGACGCGCAAGTTTGTTCTTCGGATCTGGCAAAGCACGGGTAAGCTGTATCGCATATACCCGAGGAACAGAACAGTGTAGAGTTGAAGCAAGGCTCGTACCGATGCACCTTACGTTCTAGTTTGGACCGGGGGTTTCAAAAGCCACTGGTGGCTAGCGGTTTCAAAAGCCATTGGTGATTAGCGCAAGAACTCAGTCCATGTCATAATGGTCTCGGACTACCCTACCCCACCCAGTCATCGTTAAGATATCATAAACGTTTGGAACAACCAGTACACCCGTATACAACCTCGGCGGTTTTCTTTCTTGCGATCCCGGTTGTTCTGGATCACCCCGCAAGCTACGTCCCACCGTTGAGAATGGTAGAGGGCAGCACTGGATCACGAAAAAATGTGGACTACGTCACCGGGTGCGTCATAAACTAAAGGAGTTTATCTTCTTTAACCGTATTGGCCAAACGCACTCGGAGCCGGTAGGTGGCGGCACACCATGGGTGGCCGCGGAACCTACAAGAGGCAGCACGTGTCCTCTGGGATTGTCCACTGGCTCGCCATTCATGAAGCTATAAGCAAAACCTGCCGAGCCCTCTTGCTCTCACTTGCAGCGTAGTTGTTGATGACAATGTCGAGAAGAGAGGACACGATGTTTGAGGGGTATTAAGTAAAAAAAATCGTAAGTTCGTGGATTTGCAAAGTGCAATGATATTTGCCTCCCGTGTTTGCGCAGGTCTTGACGACAGCGTTTTTTGACTGCATCATGCGTGCATTTTCATGCGCCGCTTTGAATAAGTGATCCATTAGTCACTGGAAAGCGGTGCATCTAAATGTACGCATGTGACCTGAGAATCTTAAAGGGCCACAACTTTCCGCGCTCCAGTGCAGTTTTTCTCACGTATGACAATGCCGACACAAAATTCTGTAACGCATAACCACCTTCAATTTAAAGATCTACACGACTTAGAGAGCTATACGTCATACATGGAAGGTCCGTAACCTGTCTGCGAACCGAAACGGAAAGAATGATTTACTGAGAATAAGTTTATTTCATCGTATAGTACCCAACAAACACTTGCAAAGAAAGGAAAGTTTATTTAGACAGTATACAAAAAAATTGGCAGATCCCACGTACAGTGGGAATCGATGATATGCGAATCACGAATAAGAAGTGTTGATATGTCACTTTAAAATCACCACACGCAGACAGACAGACAGACAGACAGACAGACAGACAGACAGACAGACAGACGGACGGACAGACAGACAGACAGACAGACAGACAGACAGACAGACGGACGGACAGACAGACAGACAGACAGATAGATAGATAGATAGATAGATAGATAGATAGATAGATAGATAGATAGATAGATAGATAGATAGATAGATAGATAGATAGATAGATAGATAGATAGATAGATAGATAGATAGACAGACAGACAGACAGACAGACAGACAGACAGACAGACAACAGACAGACAGACAGACAGACAGACAGACAGACAGACAGACAGACAGACAGACAGACAGACAGACAGATAGATAGATAGATAGATAGATAGATAGATAGATAGATAGATAGATAGATAGATAGATAGATAGATAGATAGATAGATAGATAGATAGATAGATAGATAGATAGATAGATAGATAGATAGATAGATAGATAGATAGATAGATAGATAGATAGATAGATAGATATGCTAAAAGTCGCCGAATTTCGCTAAGAAATGTTTCGCATTACCAGTGATCACACTCGTGCTTTTTTGCTACATGATGAAACGACTGAGAACAAAATTTTATAATCACGCAGTGCTATTGAGGGCATGCTTACACATTGGTTGCATTTTTTTGTTAAAGCGATGAGTCTCAACAATTGTCTGGCAGGGTGATGTTTATGCCTGAAATTACGTATGGTGTCACGAAAATGAGGGGTGCGTCCATGTTGCGCACAGGGTCGGGCAATCTGCGAGTACGCATTATTGCCTCCCAATAAACGCGTGTGTTCCAACAACGTTACGTTTAATTGACAAGTTTCCTTTTTTAATGTAGAGATGACCGCAGCAAAAGGGAAGCTAGTATACAACTCTCGTTGTGCACGGTACGAACGGTGATGTGCAGTATGCATACAGTTATTTTTTTTTGTCACACCTGAACTTTTTCCGCCAGCTTCCTTTCAACTATACAACAAATGTTATTATTTTTTCTTTGTTCTTTTAAGCCTAAACAAGCAACATTTATCTTATACGTACTAGCGAAATTGTTTAACCGATGAGAGAATTAGTGCACATACGAAATTACAGGATTTTTTTAAATCTGCAGGCTTCGAAGTATCTATATGATGGGTGCTCCTAATTTTATGAGTTTCAAGAGCTTCCACATGTTTCCCTTCATAGCGCTTTCTGGAGAACCTGCTACTCTTATAGGCCTGATTCGTTTGACGCAGTTTTCGGTGTTCTTGCAGAAACAAGATTTGAACCAAGGCGAGAACAGTAATTAAAATGCTATGCCATGTCTCACCACGTTTGAACTAGCGGGTTTTAAGTTTATAGAGCTGGTCTTACGGACCTTGGGCTGTAAATCCAGCAAGCATAACTCTCGCCTAGTGTAAGGTTCATTTATAAGTACTGTAGTTATTTAATCTGAAGTACTTCATGAGGGAAGTTCAAGCCGGAACCCCATTTGTGGAAAGCGTCTACGGTGTTAGCAACTGTCTGTTTGTTCACAGGTGAAAGTATGAACAAGCATTAGAAAATCATCAATTAGTTTCATACGTCCCATTTCCTCGGTATTAAATTTCGCACCGAAGTCTAGTTATGCATGCAAAGTACTAAAAACAAACAGTTTCCACCTTTTCAAACATAGTTTCGAGAGATGCACAAGGAGAGATGTCATGAGCGGAGACGTCACCGGCAGCGGCGGGTTCAGCAGACTGTGCAACAGCGAAGCACGTTGCGGCATGCCAACTCGCTGCATCGGCACCAAGGGCTATTAAAATAAGGAATTCTCATTGTGCTGCACCTTCTTCCTCTCTCAGTGTTGTCAGTGATCGTCATCCAAACCATCCCGGCTCTCGATGAACGCGTCCTTGTCGAGGCCATGAGCTTTGTCGAGCAGCGCGGGTAGTTTGTGATTGGGTCGATGCGAGTCACCACCTACGTCTTTGCCACAATCTGCGATTTCCTCTCTCCTCTCTATCTTTCATCTCCCCCATTCCCCTCCCATGCACAGGGTAGCAAACCGGCTGCCATAGGCTGGTTAACCTCCCGGACTGCATGCCACAAGACTGCATGCCACGCTCATGATGGGCTTGTGGCTGTTTCGCTAGCTTCACTTATACCAAATTTGGTGTCACGTGCCGTGAAGGCACGATGAAGGTAAATGACACGTCCAAACATGATAATCATGATATTAATGCCATGTAAAGCATGACTACATGCTACGCTCGTAGGGTGCCCGCGACCCTTTCACTAGTTAATTGATAAATGGGGTTTAACGTCTCAAAATCACTATATGATTATGAGAGAGGCCATAGTAGAAGGCTCTAGAAATTTCGACCACCTGGGGTTCTTTTAACGTGCACCAAATCTGAGCATACGGGCCTACAACATTTCTGCCTCCATCGGAAATTCAGCCGCCGCAGCTGGGATTCAATTTCGTGACCTGCGGGTCAGCAACGGATGTTGCACTATTTCCTCATATACCAAATTTGGTATTACGTGACCTGAGTGAACGACGAAGGTAAATGACATGGCTAAACATGATAATCATGGCATGCGTGTCATGTAAAACTTGACTACATGCTACGCTCATAGCCCGCTCGCGGCCGTTTCGCTAGCACTATAGATATACCAAATTTGGTGTCTATTGACGTGAATGGATGACGAAGGTAAATGACACGTTAAAATATGATAATAATCGATGACATGAAAGTCATATACAGCCTAATTTACCTCCGCGTCGTAACGTTGTGCTGATTTTAAAGTGACATATCAACCTTGCTCATTCGTGCTTCGCATATCATTGATTCCCACTGTACGTAGGATCTGGCAATTTTTTCCAAGTGGTCATGTAGGATCTCTACGGGCGCGCGCGCTTATCCTCGCCCCTAGTCCCGGCGCACCCACATCCTTGACTTGAACGTGACTTGCCACCGCCTCAATTTAGTGCGTTTGAAACGCGTTTGTAGTGTTTGTGTTGCCAGTGATTGTGTCGCATTTGTGTTTTTAAGACGCTGACAATATGGCCGTCAGGTACATTGACAATACAAACAGGTGCTGATGAATGTGTAAATAGATGCTTACGGTACAAATCCTCGCCTTGTCATTAATTTACGTCATTAGAATTTCTATGCCATGTACTCTCGGCGCTAAAGGTGCATTCGCGTTTCCTCACGATTCCCTTCGTGGAAGGGGGGGGTGCTTTTTTTTTTTCACGTCAGCTTCGTGGTGTGGTTTGGCGACTGCTTAGGCTGTGAAGCAAATGCATCTCCGGTGAGTTTCGCCACCTTCGCCCCCTTCGAGGTCAAGTGGTAACGCGCTTTAAGCGTTAAGCGTGCCCACAATTAAATCCCCGACCCATGCGACCTGCCTACGAGTGTACATAAATACGGGTGTGTGAATATTTCGAATTTACAGCGAATATTACCTAATCAAATTCTTCGATTTAGCTTTCGAATAGCTAGTATTTCAAGTTACAAACAAACTGACAGGACGAGTATAGAAAATTGCGACAAAAGCCAATTATGCAACTTGGTTAAGGTGGGGTGGTTAAAACTGGCGTCGTTACAGCAGACCTGTGGTTAAAAGTTCCGTCGGTATCCGGGCTCAGAACCAAGCACCTGTTTATTTTAAATGAGAATATGTCATTTCCACTTGACATAGCTCGCTTCAACAAGGAAGGCTAGCGAACATTCTGGGATAAACTGCTAGCGTCAAAAAATTACCAGCACACTGAGCTGAGACCTTATAGGCGAGTGGTTCAAATATAGTTCAATGAACGTACCCCTAATTTCATGAAAGAATGATCATTTACAATACCGGAAAAAGCTCGGAGCTGTAATTTATCCAGGTATCACAAAAATTGCTTTTCCATACTTTACTATCTCTTCTACAGAGGTGTTCAGGGGGTGCACGTTTGGACTGAAGAAAACACCATATAACATCAAGATATCACTGAGCCTGAAGCCAGGTTATGTGGAACAGCTTGTGTTTCTGCTTGCAATTTCTCGTGTTTCGGTAGCAGTTGCTCAGCACGTTATGTGCTCGAAGATGTGAGCGGATTTCAATTATTTAGGGGCAAAGCTCCTGAAGCCGTGTGTCTGTACTTCCTCTGTGACCGGTTCGTAACCACCTTTGCGAACTGCCTACTATATACTTCGTCCTTGCAAACATCCCACTACGCCCCATCACCAATCCACCACTTCACCGACCATAAAGCACCTTTGCAAACAAGAACAAATACAAAATGAAAGTTGATTTGTATAATATACGCACAGTCTTACGTCCTTCTAAAGATGTAATGGGCTAGCATTCACGGGGAGCCAGCATGGCCGTTGCCTGTCAGGGACGTTAGCAGGCGTGTGTGTGTTGGCATTGCGCAGCTGCGTTTGCGAACGGCTGCGAATAACTCAAAATAAAAGTTTATTTGTATAATATACGCACAGTCTTACGTCTTTCTAAAGGTCTAATGGGCTAAAATTCACGGGACAGCTACGGTTTACATATGATCTCCCCCTCTCGAGCTGCACTCACTTATTATCATTTATTCCGTGGATATGGCGGTATTTTTTTTCTTTTCTTTCAATCGTCAATGGAATCTTTAGCGTATGATATTCGGTCTGATATCCCATATTTCTGGTCACTATTCGGCACGAGTGATTCGAGATGAAATTTCACTATTCCCACACCTCAACCTTAAAGATTTATTTGCACCTCCTACGAGATATAAAGCTGGTTTTTTATGATAAGCCTATGTATGTTAAAGAAAATAAACGTTCTCACCTTTTATTCAATTAATCATTGCTGGCGTCCCCAGGCGTCGAGGCTGCTCTTTTATGGTGGTACAAGTGATACGTAAACATAGTGTTGGTACTGTAGGTAGCGGCCTTCGTTTAAACGCTGTTTGAGAGACAGTACGCTAGTGTACATACATACATACATACATACATACATACATACATACATACATACATACATACATACATACATACATACATACATACATACATACATACATACATACATACATACATACATACATACATACATACATACATACATACATACATACATACATACATACATACATACATACATACATACATACATACATACATACATACATACATACATACATACATACGCGCGCACACACACACACACATACACACACACCGAGACACACCACTAGCAAGAATATACCAATAACCAAAGTGCTTTATAAAAAACCTGTACGTTTCCTAGATGGTCTAGGAAAGTCTTCGTTGTGTGGGAATCACCGCACTATTGCTTAAAAGGTACGGAGACGTACAAATCAATGAGACCATATACCGCGAAAGTGAATGATTAGGCGAGCATTCATGCAGTTCTTGCGTTTTTTTTTTCGAGACACGCATCAATGCATGAGGATCGGCACTGTGACATGGTGCATCTTGAAAGATGCTGTCCGATGGAGGCGGAAATGTTGTAGGCCCATGGGCTGAGATTTGGGTGGACGTTAAAGAACCCCAGGTGGTTGAAATTTCCGGAGCCCTCCACTACGGGATTTCCCATAATCATGTGGTGGTTTCGGGACGTTAAACCCCACATATGAATCAATCAATCAATCAATCAATCAATCAATCAATCATTGAACGGCGCTGGGTGAGTGGTGGTAATGAGGGCAAATGGATGCGCATTAAGTGCGGTGTTGACATACACTTCTGAAAATTTTTATATAGCCCGCCAACTTGAGCACGAATACAAACGGAGCGTTTTCACAACGAACAATCATTACACAAGAACCTACTTTTTGTTTTACCTATGAACGACTGCCGTATTAGAAGACTCTACAGTGGCCTAACTGCGAGTGGCTATTTTCACAAAATGAGGAGAAAAAAAATGGGCAGAGCTAACGCGGCCACTGGAGGATCAGTCTTACTTGCTCTCGATCAAACTACCATTGCTCGTATGTCTTAACCATACGCGGTACTGAAAAGTGCCCGACGAAACGGATGCATATACGCTTGCTGATCGGAACAATCGCGTTCTTTACATGTCACGGTTTATTGTTCTTCTCTTTTTCTATACAACTTAACGCACGTTCAGACTTCTCAGTGTTCGGAAAACCTCGAAAAGATAATGATCGCTTCTCCGGTTCGCCGACTCTGACACGTACGAGTTCTGCCCTCACCGGTAATGACAACGTTTCCACGCCGGTGACTGAGCATGCCTGCCGATTGAGGAAATAGGTGGAGTCGGTAGGTTCTTTCTTTCTTTCCTTGTTTTTTGTCATAAACCTGTTTTGTTAGCATTTACTGTGTACGTGTAGTAGAGTGGTAGTGGAGCATGAATAAAAGTAAGTCGCAAAACAGTGCTTCTAGCGCGATGGTACGATTGCTATAGGAATAAACAAAACAAATTCACTTACGATTACGATAGTGCATAATGTGAATTATGAACGCAGTTCGTGTTTGGGCAACGCCAACTGTGTTTGACGTTTAGGCTGTCCGCAGTCATAGCATTGATTGATTGATTGATTGATTGATTGATTGATTGATTGATATGTGGAGTTTAACGTCCCAAAACCATATATGATTATGAGAGGCGCCGTAGCGGAGGGCTCCGGAAAATTCGACCACTTGGGGTTCTTTAACGTGCACCCAAATCTGAACACACGGGCCTACAACATTTCTGCCTCTATCGGAAATGCAGCCGCCGCAGCTGAGATTCGATACCACGACCTGCGGGTCAGCAGCTGAGTACCTTAGCCACTAGACAAACGCGGCGGGGCAGTCGTAGCATTGTAACGCTCGTTACAGATTGCCATATAAATTGCTAATGCTTGAGCGCTACACACATCGCTCTGTACATTGCAGAAATCACAAACCAAGTGAAATGCCGAAAGTACCGTTTGGACGAGCAAGGCCAGTCGCAGTGAGCGTGCCATCCCTGCATACGCATGAGCTCCGACCGAGACCATCATCACGGGATGACGTCTCCATACGACGCCACGGATCGCTAGAACGTGCGACTTCACTATGATGTCACATATTTTAGTGATCCTAGAATATGACCACGTGATGACATCGCCACGTGATATAGTAACTTGAACAATGCCAGGCCGATCAAAGAGGGGATTCAACACTGAATGCCGGTGAGGTGTCTCCAATGCTCGAGGCTGTGCAAAGCCATGTCACGTGCGGAGAGCTTTCGGAGTGGCAGGGCAGGAACAACACATCGAGTGAGAAGAAAAATAATATGGCTTTCGTCTTCGGGAAGCCTTGGGGGAGGCATAAAAGACCCTGAAAGTTTCATTTTAGTGCAGCAAGTGCGCTGCAGGTAAACATCTCTTGTTCAGAGCTGAGTCCGAGCTAGTTGGTACAGCGACATTATGAAACGCTAGGCGCACGAAGACTGCAACAATAAAAGTGCTCTTTGGGGCGCCTTATTGTTCCCGCCTTCGTGCGGTTATCTTTTTCAGATTGTGTTTTATTTATGTGCTTGCGTGGTACTTCTAGCTGAGCGCTTGACTAATAGCGCGCATCTGCCGTGGTATATAGCTCAGCAGCTAAAAGGTGTAGCGATGCTATGCTAGAGGGCGCAGGTTTGATTCCCGGCCGCTACAATGACAATTTGATAATGACGAAATGCAATGAATGCCTGCTATTGTGTGTATTTGTGTTCCTTTTCCCGTCGTGTCTTCATCGCGCAGTTTAAACCTTTTCGAAACATCCAAGGGTTTCGATTTAGTTGCACGTTGCAGTAGACCTGGTGGTTCGAAATTAATCCGTAGTCTCCCAATAACGGCGCACTTCAGAACCGTATCGTGGCTTTATCGTGTAAAACTGCAACTGTTATTGTTTTTGAGGTCAGCTGCCCAACAGAGACACCATTCACATGTGCCGAACGCTTGCTGTGTGAGTTTTTCATGGTTTGGTGAATTCTCCTAAGGCGTGCACATGAAATCTGCTGCTGAGTTTTAAATACGCGAATGTCCGGTCGTCCATTGTTTGATTTATCGATCATTGTTGACAACGTTACGGGAGAAGCTACCACGTACGATATGAGGGTAGCAGACGCCACATCTAGGCGCCAATATCTCGTTGAATACATTTGCATAAAAAAGTGTGAAGTTCTCGCTTTCGTCCGGCTCAGTGGAGCAGCAGTTATGGTGCACGGCTGCTGACGCGATGGTCGTGGGTTCGACACTGGCCACGGCTATTGAATGTCCATGTACACAGGTTACTAGAGGTCCATGTACTGTGTGACGTCACTGCACGTTATCGAACGCTTGTTGGTCAAAGTTTCCATAGCCATCGATCCACTCCGGCCTCTCTCATAACCATATCGAGATTTTGGGAAGTAAAACCCTATGTATTAATAATGATATTATCGATAAGTACGGCTAACTGAATCCTGTTTAACGTGCTTAGGTCTCTCTTGTAGCCTGACATTAAGGCTTCGTGGTAGTGATGCAAACGTACTGAATAGACTTGGACAAAATGGCACAGTGGCACCCTCTTGTTCCTAACTGTCAAAGCACCTCAGCGCAGTTCTTGGCTTTATGGAAGGTGAGGTGGTTCTTGTAAGCGAAAGTCCATCATTCAGAAATGCAGAAAGAGTCGAAAAGATACAATGCGGTGATCAATGCGGTACTATATGTGATAGGTCATTCCAACTGCTCTTTTTTCGTACTTGGCGACCGGTAAACGTGCAGAGACGATAAATAAGGCTTGACGAATCAAAGGAAAATAATTACAGTATCCTTTGTTTAAAGATATAGTGCCTTGTTACCAAAACAAGAGACCTATGAACTGAAATTAGAAGAATAAAGTATTCTTGAGAAGGCCTGTGATGCGTAAAAAATAAAACCAATCATAGCCAAACAATTGGTATGAATGTAATGAATTCATACGTCTTTACTTATACATAGCAATAGTTTGACGCATTTATTGAGACACTTTTAGTCACAGGCATTGTCCTTGCGGGTGTGGATTGCTGGACAGCAATTCAGTGAACGTCGCCGCCGCATTGGTGCAGTGGTGACGGTGCTCTGCTGTTCACTCGAAAGTCGTTTGTTTCATCCCAGCCGTGGTTGGTGCATTTCAATTGAGGCGAAACTTTGGAAGCCTGTGTACTGTGTGACGTCGGTGGAACCCCATGTAGTCGCAATTATGCGCTGCCATCCATTGTGACATTTCTCCTGATCATATTATACTTTTGGCACCTAAAACCCTGCAAAATATTACCGTTGCAACTGAAATTTTACACTACGACCACGCTACTTTCACCTTCCGATGCCTACGCGCACAGGCCGCGTTCGCACGATTGCGTTTCTCATTCAGTTGTTTTGTTTTTGTTTTGTTTTTCACCGTTAACTATAGCTCGCAAATTGGGTGCGAAATGTGCCTAAAGAGTATGTTTAGTCCGCGACGATGCAGAATACGCAGAGGAGAAAATTCGCAAGAACGAGAAAACACGTAAGAGCCGGTTGCGTGTCGTGCCCTACCATCTCCCCTCTCGTCTTCGGTGCTTTCTTCGCCCGCCCCTCCTTTAAAGGGCTGAGGGGTCACCAATTGACGGTTTGAAGCCACGCGCACCACTCTAGTAGGAAGAAAATAAATAAAGGCAAGGAAGAGCGCTCGTTAACGTGAGCCGAGCTCCTCGGCACAACCCCGTGCTTTCCCGTCGGTTACCTTGTTTGTAGCAGCACTGCGTCGCGATTCTACGGCGCCACTTTTCTGCCCCTGCCGCTCGCCCCGTCCAGCACTTGCCGGCGCGCGCGCGCGCAGCAGTTTCGAGCGTGTCCCGTGCGTAAAATAGCGCGCACCGGCGGCGGCTCGGTCATCGCTGCAGCACAGCCGGAACAAGCGTGGGTGGGTATTCGCATTCCGTCGTTCATTATCCTCGCCGGTAGCGGTGATGACGGTGATGGGGCCTCTCTCACCGCGGGCCCGGCCTCCTCGTGAAAGAAAACTCATAGCGTTCCCGAGTGACCGCCGCCGCCACTGACCGTTTCTGTGTATGTGCCAGTAATGGCATTGCAGAGGCAATCCACTTCTCTGCTATAATGCTGCTGCATCTGCTGAGCAATGAAAGAGACCTCGCGCGTGCCCCGCTCTCCTCTTTCTAGTTTTTTTTCTTCTTCGAAGCAGAACGACGTGGGCTGGCACCGAAGGTCAAGAATGTCGAAGGAGTGAACGCTCCTGCGTAAGCTGCTGCTGCCGCCGGCCCCCACTCTAGTCTTTTTTTGTTTGTTTGTTTCTTCAGCAGGCACCATCCATCCACTTGAGCAGCCTTATTTTTTTCGCTTTCCTTCTCCGCTTTCACGAAATGTCCAGATCATTGAGAATACCAGCTTGGCCGTATTGTTAGCTAAGAGCCCGTCCACAGCACCGAGCCTGCGCGTAACAATATGCTCCGAAAACGCTGGAGCAACGAGATCTCGAGACGTCGGGAGATGAACGAAAAAAACGGAAGAAGAAATAGCCGCAACCGAGACAGTCAAGAGAGGCTGAGTGGTACGGAGAAGAAGGGCGCCTTTGGGTAATTGTATAGATGGCCTAGCCCGGGATGGTGCTTACCTCGGGAGGTCCATCTCGGCTGCTGCGGGGCAAATAGGCATGGCCACTGAAGCGAGCTTCCTGCAATTGCGCGAATGCGTGCGGGGGAGGATCGGGCCAGGGGATGATGCGGTTAGCCGTCGTGCACCTGCGCGCGTGCCGTCGCCGAAATCGTCTCGGTGCCAGACGGTTGTCGCCGGACTGTCTCGACTGCTGGCGGCGCACACAGGTGGTGGTGCCGTACTCCTGGAAGGCCCTCTGGAAGAACTCTCGCCCCTCCAAGTGGCAGCGTCACAGCCAAGGCACGTGTGTTTTGTGTGGTCATGACAACACGTACAGCTCAGTATTTTGATCGTTAACCACAAAACGTTTGATAGCATACGCACTTCCTCCTTCTCCCACTAATTATCTCCAGAGGCTCATTACCAATAATAATATGGCATTGGGTACCATAGCCTGGGATCGAACGAGTGCCCTTGAGTTTTGGCATAGTGACGCCATACCTGCTACGCTACCACGGTGGTTCGCATTCTCATTGTGCCTGCTTGCAACGGCAGCATTAGCCTGCAGGAGTAAAAGTCCAGCAGCATGATCTTTGTGGTAGAGCCGATGCACTCTATGCCGTTAGTAGGTAGACGTCCGTTCATTTCGTCGGTATTGATGGCTGACTTTCTGTTGCGAATGAATGAGTGAATAAATTACTCCTATGCACACTTACTGTGAGTGAAACAAATATATTAGGTCCACAATAGGCACGAGTTAACTCGACCTCATCATAACTAGGTCATTGTCATAGTCCAAGGCTATCGCGAACAAATTGTAATGAAACTGTTACCACTACGTCTCTTCGTTCATCAACGTCGTGTATAAGTGACCAACTTTATAAAATTTTCTCATCCCACAGTTATACTATACTCCGGTACATTCATAATCATATGGTGGTTTTGGGACGTTAAACCCCACAAATCAATCAATCCATCAATAAATCAATCCTGTACATGCCCAGCTTGTTCTCCTTAATGGCGCCTGATCATTTACTGCGATAAACACCCAATATATGCTATGCGGACGTACTCAAAAGCTCGTATTGACGAATATGAATTATCTCTGGCCTGTTTGTTTTTTTATTGACGCCTTTCCAGCCCTTACCATGAAACCTATCATTCTAACTCTATAGCATGTGCCTGTCCATATTGGCGTAACCTGACATATCTCTCTCTTTTGTATAACAGCGAAGTTGTTGAAGCCGAATGTAAGACGTCTGTTAACGAAAAAAATGGTAGCATATCCACGGAGTGAATGATGGAGAGTGGGACGAAGCATTTGTCCGTCCATGCGTCCATCTGTGTGACCGTCCATGCGTCTGTTCGTGCGCCCGTCCCTGCGTTCGTTCATGCATCCGCCCCTGCATTCGTTCATGCGTCCATCCATGCATCTGTCTGTGTGTCCGTTCGTCCATCTATTCAACACTCCAAGTCCCACCATCTCGCATCTTTTTATCATATATTCCCCATAACCGCCATTTAGTGGACATTCCAAGGATTAAAAAGAGAGGTGGCACACGCACACTTTCTTACGGCTTGCGCTTCGGGTCTACTTCCCACCTTAAACCACCTTGAGTTCATGGTATATACTATAGTTCACTGTATTCATGGCACTGCGGCCCAATGCTCGCTAAACCTTTCTAAAACCAAGGAGGTTACGCCCAGCGAGTATAACGTAGCAACCTTTTCCTGTCAGATAGGGATCAATGTACATGCCAGTGGCTGCTAATGTGAAATGAGAGACAGGAGGATTCAGCTTTTAATTTCTTACGGCTTGCGCTTCGTATCTGCTTCCCCCCTTTAACCACCTCGAATTCATTCATGGTATATACTAGTTCATTGTATTCATGGCCCCGCGGCTCAACGCTGGCTAAAACTTTCTAAAACTAAGGAGGTTACACCCAGCGAGTATAATGTAGCAACCCTTTCTTGTCCGATAGTGCTCAATGTACATGCCAATGGCTGCTAATGGGGATCGCAGCGTGCGCGTTGACTAAAAGGCGAATGCTCCTGTCTTTCATTCCCCATTAGCAGCCATCGGCATGTACATTGAGCACTATTTTTTATTGTTAAACAACGCACAGAAGAAATCTCTCACCGGCACCACCTTGAAGGTCAAATGTTATACCTATTTTGGGTATGTGCCACTGGTGGTTACGTACTACGAGAGACGCCCAAGCCACGCCATAAGGAGCTTCGCACCTAAAACAGTTTCCCTAGAAGAACAATGTCTTCTTTTTTTTTCTTACACCGTGCAGCCAATAACGCCATTCACCGCACGTGGTGTTTTTCCGTCGCAAGAAACGCGGTGCGCGATTCCAGCTCTGGTAGCTAGCGCGCGCGTTTCAAAAATACTACGAAGTAAACAAAACAAACAGCGTTCTCGGCTAGGGGTTAGCGTTTCACAGCGGCGTTTCGAGCACACATTTCCGGGTGTTCTTGAGATGTGCCCAGCCAGCGCACGGTCGAGAGTGAGTCGTGTGCGGTCAGGAAAGTGCAGTGCAGCGAAAAGAGAGACTGAACCGCGAGGGAAGGAGCGGTGACGCACTGACCTACCTTCTCCTACACTCTCTCGCACCTCTTGCTCCGGTTGCTAGGAGTGAGGATATAAGCGCACCCTCAGCTGTTGTTATAGGAGAGGGAGTGAGAGCGGTGCCGCGGACAACGCTGGATGTCTGACATTGCCCGACTAAGAAATGCATTCGCACTCAAAAACCTCTGCTGTTCCATTGCCATAGCAATCGCCACAGCGGCACGCCATCTGTGCCGAGAATAACCAAGCTGCCGCCATGCTGAGGAGCAGCTGCCGTCGAGCCGTCGTCATAGCAACCAGACAGACAGACAGAAAAACTCTATCAGAGCAAGTGTGTTTGGACCCACCGGGATCCCTGAACCACCGCGTGGTCCCGCACCACGCCGGCACGGTCATGCCTCTCGCCGCGAAGACATCGCCTGCACTAGTCACCGCTGCAACCTGCCTCACCGGGTCCCCAGATGAGAGCAGGATCTCCCAGCTTAAGATGGCAGGCTGCCCTGCTGGGGAGGATCAGCAGGGCAGCCGAAAAGGATATCGGAAAGGGCAGCATGAGCTTCGCCGCAGAGGGAACATTCCGTGGAAATGCCACAATAGTGGGACAGCAGCTGAGGAGAAGAAAGAGTGCGAGTCTGGAGACGTCTGCATAGGATTTGTTGGGAGTGCGTAAGAGATGGATTTGGAGGAGGGTAGATCCGATGGTTCAAACGGTGTATTTGTGTGAGCTCTGCGAAAGTGTGCGGCCGCTCCTTCGAGAAGCCTGAATTGAGGCTGTCCTGAGGCCGGCAAATCAAACCTCGGGCCAATTCATCGGCAGCCTCATTTCCGGGGTTCCCAGAATTAGCCGGTACCCGCTGAAGCTCTACCAATTCGCGGTAAATATTGTGTGGGGCTGTTCGATAACTGCCAGGCAGAGGGGTGTATGCTGCCCCTGGCATAGTTGTACAGAGCAGTTTTTGAATCAGTGAAGACGTACTGTGCATCGGAATGTGCAAGGGCTAAGGCAATGGCGGTCTCCTCTACCTCCTCAGCTGTAGAGCCTGGGGGTAGGTGGGGAATCAGGGGATGAGGTAGCGTAAGGTTGTAGGCAACTGCCACAGCTTCCTGTGCTGTACAAGCAGCGTCTACCCAAATGGCATCCTCAGCTTGTCCGTAACTCTTGTGAAGGGCCTTTGCGTGAGCCACGCGACGAGTGATGTGATGCTGAGGGTGGACGTTGAGAGGCAACGGTCTGACTATTATAGAGGCATGAATGTGTCTTGGATTGGCCAGGCAGGTTGGTTGATTAGCGGGTATGCTTACGTGAAGGGAGGCCAGATCATGGCTGCCAGCGGCACTAGCGAAAAAGTCTTAAATACTGTGCCTGAAGATGTGCCTCAACGAGCTCAGAAAAGGTATTGTGCATGCTCAGTTCAAAAAGTTTGGCTGTGCTTGTGCTACGAGGAAGGTTCAGGGCTGCCTTAGTTGCAAGGCTAATCATGGCATTCACGCGTTCAGTTTCTGTGCGGTTCAGCTTAAGATATAGGGTGGCGTATAGAATGCGGCTAAGTGTGAAAGCATGTACAACTTTTATGTTGTCCGCTTCGGCTAAACCCTAGTGCATAGAAGATACGCGGCGTAAAAGCTGCAATACCGAATGCATAAAAGCCTTGAGTGTTTTGAGGGTGTGGTCATTCCGTCCGGAATCCTGCAAGTAAAGGCTAAGGATTCGCAGTGTAGGTGTGAGGGGGATAGCGGTTCCTTGTAATATGATTTCGATGGGCGAGTTAGCGGCTGATTTTGGTCTCATAAGAAGGAGCGTGTCTGCGTGTCTCATAAGAAGGAGCGCGATAGCAACAACCAGTTTCATACAGTGTTCTTCGACGACAGCAATTGAAACCCATTCAGAGTGGCAAGCTTCGCGTGTATTCCTGGTTCGCGTTTATTCCATCTCTTAGCTCCACTTCTTCGATCAAGGACGCTGGACATGTTGAGTTTCTTGCAGCTACCCTCCCTTTCCGGAGCCCGCCACTACGGCGTCTCTCATAATCATATAGTGGTTTTGGGACGTTAAACCCCACATATCAACCAATCAATCAATCGAAGCTAGCCTCCCTGCCTTTCCTCTCTATTTATCTCTCTCTCTCTTGAATCTAATTATCTAGAGGGGACTCTAGTGCTGCGATCGTTCAGCGACCATGGGAATAATGGGAAGTACGAAAATTGGCCTAATATTTACACTTGCAGGCTTGGAACGCAGTTGTGGCTTCATTGAGCGTTGTGTTTCTGTTCTGTTTCGAATAAAAAAAAACGGATGTTGTGAACATCGTGTCCCGATTTAAATTGGTGAACCTAAAAGCTTAAGGTGGTGAAGTACAACTGCGGAACATTTGCTGATTGTGGTTTCGTGACAAAGCAGCTGCAAGCCACGCGAAGCCAAATGGTGCCGAAATAACGAAGATTCGACAAATTCGTGTTGCCTACTACCCATCATTCCCATGCTCACCGAAGCACCGTGCCTTGCAGCTTTCATAGGCACTGGCGCCAGAGTTCCCTCTGTAGTGCATTTGTAGGAAACGCCGTGGATGGACCCGATAGCCGCCAGCGTTGTGGTTACAAAACTACAGCGTGACGAGCTGTGCATCAACCAGTTTTGCAGTGCCAAGTTTTACGCAACGTAATGTGAATTTCCCGCATTTTTTTTTCTCTATAGAAGTTATTTGCTATACGAGCATGTGACTGTAAGCAACCATGAAGGGCACTTTGTCATTGTTTTGAGAGGCTCACTGCGTCTTCCTTACCTCTGCTGACTTGCCACGATACTGAAACGTCATAATAATTGTATTAATCATTTATTTCTTTATAGATACTGCTCGAGTATGTCCTTAATTCTTAGTTACAGAGCCTTCAGCGTTGCTCAACGGTGACGGGGCTAATGGTGTACTATTCGGCAAGGTCACAGGTGATTGTGGGCACCCAGAGAAGTGAAATTACAAGCCTTCACTGCATCTTTCTGCTGCAGTGCCTTCAATCAATCAATCAATCAATCAATCAATCAATCAATCAATTTTGTTTCCCCTCGATAGCAGAATTATGACACCGAAAGCTCGAGCAGCTTTACGAGGCCCACATCCCGTACAAGTTTGCACAGCAGCAAGATGACGGCCAGTCATTCATGAAAATAATAATAATAATAATAATAATAATAATAATAATAATAATAATAATAATAATAATAATAATAATAATAATAATAATATTGTTATTATTGTTATTATTATTATTATTATTATTATTATTATTATTATTATTATTATTATTATTATTATTATTATTATTATTATTATTATTATTATTATTATTATTATTATTATTATTATTATTATTATTATTATTATTACCTAGCATGTAACACTTCCTCAAAAGCTTTTTTCGAAAATATTGAAAGGGCGGATATTGGCCCATGATGTCGTAAATCATTGCGATTTACTTTCTTATGCAGAGCCATTGCTTTAGCCGCTAACATTTTACTAGGAAATGTACCTCTTATACTAAACATAGGTACAAAAATCGCTATCATGGCTGCAAGATGCTTCACGGGTCTTATGTGAATTTCATCTATGTCATAGCTATGACTCTTCTTAATTTTTTTTGTATTTCAGCTATGACTTCTTCTGTTGTAACAGGTCTCAGATATATTGTGTCATTATAAGAATCGACGTCTTTATCAGAATACTCTCACGGGTTGTTATGCGTGGGAGTTGGAAGCAACTGTAATCGTGACGCTTTCTTACTAACGTCAGCGAATGTTCTTCTCGCTTTCGTATGCTTCATGCTCAATAAAGCCAAGTGTTACTTTTCATGTATTGTGCTTCGATCTCTGTACTTCTCTCTATTTCACTCTCAACTCAGTTATTGTAGCAAGATATGGGGCTTTAGTTATCAAGCATACATTAAACCGATCATACGATTACAAAAGCGCGCCTGAAAAATACGATTACAAAAGCGCGCCTGAATTTCGTCCTCGCCCTTTTAATGTCCAGGCTTATGTTTGTTTTCATCAGCTCAGATACTACACTTCATGTTTCAGTGAAATCATAAAACCCCGATATTGATTAATTATATAAATAACACCAGCTTTCCACTACCTGTAAGCTTGTTTTCTGCACCTACCCGTAACCCTAGGCATGCAAGCAACGGCAGCTTTGACCTTCCCGATTGCGAAAATATGTATAGCGAATGGTTATTCAAGTTCACTGGTGCTAAAGTCTGGACCCATTTCCGTTTTCAACTAAGCTTGCAGGTGAGCATCTCCATCTTTCGTATTCTTACAATATATGTTTTCAGTTGTTTTGTATTGCTTGTCTACTTATTAAAGCAATGTTGTGTGCATTGTCATGTGTAGTTGATTAGATGTCATGGAACCGAAAATGCTACCCTGTCATTGAATTTCTATACAAATACATAATCGTATCAACTGCACATGTACTCCTGAAATGTACTAAGATACTCACGTAATGTATTGGACCAGTGAGTATTAGCCCCACAATCTAATGGTTCAAATACTTTGGTAATCATTTGTTGTATAAGGCTGACTGAATAAACACGTTGATTTATTGATTTATTTATTTATTTATTTATATACCTCAAAAACCCCAGGGAGGGGTGTTACATGAGGGGTGGGCAGTACAGGGTTTCTTCAATGTGCGCTTTGATAGATTATTTCTTTCGTATAAAACGTAGCCAAAATTGAGGGCAATTTAGAAATGATTGCTTTAATATACGAAAGCTATTTGAATAATGCTCGATACGTTTTCGTGTTCTAAACTGTTAAAAAATTAACGATCCACGCAACACCATGATTTCTTTCTCTAAACGACATTTCTGGCTGGTTAGTTATCTATCGCGAACAACCAAGGCATAAATGTCGTAGTGATGTGTGTCATGTGTCCAGAGAAGTTCAGAACTTAATAGATGGTCTCAAGATATGTGAGCGCCCTTTCGAACAAAAGAAAATATTTATCGAATACTTCAACCCTCCATCTAAATAAACAGCCAAGAACTGAGTACCTCTTTTTTTTCTGCAACATAAGCTGCCGAATACATAAAGGGAGAAATTATTTACCTTACTCTTTTTTTTTGTTATTGATCTGGACGCGTCAGGACAGCTGCAGGTGTTGCGTAGTTACAGCGTTTTGTTTTCGCTGCACAATGTGCATAACCAGGAAGTGAGCTGTACAATCTGTAGGATGACTAACGACATCTGGCACACGTTTTCATGTCGCTGCCTCTAATAGCTGGCACATAACATCGCCTCGCTATGACTGCGCATTTGCGAACGAGAACCAAGCATTACGTCGTGAAGCACGCGAAGACAGCCAAGCCGTTCGTTACAAACCGCCGTTGTACCACCCGTTAAACCGATACTCGCAAATGCGTTTGGCTCTACTCCAAACAACGTGACTTCTTCGCCATCCACACAGTTGTATCCTCTAAGAGGCAGAAGTCCTATAAAAGCCAGTGATAAGTGACCGGACTCCGTGCTTCTGGCATGAACCACAGCCAGCTATAGCTGGCGAGGTTTACATTCATTATGCCTGTCCCCGGTTAATTTTTCACTCAGTCTTGGTGATTTATGGCGGATTTTTTGTAGCTTATTAAGAAAGCACATAAGTCTTCTGCACTCTACTGGTGCGCCGATTATTAATAATGATTATTGCCGGAGTTCTACGTGCCAACATCACGATACGATTAGAGGCACGGCATAGTGGGGGATTCTGTATTGATTTCAACCACCAGGGGTTGTTTAACGAGCTCCTAAATCGACGCACGTGTGTGTGTGTGTGTGGGCATGTTTTTTTTTTCTGCAATTCACCTCCTTGTGAATGTGACCGCCGTGGCAGGGAATCAACCAAACCCTCGTCCTTGAGCGTAGCAACGCAGCCCCTTGCGTTCTAAGGTACCGCGGTGGGCCATTGCACCTACTTTTAATTTGATGAATGTAAATACAGGACAACTTCGGCTATCGGACGATACCGAATTATAAACTTAAGATTGACGTCGTTCTGCGCTTGATCGCATGTAGTGAGCGTGAATGAAGGAGGGCAGACAAGAAGGCCGGGCGAATACTGTGATATTTGCCTCTACTATCTTTTTTTTTTCCTCCCGTTCATTAAATAGCTATTCGCAGCTCATCTTGAACCTTTGCTCTTTTCGCATTATATACCTAGCGGAAACTCTTTAATTTGGCAGTCTTGCTGTTATAGGCCACCGACAAGCGTCTCTCAAACGATTGAGGCAGCGACATCAGAGTGCTTTTTTCTTTTAACTATTGGGCAAGCGTTCATCAAACGATTGCCTACGCTTGCGGTCAAGCTCTCTCCACGTGAAAGCTGCAGTCCAGTAGCATTCATCATGTCTATAACCGATTGTCAAAGTGGGGCTCAGTCACACTTCCGAAGTCTTCCTAGATGCACACGCAAAAATAGCATTTCAAAACTGTACAAGATGTCAGTCATCTCATCGCAGGGACATTGTTACCACAGTGTACACCTTCCGATTTATACTGGCAACGAGGAGGAGGAATAAACTTTATTATAAGAAACCAGCAGGTTCAGGTGAATTCACATTTTTTTAGCCAATTCCACTTCATGCAGAATATTACCGAAAGCCGCTCTCTTCTGTAGAAGCCAAATTATTTTGGTTCGTCATCATTAGCCGCATCGTTTACGTATTTCATATCCACATCAGCATAGAGTTTCCTGAAATTAACGAGAGGGGACTCTGGTGCTGCCATCATTAAGCCACCATTGCAATGATGGTATAGTACGCATATTTACATAGAATTTCTGCTTTCAGGCCTCCAACGCACTTGCGGCTTTGTTTATTGCAGTGTTTTAATTTTGTTTCGAATAAAACAACGGACCGTCATGAATTTATGGAGCCGACTTGAATAGGTGAGCCCGAAAATGTTATGGCGGTGAAGAGCTACGGCTGAACATTTGCTTATTGCCGTTTCGTGACAAAGGGGGCTCAGGCCACGTGAAGTCAAACGGAGCTAAAATAACGAAGATTAGACAAATTCGTGCACTACCCATCACTCCCATGCTCGGTGAAGCACCACGCTTTGCAGCTCCTATGGACAATAGTGCCATAGTTTCCTCTATAGTCTAATTATAAAAAACTGTATGCACGCCAGGACGATGACCTCTTCCAAATGATCCCCGATTCAGTGGAGCTTTCTTGGCTGATTATATTTTTTTGCCCGCAACTTCCTTTGTTTCTCCAGCCCACCTTGTATAACCTCTCCATTTCCCATATCCCTTGGTATACGCATTCCATCGCTCTAACCACTCATCGGTTATCTGTCCTTCACTTTGCGTGACCAGGCCGGATGCATTTGTTGCCCCTAATGTCAAGTAATGTCAACCACCCCTGCTTGATAAAAAGAAAGTGGATAATAAATGCGCTGTCTTTTTGTTCGCAATCTTGTTTACGTCTGTTGCTTTGTCTGCCGTCACGAGCTGCGTGGTTCTTAAAAAGGCCCTCTATCACTCACAGTTCAAAGATAAGGCAGGGGTTTCCTTCTCGCCTTCACTATACACCTACTGCAGGAGGCGATATCTCCTCATAGCCAGTTTTCTTTTTTTTTTAAGTGCTGAGGAGGAGATAGCCTCTCCTAACCAGCCTCTCAAAATACAGAAACCGAGTGCATCATTCTCTGCTGGCGTATATCGTCTCTCCTGCGCACTTCATGACGCAGACAGTAATTCCCGTGACGTCTCGTGTGTACATGCTCTAGATTGGTCCATATTGCGAAACACGAGATGTGGTTGGTCACCTGCATTGCTTTGCCATGCAGCCGCCCATCCATTCTTCCTTGTCTCACACGAGCAAAAAACATTTTGTTCAAGAATTTACCGACTCATCCGATTTGTGTAATGAATTGTTAATAGCTCTCAAATGTTCTGTGTTACTTTCATATCAAGATTCGCCTTTGCACAACTTATGCAACTGATGTAAAACTTGTCGCATGTCATGTATAGTTCATTATTCTTGCTTTGTTCCCATTTTATAATAAGCAACACGGTTTTAAAAAAGGCCTTTCAACCGTCACTCAGCTTTTTGAATCTGTTCATGCTTTCGCTACAGCGATAAACTCAAAAGAACAAGTCGATGTCATAGCAATTGATTTCTCTAAAGCCTTTGATAGAGTATGTCACCAGAAACTTATTCAAAAAATGTTAATACTTGGTATTGATCCCGCAATTGTAAGATGGGTTGAAGCGCACTTGCGCAATAGGTTGCAGTTTGTTGAAATAAGTGGCGCACGTTCTTCTCTTTTACGCGTATCCTCAGGTGTGCCACAAGGCTCCGTGTTGGTACCTCTACTCTTTTTAATTTATGTGAATGATATTGCAACGGTTGTGCCTCCTTTTGTTGATGTAAGGTTATATGCAGATGATTGTTTCTTGTTTTGTCATGTGAAAAGTGTTTCTGATCAAATGCTCCTCAAAGATGCTCTTCGATGTATTTACAACTGGTGTGAAAAATGGGACATGAAAATTAATTTCGATAAAACCGTTTGCATGACAATTTCAAATAAAAATTACCCCCTTAACTATAAATACACAATAAACAATAGAGAAATTAAGAGTTCTAATGAGTTTAAATACTTAGGTGTTACTATATCCAGCAGTTTAAAGTGGGACAATCATATTGACAACATTACAGGACTGGAGAAGCGAAAGCTGGGTTTTCTGAGAAGGAAACTCCGTAATGCAACGCCCTCTGTTAAATTGTTGGCGTATAAGACTATTGTTAGACCAACGCTGGAGTACGCAGCTATCATCTGGGATCCGCATACTAAAACTGAAATTAACAAACTTGAACGAGTACAAAAATTGGCCGCGAGGTTTATTTATTCAAATTACATGAGAACACAGTCTGTATCACTTTTGCTTGCTAGGGCTAACCTTCAATCGTTAGCTACACGTAGAAAAATAGCTCGCTTAAAATTTATTTATGACCTGTATCATAAGAACTACAAGCTGGATCCCAGTGTATACCTGCGCCCCCAAGGACGAGTGTTGGCTCGTACCAATCACTCATTTTCTGTCCAAGCTTATGTACCACGGGTGGATGTATTTAAGTTTTCGTTTCTGGTGCGATCTATTGTTGACTGGAATGCGCTTCCTCCCGAGGTACTTACGGGATGTAGATCCTCACATAATTTTCAACGACGGCTGGACTTGTTTTTTGCCTAACATTGTGTATTGTTCACCTGTTCACCTCCCGCCCCTGCGCCCGCAAGGGCTAGCAGTATTGTAAATAAATAAAATAAAATAAAATAAAATTTCATGTCTAATTTTTTCAGTAGTATTACCATCATATTATGTATTATTGTATTCCAATTATTAGTTAAGCTCGTTAGTCATTGCTCACAAATTCGCATGTTTTGCTGCCCTTTTATTATTACCCCATTGATGCCGCCACAGGAGGTTCCCCCGTCTGTTTCTCTGAAACTTTTTGACCTCTTCTTGTACCATTTTAACTATGTAACCTAGCTTAAATATGTATGATAAAGTTGTATGATAAATACGTATGATAAAGTAGCGATAATAGCGTGCAGCCGATAAGCGCGAAATCCCGGTCGAGTGTTTAGTGCTGACAATGTAAGTGACGAGGAGGATGCATCGCCTCTGGGAAGGGTAGCGAAGACGAGGTGGAAGCCACTCCCTCGTCTTTGAATGAGGGGTGGTGAGGGGCCCTTTCAAAGCCCGTGTACAATGCCAGCGCGCAGCCTAATATCAGGATTTCGGGCGTGTCGGCAAGACGTTATCTCAGCATGCGGAGTCGAAAACGCACAAGGCGGAGTGGAATCAGTTGATTGCGCCAGGTAGTCATGCGAGACGACGAAAAACAGTTCGGCGGCTGCATGGAAGAACAGAAGAATTTGTTAGGCCCACGTACCTTAGGAATGGACGTTGTGTGAAGCATGCGGAAGGAAGGTGGCCGTGTGGCTGTATCGTAGGAGTACATATGTAATGCTTGTAAAATTGTACAGCCAGAACTGCAACCACAATTGAAGTTTCATGAGCATTAAGGTCTGTTTTAAAAGCACTTTCAAGACCTGGCGTCGCTCTGTGGTAGAATGCTTGATTGCCACGCAGATTGCTCGGGTTTGATTCCTGCTCAGACTCCAGCTTTCATTCTTTACATTCGTTGGTTCAACGCTGCCGATGTCAGGTTTTCCTTAAAGCTCACGTGTTAAATTGGCCCATGTGTGTTTTCATCGTTCCTGACCCCGTCACGGTGGTATAGTGGCTAAGGTACTCGGCTGCTGACCTGCATGCAGGTCGCGGGATCTAATCCCGGCTGCGGCGGCTGCATTTTCGATGGAGGCGAAAATGCTGTAGGCCCGTGTGCCCAGAAACAACCCCAGGTGGTTGAAATTTCCGGAGTCCTCCACTATATATGGCGTCTATCATAATCATATGGTGGTTTTGGGACGTTAAACTCCACATATCAATCAATCAATCGTGGTTCCTGGATAGATATTAAGTGTCCATCACCTGTGGCACATAAACGCATACCAGTGGCGCATACCCACCCGCGGGTTTGTGCCACTGCTTGGCGGGAAGTGTTTGACGACGTACGTGACGGGATTGGGACGTCATTTAAGTGGGGACCAGTGCGTTGTATTCGTCAAGCCATGTTACCCTCACATACAAATTTTGGCTCACACCAAATTAACGGGGTGATCGTGAGAGTACCCAGACGACAGAGTCATAGATAGATAGATAGATAGATAGATAGATAGATAGATAGATAGATAGATAGATAGATAGATAGATAGATAGATAGATAGATAGATAGATAGATAGATAGATAGATAGATAGATAGATAGATAGATAGATAGATAGATAGATAGATAGATAGATAGATAGATAGATAGATAGATAGATAGATAGATAGATATATAGATAGATAGATACCAGAAGTGCTTGAAGTACGCAAAGAAATGCTTCGCATTGAAAATTTCACAACTGGTATTTAACGTATTTGCACCAATTAACGGCAAGTACAGTAATGACGTCGCTTGAATCCCTATTATTGTGTCACGAACTGTGCCTGTGACCAAGAATTGCGAGAACAGAATAACACCTTCGATTTTTTTACAGAATAACACCTTCGATTTTTTTTTTCCACAGGATGTTTAGGGGCCCTTTTCAAGTTACTCCGTTGCTTCCAGGTTTCTGCCAAGTATGTCAGTACTTGCGGAATGAAACGATGGCATGTTTGCCACATTAAAGAAACAGTGGTAGGTTTTCGTATAAAACTTCTAGGCGCGCAAAACTTCAGACAACTAACATAAGAGACAAGGACGAGCGCACGAGAGACGGACGTCTCTTATGTTAGTTGTCTGAAGTTTTGCGCGCCTAGAAGTTTTATATGGATTACCAACTAGCCCAATCCCACACTTTACTTAAGTAGGTTTTCGATTGAATGTTTTTTTTTTTTTTTTTGTCTTGTGCACTCCAGACTTTTCACTCCCTTTAGTGAATTTCCTTCACACGGGAAGGCTGTCCCGCTACGAACTGTTCTTGTGATCGTTAAAGTTTCCTTACACTTACATTGTTTGGTCTGTGGCTATAATAAAAGCACTTTTGGAATGTCAGAAATTGTTTCTCAAAAATACACAGATTCAATCAGTAGTACAAAAGCAAAGCGCCTACCTTCACGGAAGATGCGAGCCTGACTTAGTCAACAAGCAACTGCAGGAAATAAAAAAGGAAACATGGACACCATAATCATTTTCTATGAAATATAAACACTTCTCATATTTTATTGTCCCAACAAACCAAAAAAGCGCGGAATCTACAGAATGAGATAAAATTCAGCGTTGAAAAATACTCTTGAATGAACGTTACTTTCAGAGATGAAAAAAAAAAAAAACTGCGCACTTGCAACTGCATGCATCTAAGAAGGCTCTGAATACGTTGGTTCTGGATGCCATGGAGCTTAGTCGAGGCTAGATTGTTCTCAGGTGAAACCACTTCACTTCACATAAAAAAGAAACACTGCTAATAAATAATAGGCTTTTCACTATGCATTGTATCTTATGACAAAATTGAAGGCAACTTGGTGTCGTTCTCAGCCATTGACATCATACCTCCCATATGAGTTTAATTACTAGATAGAGCCATAGATAAAGCAGTATTAAAAAGGAACAATCCACTCCTGAAACACGACATACAGTAAAAGCGTCACAATAATTCCTGACAACATAACTAGGGTCCAAACAATGACATGCGACTTCGTTAGCAATTTTCTGCTGGTCGCCTTCATAACTGCAATAATACCAAGCAGCAGTAAACTAGTCCTCCATGTACGAAATAGAGTCACTGAATATTGCAGGACAATGTACTTATCTCGAAACTACTGCAGAGTCGTGAGTCATGTAGCCACTGTGGCTGTTATAAAGTCTGACAGCTCCAGCTTGAGTTGTTTTCTTATGTGTATGCATAGTTGATTGGACGGCCTGCCGGGTGCTGAATAACGCAATTCGGCACTTTCAGCTAAGATGTACTGCTAGTAGCATCAAATGAACGATCATTTTGCACTACAAAATGAAGCGAAACGATTCCATATATTATAAAATATGAGATACTTGTGCGTTTTAAAAAAAGTAGTTAACGATATACAGTACTTGGTGCTCTACTAAGGGATAGCATAGAGCCGTCCCGTGATTCTCACACTTGATGAGACCCTGTTGACCCAAATCACGCTGTGAACGAGTTCCCGAAGAGATTGTTTAAGCATGCGTAAGTGCAGTACGACTATAGGGCCCAAGAACCCGACACCTTACCGGGGTTTTGACGCCGGTGTTCCAATTCTGACTGCGGTGGCCGCATTTTCGAGGGAAACGAGAATGCTCGAGGCTCGCATTTTGGTGCACGTTAAAGAACCACAGTGGTCGAAATTTCCTAAGCCCTCCATTACGGCGTCTCTCATAATCATATTGTGGTTTGGGACGTTAAGACCCATCAATTAATATTACAGTCATATGCACCTATAAGTGCTCCTCGCACATGAATTTCTCTATTTCATCTTTTTTATTTTCTGGGAGATTTTACGTGTTGCATAAGTGTCATGGATTTGCTGGTAAATGAGCAATTACGTTAGCTTTCGCACACACAGATGTGCGTGCAAGTCTATAACGAGGGATAACTCTACAGGAAACACAGGGAAGTATTTGAACCGGCTATTACTATTTGTTGTTTGTCCTACGCGTATGAACGCGTACGAAGGAGTCTGAAGCCTTCTTCTCATCGAAGCCGTAAAGACGTGTGGCAGCTTGGGCTAGTTGGTATGACTTGTCGTCGCTCTGTTCTCGCGCTATAACTATCGTCAGGTCGTCGATCTGTTTTCGCGCTATAACTACCGCAAAGAAGTTAGGACTGCTTGAATTAAATGAAAAATTATTATAGAAGAATCGTTTAACACTCCCATTGCCCCTGCTGCGTGACCATCTATCTGTTCATGCTTTCTTTTCTTTCTCGCTGCATACGCGAGGCAAAACAAAGACCAATTGCTTCTCGTGGAAATGATGAGAACAGTTGTGTTTTCTTCTACAAATAAAAATTTAGGGGTAATTCATTGCGTTTAGCCAGCAGATGACTTTCACGGAAACTTCCAGTTTCGCGTCTTAGCAAGCGCAGCTGCACAGGACGTGTTCAATGGTCTCATCAGCTCCGCAGTAGTCGCATGTAGGAGTGTCTGCCATACCAATTCGAAAGGAGTACACCTTTTTAAATGCAACACCCAACCAAAGGCGGCATAACAGTGTCGCATTGGAGCGGGAAAGTTGTGATGGTAGCTTTAGCTTGAGCGATGCCAGCTCCGGATGGTTTTGAATCAACTTGACCCCGGACCATTTTGTATGCAGAAGATACTAGGACCTTGGGCATCTGCCTCAGTTGCGCCGAAAGCGACTAAAGCACTACTACTTTACTTAAAGTCAACAAACTTGAGCGACCGCCTGTATAGACTGTGTGCTCTCCAAGTGTGCTCGTGATTGTGTGTACCTTCTCATCCCTCTGCAACCTCTTTTCTCCCCTTCATCCCTTTCCCAGTGCAGAGTAGCAAACCGGATGTGCGTCTGGTTAACCTCCCTGCCTTTTTTGCATCTTTATCTCTCTCTCTCTCTCTCTCAAGTTTCGCGTGTAGCTTTTTTCTGGGCTTGAACTATGGGGCTACGGCAACGCGTATGCATAAATCTCCCAATACGAAATTTACGTCTTAAGTTCTCACAATCTGTCGCGGTGTAGCAATGATTACGGCACTCGTCTGCTGTCTTGTAGGTCACGGGTTCGATCCCAGCTGCGGCGGTCACCTTTTATTGGAGGCGAATGGTCAGAGGTCTGTGTACTTTGTGATCCCAGTGTTCGTTGAAAACACCACAGGGGGGTCTAAACTTCAGAGGCCCTCTACTACGGCATCTCTCGTGTAATTATCGTAATTTCGGCCCTTAAAACCCCAGATAATATTATGAAACTTGGAGGTTTCCAACATTCTGTCTGCTTATATAAACATATTACGCGAGCCTCATCAAGGGCCTCTTGGAATAAGTTGTAAGATACGAAAAAAAAAAAAAGCTGTATTGATCGTGCCGAAGTTTGCCTCTTAACAAGAAGCGAGCTCTCAGAATAAGCAGAAAATGATGTAGGAAAAAAAAAACTTCAACAGTCCAATTATATCAAGTTGTGTTCCACAGGGTCGCACTTAGATATGTACGTAACAAAGAATTTTCTGGTAATGTCAGTGTTCTACATTTCACGTCAATGTTCTACAGTGTTATACTGGTGTAAGCGCAGTTAAATACCGGTTCTATATCCTGAATTCGTTGCCAGATTTGTGGCGAACGCTGTAAACAAGGCACCGTTAACGATACCCTGGATGTCGACATGCCCTTTTAAAGGTGGCTAGCCGCCGGACAACCACATTAGATCGGTGATGCAATAAATACGGACAACGCGGATTCACTATACTATACTACGCATGAAGTATGATTTAGCTCGGTTGGAACACGTGTATCACGCGCTAGGCACTACTGACGAGATGTGTTACCCATAGATGATGATCTGAGCCAAATGAAGTCTTTTTCGTAGCTACGCAGAGTTTCTAGCACGAGCGAATTGTCAGGTTAGTGAGGAAGTTCCCCAAAACGCATGGAGGCATTTCCGCACCTTAAATGTCCACTCACCACCCTGCGTTTAAAGCCGAGTGGATGATTTTCTCTTCTCCTTCATACACACCATCCATCATCCTCGCCCCATAGTTCTTGAATACACGTGAACAATATCAGCACTAAGCGCTAGAGCCTATCAGGATTTCGCGCTTCTCGGTTGCGCACGCTGTTATCACCGCTTGCGCAGTGATGACGCACAAGATGAAGTTTGATCGGTTGATTGTGCTCAATATTCCTGCAACGCGAAGAAAAACGGATGGACAGCTGCATGGCAAAGCAGTGCAGGAGACAAATCACGTGTGATATTTCGCGTATATCAACGAATCGAGAGCATTTGTCACGAGAACTACTGTCACGAGAACTACTGTCTGCGTCACAGTAGTGCACCAAGAAGGACGAGAAATATTAGGAAAAAACATTGCGCTATTCTTTGTTTGTATTTTGGGAGCCTAGTGAGTGGCCCTTTAAGGTAAGGCACACGTTAGAATATTTTGTTTCTTCACTGTTGTCGATCGCGAAAATGGTGAAAAAATAATGAAATGGAGATATGGAATGTTAAGTGCGCGTGTCTGTTGAAACATGTGCGCCCATTCGTTAAAAAAACTCTGTCAAGCGAAGCGAGCACACAAGTCGAAATATAAATAGCGCCACTTACACAACGTGTGGTACGGAGGCAATGAGAGCCAAAATGAAATATTGCATATATACATCAATTATCATAAGCGATGACAATATGTGGCGAACGCGAACGATCACTGCACACAAGTCGAGGACAAACGTTAAAGCGTTGTGAGAAAATGGTCCCCTTGCATCCTTCTTTTTTGGTATCGTATAAGGAGAGGAAGTCCTTGTCGCTTTATCCGCACACAAGATACGTCCTCGAAGCTTTGGAAGGCACATAGGTCGCTGCACGCAAGACCAATTCGAAATTGGAATTCGCGTTCAGAACTGTTAACTATCACACACTTTAGCGTCAAGAGACATGTGGCATAATTAAGAATATTGAGTTCACTTCATCTTGACTCGTTGATCTTATCACATTTTGAGTCTCAACAATGTTCCGTCTGATTGTGCACTTGACGCTTCAATGTGTTGGCCCAGTAATAAGGCATTTTACGCGAGAGTTCATCTCAGTGTAGATGAAAGTTGCTTGAGAGTCGTTAAGTCATAGACGTCTTCAAGATGTTGCAGGTCACTCCCTCGAAGACGTCCTAAGCACTCATCCTCACGAAGTCGCAGTGGACGGCTGTAACGACAAGGCACACGAAAGCTTTCCGTCGGGGAAGGCGGCTGGACGAACGGCCGTCTTCAGCGTTCAGGTAGTCAATTGACGGTGGGCGGAATGGGAAACACTGCTTGGTCTCCAGAGAAGTCTTCAGCTTCGCTCGGCCGTTAGCTCGTAATCTCGCCGTTTGTCTTGCGCATGATCTCGAGCTGAATCTCGTGCTCGCGAGCCTTCATGCGGAGAGCGGCGATGCTTGAGCTTCGGCGGTCGGGACCTGCGCCGCCGGCAATGGGAGGCGACGTGGACGGCGACAGCGTGGTCGCCGTTACACCCGGAGACACGCTGGACGAAGACCTGGCGGGGCTGCTGCCGCCCAGGATGGGCCGTTGCGCCGCTGCCGCGGCCAATTGAGCTGGTGGAGGCACAAGTGCTGCCGTCGCAGCAGTGGCGGTGGCTGGAGGAGGTGGCGGTGGTGGTGGCGGCGGTATGGCCACGGCTGGAGGCACTCTTTGGTGAAGCAGGGACGATGGAGGCGACGGCGGTAGCACGGGTGCCGTGGTAGGCGGCCCGACCTCGGACGGCGCGATGTCGGCCCGCTGCCGGTTGTGGACGGACAGCGTGGCCAGCCAGTTCTGGAAGGGTGCCGGCGTTTGGTACAGTGCCGGCAGCGACGGCGGCAGGAAGTGCGCGAACGGGCTGATCGGGAAAAACGCGTGGCCCGGCGTCAGAAGCGGCATGGCGGCCGCTGCTGCAGCCGCCGGCCCAATGTAGGGCGAAAGTCGGGCGGCGCTCAGCAGGGCTGAATCCTGTGCCGCGGAGGTCGGTGGCTTGCGACCGTACAGGGAGCCGAAGGCTGCCGCTGCTGCTGCGGCAGCGGCCATGGACGGAGAAGGATGCGTTCCGGCAGCCATGGTCGGAGTCGAAGAGCTCAGTGACTGCGCCGTCGAGTACGGGTTGTAGCCCTGAGACTGGAGCGCGTTGCCAGCGGCCTTCTCCTGCTTGCGCCACTTGGCACGCCGGTTCTGGAACCAGACCTGCATAAGATGCAATGAGAAAAAGATTTCATTAGGAGAGGCGCATCACTTCGAACATTGGTACAATACTTATGAACGAAAATGGCACGTGTACCTATACACGCTATTTATTTATGCGCTAGGGAACGCTAAACATGAACTGCTAAACATGAATGATTATGATCGATTCAGTTTCTGTCTGGTCACTTGCCGATCATGACCAGACAATACCGGTGAGAACGCATACACGGAAGCACCCGGCGGGCGTCAATCGAAACGCGAAAATGCAAGGAATCAGAATTTCATGATTACGCATCAACTGCATGCCAACGTCCGAAGATCACAGTGCCATTTTAGTAGCAGAAAGGAGATGGATGCGTTGGAAAAAAGAACATGCCTGAGGACCTGTAATAACACCACTCTAAAATTTCGTTTTTTCAAAGGCGAAGACATAGGGTCACAAGTGCACTGTATAGCATAACTGCCGGTAGCACAAGGAGCACTTTTCTGGCCTCACGGTTCGTGCTCGAAGGCTCGCCGAGCCCCTAATAGTGGGTGAGCAACGATAAATCACCAGTGCTGATTGTGCCTCTTACACGAGAACATGTGCGGTGCTTCGATGAACCCCCACACAACATTGCGGCCGCAACATGCAGCCCTACATCAGGGCGGCAATCGCGCGCGCATAAATGTGCCACGAATCTGTGCGACCGCACCTCTTCTTCGCGCTCTGGCGCTGTTTCTTTGTCGGCAGGCCGAATGATGCTCGCCTGCACTGCGTGGTGCCATTGAAAATCCGTCCGGGCAGCGCGCGTCGGCGCCGTGACCCCTCGGACCGCCATTAAGCGCGCCCGGTCCCGCCCACGAATTCAGGTGGGCGTCAACCGTCCGCTTCGCAGATGGCCCCCGCGCACACGCAATCAACCCTTTGGGTCGCGCCACTTGAATGTGTTCGCTCTCGAAGCACCGCAAGCCGCTGCTACACCCAACTAAAACCGCTAAAACCCTAACCGAAGGTAAGAGCACGGCAGAGAGTGACTTCCAAAAGCCTGGGCGCACGCTCGATTCGCTGTCTCCCTCGCTTCCGTCCCGCCGTTCGTTGGGATGAAGAGCGCGTTTTGTGCTTCTAAACGCCGTGTATACAGTTCGCCGGGCGCATTCTCGATGCGTAAGGGCTTAGCTGATGAGGTGGCCGCGACGCAACAGCGGCCCGTGCGTGCGTATTGTATACCGTGCACGCACACACCGAAACCCCTTTCCTCCCACTACTGCACCATCTGACGTCTCCATCGGTGCACCACCGAAGCAGGTGTTCGGATGTGCATAAACCAACACAAAAAAAAAGATGAGAGAGAGAGAGAGAGAGTATGGGCGCGACGCCGTCGTCTCTACGTTATTCTCCATTCAATGGCGACGGTTTGTTTATTTCTCCCACCGGCCCTGTTTCTATAGCCGCGGTTATATATCTGTCACGGAGAATACAGGTCTTCTCCGTGGCGTAAGTGTACCACGCATTTCGTGGTTGTTCTATTTATTAATGCATTCGACTTGTTTCTCACGCGACGTGGCTTCGGTAATAACAGTCCCATTTTTTTCTTTTTTTCTTTTTTTTGCGCGCACAACGACTTCGTCGCTGGTTCCGAATGCGAGGCGGCCCCGCCAACTGGTTTACGTCGACCGCCGGCACCTGCGTCACTGGCGCCGCCTCGAGATGCTTTATAGGCTCGCCTATGTACACTGACACTTGAACTCATTGCTCAGCGGTGGAAGAGCATCGATAGCTTCGATAGCGACGCCTTTTTCTTCCACGCTCTTTGTGTCGCTGTCTAGACAATGTTTGTACGTAGACGTGACAAACGTCCCAGACACACTTGTCCTTATGGGTTACGGCTTGCACGTTCCTCTATGGAGCGCCTATAGCCCGGAGGCCCCATGACGTCATTCGGTACGACAGAAACGACGTCTGCATGCTATTGTGTGAAGCGCGCATGTACTACGAACTGTATACTACCCACAGCGTTCTCAGCTGCCTGCATGTCTTTTCGTTTAATAATGTCCAAGGCATCTCATACATCGCCGATAACCTAAACAGATATAAAAAGAGCGTTATTTTTTTTTTCCTCGTCAATGAGTGCATCGAAAATGGGAGGTTATTATACACAGAAAAAGGCAGCATTCACTTCAGCATAACCTGAAGCTGGTTCTATACTTAGCAACATTACAGCAACGCTCGTTCGGTTTAACACTGAATGAGTATTGTTTGAAGACAGCGATCGGACCATAGTGATACTTGCATAATTAGGCAAATTAATTGCCTTTAATGAGAGTGGTGCCTGTCTTTGTCGCACACGTGCTTATATCAGTTACTTTTAGCGCATAATGCATCGTTTCCCATGTATTCTTTCGTGCCTTATGACCCGCATTCTAGAAACACTGGTTCAACTTACAACGCAGGCCGTACAGCACACATGCCGTGGTCACGCACGCAAAGTATAATTTTTGAAGGGCTAGTCTGCAACGTAATCCTAGTGATTACAGGAACTTGAAGCACAGGCTTCACGTATCCGTAGCTCATGCTGAAAAAAAAAAACTAATGAATTGAGATAGCCGAAAAAAAAAAAACATTGGCGATTGACTCTTTACGTCAAAGCTGCATTACTCAGAAACAAACTCGTTTAACCCCGGTACTTATGAACCCTGCGTGGGCCTCTTGCAACGATGTTCAAAAAAGCCATACGTGCACGCGCAAGGTGCACAGCTCGATACAAAACATCTATCTTGTCGCATTTATTTAAAAGGCCATGGATGATGTACGAGGCCTGCCGAAGCATACACTGAAATAACAACTAATGTAAACAAATAAACTAAAATGCTCAAACAGTGCCCGTACTTAAGGTGCTCGTCCGAAGTGAGACGGCAAATATCCCTTCGCCATCTGCGATCCGAACTGGGCCTCTAACAACTTCGCGCCACTCATGGTCATGTTTTTACCTGCAAAACAGCTGTCCCTGTTCTGCAAAGAAAAAAAGAAATCCAGAAGAGCGTCACGTATCATTACGCCGAGCAAAAACGCCTGCTCAGGAATTCGCCGAACGTATACGGCTCGCATCGATCAATCAGGCATCTTTTTTTTTTTTTTCTCCCGTGAAACATCTTCATTAATTGTTGTTTCGTTATTTTCCTCTCCCTCGCTGTCTACGAAATGGATCACCGAACACCTTTACCCATTCCCTTCCATTCTTTCTTTCTCTCCCTCCTTCGTAACCTCGCGACTCGAACACACTGTGTAATTTACGCCACACAGTCGGCCATCACTCGTCCTTGTGTGTATATTCGAGGAGCACAGAGAACGGCCCTCAAATCATAATTGAGAATTATTGATCTCTGATCCGTTATTTTTTTTCTTTATTTCTCTCTCTCTCTCTCTCTCTCTCTCTCTCTCTCATCACGCTGCCATTAATAGTACGCTCTAAACAGTTGCGGACGCTTCATCTTCTGCACGCTTATGCCACAAAAATGAGGAAGATTTGCGAAGGGTCCAAGCTCAAGAACCTGCCTTTCTCTCTATGAGGGACGGAGGCACAGCGGCTGAAGACCCTGCCCCTTAAGCGCAACAAAGCGAGCCGTTGTAGGAGAAGACCAGAGGAAGGAGGTACAATAGTAAAAACATATATTTAGGTACGAGAGAGTGAAAGGACACGACAGTTGTCCTCACTACATCAAATAAAAAGCATCGCGTTACGGGCCTAGCAAGGGTAACAAATTACAGAGCGCTTCTTTGCGCAGGCAAAATGACAAGGTGGCGTGCATTCCACGTCGCGCAGGGACGCGTCTCACCGTCAGATTGGAGCGCGACTTTTTGCGCGGCAGCGTCAACGACTCGATCTACAGTCCCAGCTGACCTTGCGCGGCCAGCGGATTTGACTGTCCCACCGTGTACGAGAATCGCTCTACGTTGACTTCGCTAGTCTTTCTGTGCCGCAAGCAAACGTTCAAAATAACAAAAAAGCCTTAGTCCAGAGATACAGGGACAAGAAATGACGAACGCAGTGCGAGGAAGCGCTGGCCGAACATGAAGTGGCAGGCCGGGCGTAATTTTCGCGCGGGCACTTCATCGTGTGAGCCGCGATGTGCGCGCCTCCTGAAGTACGAAGACATGTGTCCCCCCTGTGATTGCTCCGCAATAGGAGGCTGACACCCGGCGTATACCTTGCGTGTTGTACATAGCGGGTGGAGTTAGGCCCCCGAAAGGTTAGCTGTCGAATTCGGCGCCCTCCGTAACCACAGGCTCCCGCGACGAGCAATCGGCGTTGCCGTATACTTGCGCACAGAGAGGTGTCAAGTAAACTATCGTGGAGTCTCGAAGCTGGAGAGAAAGAGCGCGAAGGAGGATCGCTAGCCAAATGACGAGAGCAGGGCTTCGTGTATAGCATCGGCATTGCGACGCATGTAATTAAGTCGGCTACCGACACAGCCAGCGGTGGTGTCTTCTCTGTCTCTCGATTGGCAGCCGCCTTCGCGCACGTATCTCTTGACGAAACTTGTGAGGACCCATCTGCCGGAGTCGTATATATAGACATCGAGTGACGTTTCGAGGAACTAATACAGCTGGTTTGAGGGAATGACCAGCGAAACCACGCCGTAGTACTGGTATTAACGCGTAAGTTTTATGAGTTCTTTGCAGAATCTACGTTCGTAGAAGCGAGTGGTCCGTTTTGCTGTTGATTCAGTTTCCCAAGAGCTCTCCGCGTGGGCAAGAGGTATGAGCGTACGAAGGCATCCCTCCAGGTGATTCCTTGAGTTTGAGTGATTTTATCTTACTGAGTACTATATGAAAGCACTAAGGGTGACTCGGCCGTCAAGGAAACATTCCCAAACAAATGACACAAAGCCAGTAAGTCAAAGCACAGAGCAAAACAGCCCTCGACATGGGAAGAAGACGATAAACCATAAAATGCGAAACTCAAATATTCTGTCAAGTCTAAGTACGCAGCTGCAGCCTATAGACGTATCATACAACAACCCAGAGCAAGAGGTCAAAAAGAAACGGCGTCCCGCGTGGCCGAATGGTGACCCCTCACTAGCCTTGAAATTTCCAGCCGCGCATACAGAATCACGCCGATGAGCTCGAGCAAGCGAACGTGGCCAGCAGCGCCTTATTTTGAACCCTGACGCGGCCTAAACAACTCGCGCGCACGCAACACACTGCGATGGGCAGCTACTTCACTGCCATAAAGCGTCGTGCATCCTGCCCCTCCTCCTACTTAGGAGCCGCGAAACGCTCGCGCCTGTCCGAAGGAGTGAATACATATAACGCCGTGTCGAAACGTGACGCTGATTCCGCTATAAGCGGGGTCTTTTAGGCATCACGCTGCTCATACAGCCTTCTATTGCGTATAGGCACGTAAGAGAATCGGCACTTTTCATGCGCGGAAGGGCGTCGGTTGCAGCGAGCCTGCCACGATTCAAAGCTCCCGCGTTTCCACCGACGCAGAGGAGAAACGCATGCTCTGCAGCTGTGCGAAAGGAGGAGAGGGAGAGGACAGGGATCGGCGCGGCGCACGCGAAACGGCTTCCAGCGCCTCCATGACGAGATAATCACAGCTTCAGCGAGCACATCGGCTAGAACACGCCACCGAACGGTCGCCGCATATTTTTTTATTTTATTTTTATTATTTAGGTATTTACATACTTCGTACGCGGAAGGGATGCTGCTTGTATCGCGGACAGCAGCTACGTAGACGGCAGCCCGTTCCTTGTTTTCCTCGTCGGCGTCAAGAAGACGTCGGGGTGTCGTGCACGGCGCGTGTGTAATAATACACGACTCGTAATGCGGCTGACGCCCGTATTCGCTGCTTTTGCTCCACAATAAAGGAACCTGCGAATATATAGTACAAGCGACGCAAGACTATCGGGGGACAAATGCTTCGTGCTTGAGTATTAGACACGCGAGGTCCATATTTGGCGTATAAACAACAAAAAAAAATACTTTGGCCACCTCTTCAAGATGAAGTTCTATGCGCTTATTTCATTTTTTTTTCTTATATTCTGCCGTCCTCATTCACGTCAGAATGGCCTCGCGTATCGGACTGCCGAATTCTTTTCGCTTGTCAATACAGTGAGTATACTCCATTCTCACAGAGCGCGCTCTTGCGCGGGGCCTCGCCTTAATTTTGGCGAAACGCAAACCTTGTCCCGCTTAATACGGCCGAACTGCGACAGCCGAACCGCGACGCCCGAGACAATGCGGTAAGAACGCCGGAGGCATGACGGCTTTTTCTCACTATACATACGCTTGTCCAAATTATAAAATGGCGCTAACTGGCGATAACGTGTAGTTTGGTAAACAGGATAAGGATCCGGGCGAAGGAATAGCGGTAATAAAGCGAATCCCCAATGAGACCGAACGGAATGCGTCAGTGTATAATGCGTTTAACCGTATATTCATGCAGTTTGCTTGTATACGCTCTCATCAGGGTATAGGCTTCTCCATCATTGCTATTACTTGTATGTTAAACACTGAGACGGCGCATGGTCGCGGTCATTAACCGTCTAGACGGAGGAGACGCACGTAGCCCGTACTTTGGGCGCGAGAAGCGATCAAGTTGCCGCAAGTGCAAGCCGCCAACGAACGACCGTATGCGAGGATTTACAATGCAGATTATCAAGCCCGTAGGTACGAGTACTTTAATTCTGCCTCACGTCGGCAGCCTGCGCGGCGTGGCCCATTCGTGACTTTGTCGTCGAGTCGATGCGGGATGCCCATTAATGGCTTCAAGTGGAGCGCACTGCTGCACAGTTCTCGGCGTCGCGCTGCCAATCGGAATGGCTCGCGTGCAGGCGACGTTTCAGGAGCAGCAATCATCATTACCGTCGCGGCCAGCCATTAAGAAAAGCCTCGCATTCAATCACGCGCGCACAACCGAGGACGCCTCGCAATTACGCTCGTAATTGGCGTAATAAAATGACACCCAGAAGCGAAAATCGGCAGCCGGGGGATAACTAGTGCACAAACGAAACGCTGCAATCGACGTCCGCTTCTCGGGCCACCATATGCACCCAGAAACGAGTTGAAACAGCGGTTTTATTGCATAGAACAATCGATTTCCCACGAATGAAGGCGGTCATTTACTCTGTTCATTATAATTTGGCCCTTAATATGTGCTGGCAACTCTAGAAGCCATCTGAATTGAATTCGCGACATTTCTTTTTAACATCTTTCATTACCCTCACCCCTTTCCCCAGCACAGGGTAGCCAGCCAGCCTAAGAACGGGCTAACCTCCCTGTTTTCCGCTTAAACTTTCTTCCTCCTCCTCCTGATTTGAATTTCCAGTGAACGTTTTTTTATTATTATTACAGCTGCGAAGTCTTGCGAGAAACTGCTAAATTTTCTTATGGTACTCTTTTTTTTTTTTGCTTTATGTAGTCAAGAGCGTCACCGAATGTATCCGATGATGCACACTCGTGCAGTAACAGCCAGCTGTATGGCACAACTACCATAAAATTCTGCTCATAATACTTATAGCTGTTGTTCCTTTCCCCTGGTTTTGAAACGTGTGCTTCGCTTCACGAAAATGCTCACGAGTACGAGGCGTAAATCACATAGTGTGTAAAAAGTACAACCTACAATCTTGTGAATTTGCATGTTGCAGAAGATTTAAATTTATATTTTCGTTTTTCCCTACGTGCCAAACTCTCGCTATTTCTATGGTTCACCATGTAGCTGGAGACGCCAGATTAATTTTGTCAACGTTGGGGGTGCTTGACGCTCACCTAATTTTAGGTTTTTAAGTGTTTTCACTTTTAGCTCCCACCAACTGCAGCGGCCATTGAAGGGTATCGAACACGCGTCCTCCATCCTAATAGAAGTGACATTAATTGTTTAAGGTATAAACCACAGTGCCGGTCACTTAACTGGTGTACTTAAGGTTTATGAAGTTGGTTTGTTGGTTGTTCCTCAGACTCCTAGCACAACCCACCACTGCGAATCGGCCACAAAACCAACGGTATACCTCATTTCCACCTAACTTGGCATCTGTTCTTTTTTCACCCCCAAAAGAAGTAAACATTGCTGACCTCTGTACTCCGCCTATTCTTTTATTCAGTTTCATGCTGCGTATACGTGAGACTTTACGTAATACGTCCCCGCACCCCCCTCAAGTCTGTCGACACATATCAATTCAAGGCTACGGCAAGCACGAATGCGCGGATGGAGAGCGAGGAAGCGCTGAGGACAGATGTTGGACGTTGTCCCGAGACCCATTGCGACGCGGGAGCTCGCAAAGTGGCCGTCGCAAATCACTCCAGTTAATTATGGGGTCATTAAGAGATGGACATCGTACGTAGGAAGTAAGCGCACGCAGTTCTGCGTATATATGAGGCGGTGGCTTGCGTGCACCCGCGAGAGAAGCCATGCTGCCGTCAATTCCTTAGTGTAGGCGTCTTTCACCACTGTGGCGTCGCTGCTATCTGCAGCGTAAAGCTGATGGTATCCTTGTCTACTCGTTGGTTAGAAGCTTTCAATTGCTAGTGTCACCCATGTACAGTATGATGCGCTGCACGTGCATGCACTTCATATGCGTCTGAGAGTGCCCCGCCGCTGTGGTCTAGTGGCTGAGGTACTCGGCTGCTGACCCCCAGGTCGCGGGATCGAATCCCGGTGGCGGCGGCGGCTGCATTTCCAATGGAGGCGAGAATGCTGTAGGCCCGTGTACTCAGACTTGAGCGTACGTTAAAGAACACCAAGTGGTCTAAATTTCCAGAGCCCTCCACTACGACGTCTCTCATAATCATATGGTGGTTTTGAGACGTTAGACCCCACATATCAATCAATCAATCAATCAATCAATCAATCAATCAGTTTGAGAGCATACCACACCTGCACTTGCAGTAGAATACACTGTTGGAGAGAACACAGAAAAGTTAAGAATATGAACTTATTTGTAAACACAACGCAAACTACATCGGAATATGTGATTTACGTGCCTTGATTGTACACATCAGCGACTGCGACCTGTGTATTCTCGTTCCGCTCCCACTGCTTGGTATATGTTCTATCTATCTATCTATCTATCTATCTATCTATCTATCTATCTATCTATCTATCTATCTATCTATCTATCTATCTATCTATCTATCTATCTATCTATCTATCTATCTATCTATCTATCTATCTATCTATCTATCTATCTATCTATCTATCTATCTATCTATCTATCTGTCTGTCTGTCTGTCTGTCTGTCTGTCTGTCTGTCTGTCTGTCTGTCTGTCTGTCTGTCTGTCTGTCTGTCTGTCTGTCTGTCTGTCTGTCTGTCTGTCTGTCTGTCTGTCTGTCTGTCTGTCTGTCTGTCTGTCTGTCTGTCTGTCTGTCTGTCTGTCTGTCGTTTCCGAGCCACTTAGGAATTCTATCATGCCTTGTTACAGCGCTAGCACACTTATTCCCTGTAGGCCATGAATGCAAATTGAAGAAAAAAGCTTTCGGTGTTTTCATTAGGCGCAGAATTTTCAATATCTCCTGCGTACTTTCACCAGACATGAATCGTCCGACGCAATCGCGTTGAACTTCTCTCACGTAACGCCAACAAAGAAAGGAAATAATGCTCCAAAGTACGGCGTGACAATACAAGCGCCGATTATCTAACGACTATTGAATAATCGATATCACGACCCGCAGCTGTATCTCAACGAATTCGAGAAACATGGCCTTCCCTTTTGTGCCGACATTCATTCGATGTCTATTTGAACGGAGATAAGAACATAACCTTCGTGAGGAAGCAGTCGAATGAGCGCATGATAAAGGACCCATAAGGCAACGAAAAATAAAACAAACTAAAGGTCGAATATCTATCTTACGGGAACAATCCTCTTACGCGAGGGCGGATTATAATCTTGCGGGAAAATTAGGGGTTCACAGAAGAGTCGACTCCCCGCCGAGCCCCAAAATTTCTGTTCGCGGCACGAAAGAGGGTGGGACCCACCAAATTACCGCAGGTCCTCGTGCATCCCGCACGAAAATTTATGGCTCTTTCAGGATTTATTAGCCTCGACTACGGCTGCCCTCACAACATCGTTTTTTCTTTATATGTATACACATATACCGTACGTGCCCACGAATCCAGTTGCCCCTCATTCGCTGCTTGTATGCTTGCTTAGCGATGCTTTCTTTTTATGCAAAATGTTTCTCGAACGCGTGCAGCGTGACCATTCTGTAGCTCGTGTACGCGCTGTCCATCTAATTATGGGTGGGCAAAATCAGATTTATTTGCTGCGAAACCGATTCTGACCGCTTCGGGAAACGCCTGCTGACGATCTTTCTCGACAGCTCTTAATGTAATCACCTGCAGCGAAAGCAGCAGAATATAGCTATAGTTCATATTTGCCACTGACTGTCTCCATATTTTGCGCTTTTTGCGCTGCTTATCCTGGGCTCCATGGGAATGTAGCATAGTATAGAAGAAGCTTGCAGCACTTCTGTGTACCTCGCCACGATGCTGCAAGCAGTTTCGTATAGGTCGCTAAAGTAGATAACAATATTTAATGGTATCACCGGAGGTGTTAGCCTTGCTTGTGATACTCCGGACATATGGTATATACAGTGATCACATATACTCACAAATAATTCATACAGTCACGCACATGCGTTCTCATACTCATCGGCGGATTCACAAGTATACACCGTCTAGACCGGCTTTCTGTCATGGCTTCGCACAGATCGATCGATTGATTGATTGATTGATTGATTGATTGATTGTGGCTTTGCGGCTGTGCACTGTGTAGGATAGACATTTAGAAGACTAAATCGAATCACTCCAAACAATAATTATCCAATATTTGCGGAGGGTCACGGTCTTTCGGCTTGCTTCGGCCGCTGCGGTGGTTGTTGTTTTCGCGGGTTGTGGGAAGAGCGATCTTTGAATATAAGTAGAGAATTAAAGACAGTTAGTATATCAACACACTCACATATTTTAGAATTCTTACCCCACCCCCCCTCCATACACGTATCTATTTCTCTTTTTGTGCGCCTCTTGCCCCCCCCCCCCCCCCTTTTTTTTTCTAATATTGCCTCTCGCACGTGCTTGGACCGTCTTGTACGCTGATCGAGTAATGGTCTGTGCGTGTACGTACAATATTGTCACGAATACTAACCGTCGTTATCATGCACACCTATCAGCAGTTATCAAGCGCGCTCGCCATAAACTAAAACTGCGATGCATTCGGGAAGTTCTTAAAATACGTGACCATGGTTCAGTACAGTATTGCATTAAGACAACACTTCTTTACCTACACCACGGCTCATACCTGCATAGCATTGTGACGTGGGTCAGTCGACACTTTTTTTTTACCCAGGGGGGGGGGGGGGGGGGCAGGGACCGACACCATTTTTAGAGTGAATCATCGTATAATACTGCGCATTAAAATGAATAAAGTAACTTATATTACCATGCTACCATCATTTACATCGCGGAGCACTATGAAGCGAACAGCAATCGTTGGGAAAAATTGATTGCAGCTCGGCGATGCTCGCGCAGGCGCCGTCAATAATCAGTTACGCAGCTGTTTCCCATAGCGCTCGCCTTCACTCCGCTCTCGCTCAACGGCGCATACATAAGCATTAGGTGGGCGGTGGAGCGCACGGTAATTCGCGTTCACACTTGCGGCAAACACGCATAGCTGTCGTATACTGCGGAACGCGAGTCGGCGGGTTCGGCCGGGCACGGTGAGCTACGACTCGCGCGTCGCGAACAGGTGCCGGCCGCGCCGCAGCGCCGCGCTCGGCGAGAAAACAGCCGGACGCCCATTTGGCGCGCTTATCTGCATTTCCGCCCCGCACTCTCTCGCTATTTATTACCGGCTCGAGCGGAGCCCTGTGAGCGGAATACGTTAACCGCGCGGTCGAGACAGAGACCGCGTTTTCGTTTCGTCGCTCCCGCTAATTAGGTGCAGCGTGGTGAAAACCTGCACTACCGTTCTCAAAACCGATTACGAGATTAGGTACGGCCAGCCGCCGCGTGTCACTCTCCATCAACTGATGGTGTCCCCCGTTGCAGGCGCTGCCGGAAACGGAGCTGCACAAACCTCCCCGAACGATTCTACTGAAACTGTTGTGACTTTCCATGCATGCATGCTACAGTAGTCCAAGTTCCGAAGCTTCATTTTATTTTTCTTTCTTCTTGACCGCACACCGGACTTCGCCGTACTTTACGAAACGCTGCGCTCAACTATAGAGAACACATTGCCAGCCGTGCGCGTATGTATACACTCCAAGTGGATTATAAAAGCAGCAGCGTCCGGGAGATGTCCTCCAACACTCATCCTCTCACCTCTGGATGCCCACCTGTCGCGGCCTCCCCATCCCCAAGCGTATCTCTCCGCTCATTTACTCTTCATTTCTCGGCCTTTTCAATGATTTTGTTATCTTGATGACGCCACGCGGAAAGACTGGCTTCTTTCTCATCTTTTTTTCTTAAACGACAAGGATACCACCATCGTCTCTCTCTCTCCGTCTGTCTCCGTCGCGTCGCGCAGATTTAAACATCTCGGCTCGGTAATTTGATAATTGCCGGTGGTTAGTCGGCTCTTTGGCCTTCGTCGTTGCCGCCGCCTTGTGGCGGCCCCGATCCTCCGGAGTCGACAGGCGCGCCTCTCTTTCCCGCTCTTCACCGGCCGTCGCGTCCTTCACTGGCCGCCCTCGAGCAGCCGTGTATTTAGTAGACCAGCTAGAAGCGACGTCGCACTGTCGCAGCACTGCCTTACCTCTCAGACTATGTCCTCGTCTTCGACCTACACACACACACACATACACACTGCATGCATGCATGCATGCTTGCTTGCTTGCTGTAGCGTGCCTATTTAGATGGGGCCGTATATACGCGGTCTCGTTTGGTCCCTGTGCTCTTGTCTTTGGCTCGTCGCTTCTCTTCCACCACTAGCATAATTTTTATGTGCTTCGACAGGGGCGTTCTCGAAGCACGGTGGTGGTGAACGCGCGCGCGCCCAGAATGCATAGACGAGACTTCTCTCAAGTGGCCGGCAGCGGACTAATTTGGTGCGGCCATTGATGTTCGCGATAGGGGCTACGATTAACCGAGCTAATTGTTATAATTACCGCGTAATCGGAGAAGCGCTTCCTCCGTCCGCCAAAAGTGCGGCGCCGTGAGCGACGGGACGCTGGTGTAACGACGCGAGAACGTGCCTCTCGCACCGTTCAAGGGTTTATGCGAAGAAACTACTAGAAATTAAGTGACATACTCTAGCATTAATGTTTTCTTTCTCTATACGTGGTATTACTCCGAGGCTAGGCAGAAGAACAGGTGATACGATTACGCTATTAAGTGTCCTCGTTCTTTTCACCGCAATTTATCCTGCTTCACGAGCTCACAAGGACACTGCATGAAATTTCTGCCCCTTTTTTGCAGTTTTTTTTTTTCGGTGTAACCACCGAGGGACGCCTTCTGTCGCGTGTTCCTATTTACGACCTTGTATTAAGACAACATTCATGTGACGCGGTTTCCTCACGACAAGACGTTCCTATTCTGTAATTATTCTTTTTTTATTTTTATACCAACGCTTTTTTCTTTCCTTATTAATATTATTACAGTGACTCCTATGCATTTATCACTCTCAGCTTGTGGGCGTGCCTCAGCCCCTCCACCGAGTTCGGCCCACTGCCTAAGTTTTAATGAAGACGCCGAAGTTGGCTCGCATGATCTAATTAAGGCCTGGGCAAGCACTGGACTCCTTGCGCAAGGCACTCTGCGCATATCTCGAGAAGCAGGTATGCGCAGGCGCAAGGCTGAGATGTCTTACACACACACACACTCTGGTCATCACGGCATCGTGTGGACCGCGAAGCGAGCACGTTTATTATCGGCCCCGACAACACCGCCATACATCATGCGACGTTGGTGGAGGCAGAGCGCGTCGGCGTCGCATAAACACATAGACGCACGCGCGATGGCCGCCATGTAAATTGGTCGTCGATGAAGCCCGCCAAGCGGTGACTAAACGCCCTCCGCGAGAGGCCGATTGAATTAAAAGGCCACGCGGGGAACGTCGTTCCCCTCGGAGCGGGCGCCAGCAAATTGAGTCTTGCGACAGCGAGCCGTTTAAAAAATGGAGTCGCCCTCCTCGCAAAGACATTCGAAGTTGGCGCCGTTTAATTGCCGGTGGTCGCGTGAGCGGGGGTCAACGAGAGACGGATGGACGTGTCGATGATGAGAGTGAGTGAGTGAGACGGTCAGGTTATGGAGTAGGAAGTTATACGTATGTATACGTGAATGCGCTATAGTGCACGTGGCTAACACGTTCGCTTTGTGCAACAAGCTACGGCGATAACTGGCAGAACTTGTCCTTGAACAGCCATTCGTCCATATTCCGGAGTCTGCGCTAACGGTGATGGGAATAATATACGAGCCCTTTGAGGAACATTCGTAAGCATGTCTCGAGTAAAATGTTGAACCATTGTTTGCTATTGTATACTTATGATACCACAATCAAATAGCCGCACGAATATAAGCACTGATCCTGGTTAATACTATTTATTTGCGATGTGATTTCTGTCTTTGCTACTTCTCTCTTTGTCGGGAAACCACAGATAACGTTAAACTGTTTTTTTTTCTTAGTCCCCCCCACCCCCCCAAAAAAAGTAAATAAAAACAACAAATCTTCGCCAAGAAGTAAGTGGTGAAGTAGAAGCGAGGGACGAGCGTGCGAAACCGCCAGAAGATCGCAATACCCTCCACGCACAATAACGACGTTTCTTCTCGGCATTGACTCATTGAGACCCTCACGAGGGTGGCTCGAATCAACTACCGAGGCCGCAATAAAGCGCACGCATGGAATGCCTTACGTGGACGAACAGAATAGCGCTTGAAGTTTGTTGAGTTTGGAGCATGTGCTCAAACCCTGCATGTGCTACACACACAGGTGTCGCTCTGCACCACCAACTTTTTTCATTTTTTTAGTAACAATGTGGATAGGCGCATGCTATAGGCACGCTTGAAGGCGTTGCGTCAGTAAATTATATAGATATCTGCAGCCCTGTATCATTCGATGCTGGCCCATTATCAGATAAAAACAAGAATGCGAAGCATAAAGGTATATAGGGAAAGAGCAAACGGGACTATAGAGGGAAGAACGCTGACACGTGAGTGACCCGCAAACGCAAAAAGAAGCTGTTGAGGCTAATTCTTTGTGTTCTTTTATTATGCACGGCGGAAGCACTTCGAATTTCTACCATTACACTCACCCCTACCCCAATCTCCCACCCACCCCACCCCATTACCTCTCGCTCCTTCCTTCGCTCCTCCGCCAAGCTTGTTCCTCCATCACGCGAGTGCTAGCGAACACAAACGACGTTAAGGGCCTCCTGTTCACGCACACGTTGCATGCACGCACGGCGGAACGAGCGTGCCGCTTTGATGTGCTCGCACTTAACGTCGGTTCCTCGTTTTCCGTACAAACATTATAGGAGTAATTAAATGTCGTTAACGAGGTCCCTGCCCCGCTCTCGCGAACAACTCGCGGCGGCGACGCCTGTGTCGGCCAGCGTGCGCAGGTGTACGCGTACGTGCTCGTGGCGCATACACGCACGGCTCGGCTACACTGTGAACACGCTGGCGTCCTCGCCATGAGGATCCCGCGAGAAGATTAATCGAGCAGACGGAACAAGCGCGCAGGGAGCCGACCTGGCCTCGGCTCCACGGTCGCCTGCCTCGAGGGCTCGTTGAAGACGATTTCCGCGCTTTTCTTCGTTTTACTTAGCTCCTCTATTTTGCCTTTTGTCCACGAACACCCTTTTTAGGAATGTTTTCTTTTAATGTCCTCCCAAAAGCGTTCATGCAGAGGGAAAGAAAGAAAAAAAAACGAAAGCAGCTATTGCGTCTCGTGGGAGTTGCCGGCGAAAACGCTGAAGTGCACTCCGGTAATTCACGTATCTAAGTGAGCACTGGATACTTTGTCTTTCAATTATCCGGCATAAGGAGTGGACGTTATAATTCCTTCTCGTCTGTTACATAGAGACAAACGGGCGAAGGAAAGCAGAGAGGCTTGCAGAAAAGCTAGAACAGGAAAAAAAAAAATTTTTTATACACAACGACGGCTCGGGAGGGGAAAGTATAGGGAAAGATATAACGATAGAAAAGACGAGTGGGCACGGTAAAACAATCACTCGCATTTGCTGGTCTTGAGTTCAATTCACATTGCCACCGAACTCCCGCTGGTTCATCGAAACGGCGGGGAGAGGTATATCTTGACATGACACTTGGTATAGTGTCGGCATTTCTCTCGATAACGTGGCCTCTCCTTTGCACTCTCTTCTACTTTTGCAATTTTTATCAGTACACTGTGTTTAGACGATCCACTGGCAAGCAAATGAACGCGCCTGGAATTCTCTCGTGACAGTATGCACTTTTCAAACATTTCTTCCGAAATCAATTGAGGCAGGTTTTATAGAGCGTTGGAATTAGCAGGTAATAGTAATACCCGAGTTTAACGTACCAGAATCATGATATAAATGCGAGGTATACACTGTAGTGGAAAGCTAAGAAAGTTTGACCATATGGCGTTTTAACATGCACTGAGATCACACTGTACGAAGGCCTTTCGCATTTCGTCTCCAGGATCAAAATATGGCCGCCGGAGCTGGTATCGAACCCGGGACCTTTCGGTCAGCAGTTGGGGTGAAATCACCAAGTCAGCGATTAGTCGAGATAAAACGATCGTGCACCACGTGCTAAAGCGGCACTTATTCTTGGAGTTTGTGATTTAATTATATTTACAGACAGCAAAGGTGTCGCGATGGTGTAGTGGTATAGAGTATACCATGCAGTCTCACGTGCAAGAGGTCCGTGGTTAGAATCCCGGTGCCACGCAGTTCCCTGTACCGGATTTAAAAAAAAGAAAGTTATTTGCGTGATGATGGAACTGCATTAAAGAGGTGTGGGGTGCAGCCTCACCGGAGATCACCGCCGGTAACGCACTCTCTCACCAGAGAAGGATTGGCCACCCTGGTGCAGTATCTGGCCACTACCTCCCACTTCGATACGCCAATTAACTCTCGGACCTCAGTCCCCACTGGCTGCTAAGGAACTGATCACTGCGGCGGTCATATCTGCGACGCAGCAGAGGGTGCTAAGAATGTCTGGGTCCGGACAGGCCACCATTGTAACCTGAACTTGGCAACGTTTAACGCGAGAACCTTATAGTGAGGCAAGTCTAGCTGTGCTATCCGATGAACTAAAGGGTTTTAAATGGGATTTCATGTAGGGCTCGATGAGGTTAAGAGAACAGATGAGGTCTCGACAGTGCTGCAGAATGGGCACGTCATTTGCTATCGTGGCTTGGATGACAGAAGAGAACTCGGGGTGTTGCTCCTTATCCACAGAAATATCGCTGGCAACATAGAGGAACAATATAGTGAAAATGAAAGGGTGGCAGGTATCGTAATTAAACTTAATAAGAGATACAAGATGACGGTGGTACGGGTCTACGGGCCTACATCCAGCCATGATGACGCTTCAGTTGAAAGCTTCTATGAAGACGTGGAATCGGCAATGAGTAAGGTAAAAACACAGTATACTGTACTCATGAGTTATTTCAATGCCAAGGTAGGAAAGAAGCAGGTTGGAGACCAGGCAGTATTCTATTATGACATTGGTGCTAGAAAAGCCAGAGGGAAGTTATTAGTAGGATTCGCGGAAAGTAAAAATGTGCGAATCCTCATTATTTTCTACCGAAAACGAGTGAACCGAAAGTGTACATGGGGGAGCTCTAATGGCGAAAGTAAGAACGAAATAGACTTTATACTGAGTGTGCACTCGCGCATCATGCAGTATGTAAAAGTGCTTCGTAAAGTACGATGCAGTGACCATATAATGGTAAGGTTTCGCATTCGTCTAGACTTGAAGAAGGAACGACAAAAAATGACACTCAAGAAGTCAATCAACGAGTTAGCACTCATGAGATGGGAAGTACAGGAATTCATGAATCTAGCTTCAGAACAGATACTCGCCTCGTATCGAGGAAGTCGGACTTATAGTGTTGACGCAATGAACGATTATCTGATGAGAATCGTTGTGGAGTGTGCAGTGGAAGTTGCAGGTGTGGTACTTAGACAGGACACTAGCTAGCTGCCCTATTAGACGAAGAACCTCATTAAGAAACCTCAAAGCATGAAAGCCTCAAACACAATAGACAAAATATAACTGGCAGAGCTTTCAAAGTTAATAAATTAGCGTTAGGTATCCGATGTAAGAAGGTGAAGCATAGATAGAATTGAACACGTTCTGAAGAACGGAGGAAGCGTCAAAGCGACGAAGAGTAAACTTGGTATAGATGAAAACCAGATGTATGTACTAAGGGACAAGGAAAGCGAGTATAACTACCAGTATGAATGTGATAGTTAAAGTAGCGGCGAAATTTTGCGGAGAACCCGGGACAACCACGACCATAACGTAAGAACTAGCAGCACCACAGGTGACATCCTATCTGTAATGACAGAAGAGGTCAGAAAAGACTTGGAGGGAATGCAAAGAGACAAAACAGCTGATGAGGATCAGGTCACATCAGATTTGCTGAAAGATGAAGGATAGATTATGTTAGAAAAACTGGCCACCCAGCTTACGAAGTGTCTCCTGACGGGGAGGGTACCATCTTGGAAGAATGCTAACATTATCTTAATCCACATGAAAGGGGACGACAAGAGCCTGAAGAATTACAAACCGATCAGCTTGCTCTCCCTCGTATACAAGCTATCTACAAAGGTACTAGCTAACAGAATCAAGAGATTAGAATTCAATCAACCAAATGATCAAGCAGGATTTCGTACAGGCTACTCAACAATCGACCCCGATTCATACAATCAACCAGGCGATAAAGAAATTCAGAATACACTCAACCACTATATATAGCCTTCATAGATTTCGAGAAGGCGTTTTATTCAGTAGAGATATCAGCAGCCATGCAGACATGCGGAATCAGGGCCTCGAAAAAGCATGTATAAACATCCTGGAAGAAATCTGCAGTGAATAAACTGCCAACTTAGCACTCCACAAAGAAAGCGACAGAATACCCATTGAAAAAAGGGTGTAAAACAAGGGGATATGATCCCCCCATGCTATTTACGGCGTGCTTACCGGAAGTTTTCAGAGGCCGAGATTGTGAAAGGCTAGGGATATGAGTTAATGGGCGGTATCTTAGTAAAATGCACTTCGCCGATGACATTGCATCACTGAGTAAATGAGAGAGCGATTCGCAATTGATGATTACTGAATTAGACAAGACGAGCAGAAAAGTAGGTTTCGCAATTATTCTGAAGAAAACGAAAGTAATGTACATTAACCTCGGAAGTGAACAGCACTTCGAGATAGGTGGCAGTGCACTTGAAGTTGTAAAAGATTACACTTATACGTAGTTACCGCAGATCATAACCACGAGATCGAAGTAACTAGAAGAATAAGAATGGGGTGGAGTACATTCGGCAAGCATTCTCAAATCATCAATGGTAGATTACCACTATCCCGCAAGATGAACGTATACAACAGCTGGATCTCACCGGTACTTACCTACGGAGCAGAAACTTAAAGATTACAAAGAGGATTCAACTGAACTTGAGGATGACGCAGCGAGCAATGGAAGGGAAAATAATAGAAGAGAGCAGAGTGTATCAGAGAACAAACGGGTGTTATGACATGATAGTCGAAATCAAAAAGAGGAAGTGGTCATGGGCGGGGCAAGTAGCGCGAAGGCAAGATAACAGCTGGTCATTAAGGAGCACAGATTAGATTCCAAGAGCAGGGAAGTGGGTGAACGGGAGACAGAAAGCAATGTGAGCATATTATATTAGGAAGATTGCAGGTATACAGTGGCAGCAGCAAGCACAGGACCGAATGGACTGGCGGAACATGGGAGAGGCTTTTGTCCTGCAGTGGGCTTATTCAGGCTGCTGCTGATGATGATTGGATAGCAAGAAGTCGACGCAATGTATACCTGCAACTGTACTTCATTAAACTCAAAATCTGAACTCCACACACTGTCAGGGTGTGTACGCTGAAAAGTCCGAGATGTGATCTGAATAAACAGAGAAAAAACGAAAAAAAAAGTTGTGCTTAAGTTGTACTAACCTGAACTCTCGCTTCCGTCAGGTCGACCCTCATTGCCAGCTCCTCTCTGAAAAGTGTAATGTGCATTTGCTCGGTAAGCAGCTGCAGGGAAATGCATGACATGTGTGACAAAACGAAGAGCACTGAATGAAATACTCTTTTACGAGAGTGGTGCTATCACCACCCATTAATAAAATCTCTCACGAAATTGCTTGGATATCGTGAGTTCAGAGGAAATTATTCAGGTGAACAAGAGCTTAGTAATGTCAACTTATCTACGTTCACCTCATGCACGAAAACACGCATGCATGCAAGAAAGAAGCGACACGTATCGGACAGTAAATACAATTAAAATTTTAAAAATAAAGAAGAAGAAGACCAGTTGTACGTGACATACAATTCTATGCTGCCACGTGGGAAGGCGGCATATTCATGCTCGGAAGCGTGCACATTGGCAGACACAGAGAAAACCGCAGTGTCCGCATCGTCTAAAGCATGGTGGAAAACACAAGGCTTCCAGACGGCATAGAGCCCGCGAACTTGTAGCTTATACGGCCCGCATTACGCACATGGTTTATACCATTTTTATGTTTCATAATAATTACGTTAGTTAGCCACAGGTGCATCCCTCCTCGAAAGCATTGTTCTTGCGAGGAACTCCAAGTGGTCACCATGTATTGAAGCGTAAACGCAAAACAAAAAGTGTTTCAGAATCGGCGCCCACACTGTTCTTATTTTGGAGATCGGTATTGACATGCGGTTGGATAAAATACTGACCCCGAACCTTCAAAAATGACCTTTGTATGAGACATAGGAAAGGTTTTCTTTTCGATGGTTTCCTCAGGATGAGTATGAACTACCCCCAGCCTCCTGCCCCACCCTCCGCTCTTACATCATTTCCTGATCCAGCCCTTGCGGGACTATATTCTTCGACTGCGGCCTGCTACACTCTTCTTAATTAGGTCATGCTTTAAGTGCTGGATATATAGCCAGAAAATTTAGGACGTCTTTTTGCCTAGTGTCCTGGATGTAGCCAGCATTTAACCATGCATGAACTGATTAAGTGTGTACCTGAGATGCGTTTGACACCCTCAGTTCATACGGCATTGCACAACTGATGTCGGCAGGTGTAACACGCCTGTGCCTAATTATGCAAGTTATAATTCAACTTGTATTCCAGGCATTTACCGAAGCCTATAAAAACAGAAACTGGGAAGCCACTGTGATGTACGACTTACAGTACAAAGTAAGCCAATTAAACTTCATGTTTACTTAGTTAATTAATATGTAGCTTTATTCAGATAACATGTTAGACCCGACAAAACACGCAATGAGCTGAGAATTCAGGAGCTTAGGCTCAATGTTTTAATACCATTCCTTGCGTGTACACCTTGTTAGGTCGCGCTTAAGGTCTGTTTCTGTTAATACTGCGAACAAAACTAGCTAGTGATGTGAATATTGGTTCTACGCATGCTCACAATGACCACCTTCACCTGAAAGATTACCCATACTCCAGTTCAATTCAGTTTACTTGCATTGTGAAAAGAAAGAAAATAGCACGCTTACTTAAAAAAAAAGGTTGAACTCCATGAGCCACAAAACAAAAACACACAAGAAATAACTTGCATACAAAAGAAGGGTATAAAACGCGCGTGTGTTTGGTATTCACGATGCCTGAAGGCCTGGCCTCACGCTTCCGTCGCAGCGCGTCGGCGCGTGTATTTTTGACGCGGTGTCGAGCTCTCTCCCACATGAAGAGAGAGAGAGAGTACGCGGCTTCGCGTGGACACGCACCCACGCTAGAGGGCACGGCGCCGCGTCAGAAAGCCTCGCGCAGACGCGCTGCGACGGATACGTGAGGTCAGGCCTTGAGAAGGTTAAAAGGGGCTCCCACCATATATGCAGTACACTGATAGCAGCTGAGGTAGCAAACCGGACGTGCGTCTTGTTAACTTCCCCACCTTTCATTTCTTTCTTTCCTCCTCCTTCTCCTGATAGCAGCTAGCAACTTCTAAATGGGGCACTGAGTTTGAAAGAATAGCGTCTTATGATAATCAGCGGCGGTTTAAGCTCCAGGTCTTAAGCTCAAACTGCATTTAATGACGCGTGATGGTGGTTAACAGAACCGGAAGCAATAACGCATTAAGGGGAATTTGTGCTCCAATAGCAACGTCACACGCGATGCTCCCGAAATTATGAACCCCTGTTCGGGGGTTTTCAAAAACTAAACTACGCGCGCTCGTTTGAAAACTCAAAAATATTGCGTGTTTAAGGCGAGTCGCACGTAATGGGAAGATTGTTTTTCTCGGGAGCACGCGACGGGCTCAATGGCGTTGAAAATTAGCGCCGTTATGAAGGAGTCCACGCCAACCGCACCAACAATTAGAGCAGGCTACAGCGCATAACCTTCCACTCGTGGCGAAGCGGCTCCATAAAGGCGCGAATGGGGGGGCTAACCCTGCAACGGAGTCGTACAAAAAGACCGTCCGTTCAAGCATCCACCCGACCATGGGCGCCAATTCCGAATCACCCATGCATGCACGCGCGCGAGTGAACAACGTTACACGCGAAAGAGTGGGACACGTAATTCGCACGCCTCTGTTTCCTTAAATCAGAAGCATGCTCTCCTATGGAGCGGCGTTCCGAAAGTACCATGTGTTGCCACTGTCCGGTGCCGCATGCTTTATGGTTATTGCTCTTAATTTAACAACGTGCCGTCAGAGGGTGGCAAGATCTTGCCACGCGAGACAGTGCGAAAACGTATATAGCAGTTGACTGCTCCAGTTGGCGCCTTAGGCCGCACGTGCATGCCTCCGTTACGACTATGACTTCCTACAGACACAGAGCGTCGTCCCTGCAGGAACGTGGCGGGAAGTGTTTCCCCCCACATTGCTTTATTTCTTCTCGTGTTTCTATGACATTGTGCAAAGTAAGTATGTACACGTGTTTGAACGGTGAGGCGGCTTGTCGTGGGTCTTCGCTTCGTGTAATTGTCAGTGTGTATACACCCCATAGAGCTGGTCTGCTTCGAGTATACAAAATTGAAAACTGTTGTTAGAAGCAAGAGGAACGTGGGTGGCACCCTCTGCAGGCCGTTCAGCGACAATGAAACGCGATTTGTTGCAGCGCGGGCCTAAAATAAAGCCAGTGTCGAGTATGCGTGAGCGAACACGCCTTAGCTTCGTCCTTCTAAGCGTTCATCTGTTTTGGGTAGGGTAGCCAACCGAGCCAAGCTTGGTTAACCTCCCTGCCTTTCCTCTCTATTTATCTCTCTCTCTCTTTTTGGTACAAAAAAAAAGTGAGAAAACCGGGATGAACGTAAGCTGGCCACCTTTCAGTTTTGCAGGGCAAGCGAATGAGTTGCATGTGCATGGAGTGTGTGAGAGTGTATGCACATCCCATGGCACGAAACGGCTCAACACCACTTCGTGACTCATTTCACGGCACAGCTCCGTTTTACTTCGAACAAGGCAAGCGTGGATCGTTAGTGTGAATATAGCCTTGAATATGTCTTAATTCATGTTTTCTCCAGTCGCCACGTGGATATCCTACATTTCTGGGATCTCAGATAAAGCTATATACGCTACAACATATGTTTTAACACGCATACCTGGGTATATCTTACTCACGCTAGAGTAAGTATGATCAGCGCATGGAATATGAAGGGGGGGTCCGGTGCAATAACGATGTACATACATTGAGCGCGACTAATGATCAGCTACCTCCACACAGTGTTTCAATCACTACGCCTTCGTTACCAAGTTGAAATCACCACCGTATGCTGAGTCAGTAAAACAGATAATGGATGTTCTATATCTGCTGTGCTTGCAAGCCTTGAGAAGGCACCGTGACTCGACGATATACAGAGGAACGTGAAACACTCGAAGTCTACCATTGAACACAACAATGTGGTTTCTTTTAGGGGCGAAGCTCCTTATAGGGCGTAGGTCTGTATATCCCACTGTAGGGGTTTCTTATTGTTGATGTACGTAGCCACCGGTGGCACATGCCCGCTCTAGAGCAGGTATGTGCCACCAATGTCGGTACTTATGCGGAACTAGATGATGGTACTTGTAGTTGATGATGCTTGTACGTAATAAAATATAAACATAGTACAAGAATGCACCGTTTATAATCGTTGGTGATTTCAACGTTGATATCGCAGACACGTTCTAAGTCACTTCACATACGAGGCAGCAATGCACAACTGGTCAAGAGCAGAGTCCGAGACACTGAATGTGCTCCTCAGGAAAGTTATCAAGAAGGTCCTGGGCCTACCCATACATACCAGCACCGAGCGTCTGCTTGAGCTTGGCATACACAACACGCTCGAAGAAATAGCAGAAGCCCAAGAGAGAGCACAGTTTGCAAGGCTATCTACTACAAGGTCGGGGAGAATGATCCTGCAGGAGCTGGGCCAAAACCCAATAGCAATCAGACGCAATTACAATGATATCCCTGACAACATCAGGGAGACTATCACGGTATCTCCTATACCGAGAAACATGCATCCAGAACACAACGTCGGAAGAAGAGTAGCGAGGGCCAGGACTATACTTCGTCAAGTCTCAAACGAGGAACGAGGGGTCGTATTTCTTGACGCGGCTTCCTACGCCAATGGGAAAGCGTTTGTGGCGGTGGTAGTCGATGGGGCTGGCCATGTCGTCAACTCAGCGACGGTCAGGACGAAAGACGCAATCATTGCGGAACAAGTGGCCATCGCCTTAGCACTCAAGATGGATAACATTGAAGTGGTCTACAGCGATTCCATGGCAGCACTACGGGCGTTCGCCAAGGGGACGGTCTGTGAACAAACGCTGAAAATACTGCAAGGCAAGAACATAACACATCATCTTCTGAGTTGGTTCCCAGCTCACCTTGGACAAATCAACGATTCCCCTCCCAATCTCAATGAAGCAGCAGACGAGGTGGCGCGAGAACTCTCCAACTGCGCCTCCCCGGAGATGCGTTCTACCGGTGAAGGGGATAACCGGGAAATTCTTACAACATATAACGAGCTCACTAAACATTTCTACCTGTATAGAAGGATTTTCCCTCCACCTCACAAAAATCTAACCCGGCCCCAAGCACTTACATTAAGGCTTTTGCAAACCCGGATGTACCCTACTTTGAAAATGTTACACATCATGTACCCTGACCTATACCCAAGTAATCTTTGTCCACATTGTGGGAAAATAGCTTCATTAGAACACATGCTCTGGCAGTGCACCAAATTCGCTCATTTATCGCACATCACCTCTGCCAGATGGGAGGCGGCAATCCGCAGCTCATCCTTGGCAGATCAGCTCTGGGCTGTCCACCAAGCCCGCGAGGCGGCTGAGGAGCTTGGCATCTCAGTCCCCACGTGGGAGCTGCCCGCAACACAGTGATCTTTGTTTTGGAGGACCAAATAAAAGTTTATCCAATCCAATCCAATCGCAGACACGACCAATAATTGACTCATCCAACTTGTGGCTTCTAGATATACACTCTGATGTATATCGTATGATTATATGAAATTAACCACGATCCGAGGAACATGCATTGACCTAATATTCGCGAATTTTCTACTGCAACCTATACAGGAACCGCTCACCTTTCATTTTACGGACCATAAAGCCGTCATAATGAAGGGACATCGCAAGCCGACCATCGTCTCTAAGAACAAATAAAAGTTGATTCCTATATATACACACATAGTGTTTTTCATTCACGGTTTTACTGATGATTCTCTCCGGAGTTTCGCCCACACATCATCATTCAACCCGTGGATATGCTGTGATTTTTTTATCCCGCTATCTTTCTTTTCATCCTTTAAACTCCATTCCCCAGCATAGGATAGCAAACTGGACGCGCTCATCAGGTTGACCTTCCTACCTTTCAATTATCTTACTCTTCCTCCTCCTCCTAGTCATATGAACCGGTACGATGTGCACATGAAACCACGAAGGATCATTCCCAGGGAATTTCCTGACGATCATTCCTAAAGAATTTTCTAACGATCATTCCTAACGAGATGAATCCTCCTCCTCCTCCTCCTCCTCCTCCTCATCATCATCATCATCATCATCATCTATATTGGTCGCCTACCGGACGAAAGCCTCTCCCTATGGTCTTCCGTTTACCCCGTCCTGTGCGAGCTGGTTCCATTTTATCCCTGCTAATTTTTTTTTTATTTTTCTCTCTCTCGCAAGGTTTCGCTATTTTTTGTCTGCTGTCTTTTGCTTTGTCTTTTTTTCTCTCCTTAAGGACGCCTTTCCCGTGTCACAAATCAAATAACGCCGTCAAAGGCGTCACAACACGAGCCGTACGCGGGCACGTACAATCGTTTAACTGCCACTGCGCGCGCCACTCGGCGTCTCATCAAGGCACCTTAACGACGCACCCAACTTGCGACCGTGGCGTGTCGTGCCTCATTTCGGTCTTCACAAGAAGTGCGCGCCATTACACACGACAGAAAAGCATCATCCTCAAACGCCACCGCATTCGGGCTCGAGAACAACGAGAGCGGAAGCAAAAATAAAATAAAATAAAATAAAATAAACGATACAAACCAGAGAAAAGAAGCGCACACGCGACCCAAAGCATCGCCTCTAATTCGCTCGCGTGTCTCGTCACGTGTCCCCTTTGTAGAGCAAGGTCAGCGCGCGAGCGCGCAAAGGCGCCTCTCGGAAAACGACGAAAACGCGACGACGGCATGCCGCGTCTCATTTAGCGGGCAATCAGAGCTCCTTCCAGAGCCGTAACCTCCGGCCCTTCTCTTGATGAGGGCCCCCGTATACAGCGCCTGTTGTACAACACACTGCGACAATTTATTTACCCCATACAGTCGCGCGGAGGTTAGAGACGACAAACTGCGAAATCTCAACCCTAAATCGCGTCTCTTCCCCTCCTCTCGATCCTTTTTCGCTCGCTCGTCCCTTTACTGGATGTCACCGTTGCCAAGTGATCGTCGCTACGTGGAGAGCCGTGCCTTCAGCGGCCATCTTACCACCTCGTGTTCGCCATAATGAACACCGAGAGGGAGAAACAGAGGCGCGCGATGACATTGCGTGTATCCGCTGACGACGCACCCTCCTCAACGAGATACTAGCAACAACCTTTCCTAACAACCGTGGGTCATCGTGGCGAAAGGAGGAAAGAAATCAAGGGTATGGCAGAGGCCTGTGCTGGGTGGACAACGTATACATTACACACTATAACACTAGAATATATAAATGTGAATGGCGCAGTACACGTGCGTATAGGGGCTTGCTCGCCGGAAGGGCGAGCAATTTCAGGCGGGCAATTAAATGTGGACCGCGCACTCTCCTACTATGAGCGTGGACTCTTTCTGTGGACGGTGCCCTCTGCCCTTCGCGAGCGACGCGCCCCAACCCCGTCTGTCTCCGCGCGGGCCGTCTCTGGTGTCCACATTTGCGACCCGTTGTTCGGACAAGTGGGCCACTTCGAAAACGGTCGTGCCCCGAATGAGGGGTGTGTCCCACACTCTCACAGATTCGACACTGAGCACTCTAGGACAATGATGAAACACACAACATCGAGGGCTAACATTGCAGATCGCTATGGGCAGTTGTCTAAAAATTCATGAGTAATAACTCGACCAGGAGTAGTTAACTTAACGGCCTAAAGCAGTTGTCCTCGTGTTGCCGGTTAAATTGTATAGTATTTCCAGATGTTGGTCATTACAACACGGTGAAGTAGCTCTGTAGTTACGGCGCTATTTCCGCTGCTTCTTATTCAAGTGTTTTTAAGTACTCTCGTTGACACGTACTTGCATTAGGCAGATACATTTGCGGCTACCGCACGCTCTGGCCACTAAAACTTCCACTTAGTGTTTTAATACTGCATCCAAACACTCACCGTGATACAAAAAGTTAGGTTTTGTCGGTTGAAGGAATACAACTCCGTCGTCCGAACATAACGTGACAGAAGGCCGTACGAGAGGCATTCTACGGCTGTCGAAACGACACTGATTGATTGGACCATTCTCGCGTATTTATGTGGTTATTTTTTATTTGTCTTATTCCTCTTCTTCTCTGCTCTTTTTTCAGTCTCCCTTTTTTCTCACCCCATTGCAAGGTACCACGCCGCAAACTTGTATACTACCACCTGGTTAAACAGGTTGCCAATAATATTCTTTTCTATTATTTTCCTCCCCTTTACCCCGTGTATAGGGTAACAAACCAGGTTCAACCTAGTTAACCTCTCTGGTTTTCCTCTGCTTTTCTCTTTTTCTCTCACTGCACCGGCGAGCATGTATGAGTATATCGACCATCATTTCATGAACGTAAGGTACAAGGTGAAGAAAAATACTGAGACGTTTCCGTTGGGTAACTCAGGTGCATATACATCTTCGATTTCGTACGACGCCACCATCTCTTGACCCAAAGGTGGCGAGTTCATTCCCGGCCGCGCTATCAGTTACGTTTCGACAGAGGTTAAATGCTGGAGGCTTGATTATTCTGCAATGTTATTGCACGTGAAAGAATACCAGATGATCGAAATTTCCGGAGCCTTCTTGCAGTGTCACTCATAACCATATCGTGGTTTTAAGACGTGAAATTCTAGATATTATTATTATTATTATTATTATTATTATTATTATTATTATTATTATTATTATTATTATTATTATTATTATTGCTGTTGTTGTTTCTTTGCAATATTAGACTTTACATCACGCGTTTTCAAATTTGCACACGTGTATAGGCACCATCTGTGAAATTTATTGTACAACGGAAGCATATCCTCACGAACTAAGTAAACACTTGGTCTTTGCGGACATTGCACGAGAACTGAGAAGATGTTTTACCTTCGCCGTCATGCCAGGACGCCACGTTTATTTCTTTTTTTTTTTTTTGGCGACAGCTGACCTTTCCTGTATTATCATTTCAGCCGTACATGTCACTCCCTTTCAAGAGCATCTCCAGCTCGTACATTTACGACATGGCGTCCTTGCGAAACACCGTTCGTTTTCAGTTTTCGGGGCTGCACGGCCCCCGACGAATACGCCGACGGTCTCCACTGTGCGTTCAAAGCAGTAACTGTAATTCTCGCTCTGGGCCTTTTTTGTCGACACACGTGCCATCACGCTGGACACGACTGTCCACTCGCTGAAAATAAAGGAAGGAAGACGTGTACTTTGGCCCGAATATGGCAGAGCGAGGTTGGCGCCAAGCGTCAGTCACACCGGCCAGTTATATAGAGAGAGGCATAACCCTGAAAGGAAGCGAAGGTTTTAGGGCTGAAACGAATGAAAGTAGAACCAACGTCAGTTTTCTGAGTTGTAGAAGGTCTCCTTCTTTTATGCGCCGAAAGCATTTTGCGGCAGCTGCGGCAGCGAGAATTTCTCTCGCTTACGAGGTGTTCTGTCGTGTTCAGCTTCAGCACGTGTTAATGGCCCGTTCCTGTCAGTGGTGCTTAGCGCGTAATATTCCACTCTTTTAACTGACTGCAGGTCCATCCGTCACGAGTGTATACCGCAAGGCAAAAAAGACGTGCGAGGTGCTTCATAACATGATATATTTATCCACAAGCGCTTAAGAAGGAGACGACCATTTAGTGGGCTTTCAGTAGCAGTTGTAAGGTGCGCGCGGCTTTAAAGGCCGCAAAATTGTGACTCACTCATACCTGACGAGTTCTCTTTCGTCCGCGCTTTCTTCACGCCGTACATGTTCAAGAAACATAGTGAGCAGTTAGATGCGTGTAGTATCCAGATATAACGCGAGAGAGAGAGAGAGAGAGAGAGAGAAAACCGGGAGGGGGGTATGTACTAGGAATTGCGCACCATATGTTTCTTTAGCAAGTTAACCCTCTTCTTTAGATTACGGTGATGCACGTACTTATCATGTAAAGGTCTAAATGACAGCTTACACTTATCGCGCAAATAGCAGCAGGTGTTTCAGATATATACTCGTGTAAACGAGTTCGCGACGAAACACTTTCCGACGTCATGCTGTCACTAACATCTCGGCAAGATTGTAGAACAGTTGCATTTTAGGAACTTCAAAAGTCTGTAATCCAAAACACGCATGTTGGCTTAGAATATATCGCTAGCATGCCTGCACCACTTGGCATCGTTTCGACAATCAATACGACACAAAAAATAGGAGCGCTACACATGCTTGTCCAACTTAATCACCCGTCTGAATCTTTAGAAGCAAGCCAAGAACGAAAAGAACCTATTATTAGTGTAACGCCCTCATTTTTTTTCCATTAACGCAACCGATTCTGGGGCCCACGTAAAACAATGGGTAATTTTTTTCCTCGAACAACGAGAACACGTGGATCGCTCCCCTATATAGGCTCCCGTTTCATGCCGGCCAAGTGCTTGCCTTTTTATAGGCGTATACTTTCTCGCAACGTGCAGTTCCTATTAGAACAAAACAAGCCCCGCAGCTGCCCAGCTAATGAGAGCGCTGACGAGTATTTGTGCATGCCGTGCAGCAAACAAAGTGAGATCTTAAAACAGCGAAGCTTTCTTTAATTACTCCCCTTTGCATACACACACACACACACACACAACATATATATATATATATATATATATATATATATATATATATATATATATATATATATATGCTTTTTACTACATTTATACCTTCTCTTCCCACCCGCAAGGCAAACTATACAAAACACAAAGCCTACAGTACTTCGCACCTTGGCGCTGTACGTGGTAGGATACTCTAAATATAATACCTTCGAGCGAATAGGTTGTGCTCTTTTTTCACCGCCAAACAAAGGGAGCAAGACATTTAAGCGACGCGCCTCCAGTTATAAGCTAGATAAAGGACTTGTCTCTCGTGTAATTAGAGACGGTCATTAAAACTGGGGAAAATTAATGACTTTTGTAAAAGCATCCACATTCTCCCCCGTTTATATGCACAGCCTACGCGCCATCGCAAGTTAATTATCAGAGAGCGGCCAAGTTTAAAACATGGCTTGCATCGGGCACGCTTACTCCTATCAAGTGATATCAGTCCCCCTGCCCCTTCTCGGCACTTAGCTTCAGATATATTGCACTTGTTTGTATGACGAATAATAACCTCGGTTCTGCGGGATTCTTTCTCTCGTATCACAAAAAGCCGACCCACCCGCGTACGAAGTTGCCACACGTCCCGGGAAACGCAAGCCCCCTCACGCGCGTTTCCAAAATACACAAAGACAATCTGTCACGTTGCGGGGAAACTACTTTATTTCGCGTACTTTAATAAACATCCGCGTTCTAAGCGTGCGCGCTTCGGAGCTTGCGGAACAAAGCAAAGAACTCAAAGCGAAGCGGTCCACTTCCGTGCATTCAGTCATCAGCGGTAATGAACGACCAGGACATCGTTAATAACCGCACCGGGTCGTGTAACACCTGCTTCCTTATACGATTTACAAGAGCCGCATACCTGTCGGCCGTTCACGGGCGCGTTTGTGGGACGTACGTAGCACGGGGCGACAACGTCGTTGCAGCGGGCTATTCAAAATGCGCGCGCTCAGTCAGGGCTTGAACGCGTAAACGCACCAGTCGTCGCCTGTCCTATTATTTGTGTTTTTTTTTTCAAGAAAGAAAAACGCTTCGCAAATTGTCCGCTCGTCGCGGGCGTATACGCAGGCGTCGACGAGTTGGAACAGAAAATTGCCTACTCGCGCACGCCCGTATACATAGGCGCAGCTTTTCTTGTGCACACGCGCACTAGACGGCATCGCCGCCTGCTTTGTGTATAAATATATAGGGCCCACCGCATTGTCCTTGCGGCTAAATATCATCTTAATAACGCTTCGAAGCGTTACGCCAAGAGAAACGAGAAGGCCTTTCTTCAAGTTTTAGATTAGGTTCGAGGATATAATCGAAGCAATTACGAGCAACTCGGAAAGGACAGCGTTTAACTGTGTCATTTTGCATGTTTACCCCGACGCACAAGCACTTCTTCTCTCGCTTCTTTTTTCTTCTATGTTTTTCTCGGCGAATTTTCGTGGCCATTAAACTGGGCAAAGAATTTTTTGTCACAATTGTGCCAACAAAGGAGGCGATTTTGCATTTATCATTGCATCGGTCGTAATTGCGAGCTATAGCCATTTTCGTTTCGTTATTTTTTTTTCTTTAAGGTATTAAATATATAAAGCCGCGATGTCAACGAGAAACGCACGACTAACTGGCTGCGCCCACTTATACCCGAGCGGGAAGAAGAGCTGGTGAATGTACACACACACATTGCAATCATACATCGAGAGGTAAACCCTTGGGTCGCGTATACAGTGGCCTAACTAGTTCGTAAACAGAGTGACCCATCTCTGTTAGTTAAATGAAAGTATACAGGCGACTGGTACGCAGCCATGCTCCGAAGGGAGCATTGCACGGTGCGTTTGACGCCGATGTTCGTATACGTCGTCTCGGAAATCCCGCTATCAATTCTCCAGGCACGGCGCGCGCTATATACGTACGATCCGTCTTGCGCACTGAGGACGCTTCAGAATCAGATTCGAGCAGGTACGGTTCGTTTTAAGGGAAGACAGTACCGCAGAAGTACAACGCCACCTCATTTAAACCCAAGTAACGACGATCAAAGAAATGCTCCTCCACTCGGCCGCTAGTGTATAAAGAGCATGCTCTTCGAGCACGCCTCGCCTCTTTTTTTCTTTAATCTCGTCTCGCGGAGAAGCATGCTCGCGTGGACGTCTTCGTGGGAGACTCATCAGGCGCGCATTTAGCGCGCCCTTTTGTGCTTTAGCGAACGGCGCAGGGCGTTCCGCCGCGTGGCCCCGGGAAATTGAGTTTGGCCCCGATGGTCTGTCCTGGCGCAACCGCGTCAGCCGCCGGGGCCCCTTCAATTCTCGTCGAGGAGCGGATTACAAAGAGCGGACGAGCGAGCGCCGAGCGGCTTGGAGCGCGCGCATCTGCCCGGGCCAGCCGTTCTCTGAAGCGCGCGCGCGTCAGCGGTAGCCGCCCGTCACGACGCGTCCATCTCTCGTATATACGAGGGGTCACGAAGTCCATCGCCCACCACGGCCCCCGTCGAGCATGAGGCGCCACAATAGCTGCCAGGGGGCGCTATAGCTGTACGCAGTGCAGAACCGCAATGGTATATAATGTGACCGCCCGTGTATTATAATGGAGAGAAAAAGAAGGGTCGCCTTGGCAACAAACGAAGGCTGGGCAGTCTCGGCCCGCAGGCATTTTGGCGTTTTAAGGGACGCCTGTTAAACACGTGTCCCAAATACTGTGACGAGTGGTCACTGTGCGCGCGTGTATGAAATGGAAGTGGGATAAGCGTTTAGCGAAAGTTTCTTGGGCGGTGTTGTAAATTACTGACCACTACGTCAGGGGCCAGTAATTGCTATTTTGAAGACCACTATACGTAGTCTTCCTCGAAAGAGGAATGACGGTCATTCCACCTTCGTTTATGAAAGCGTGCACGATTAGCCTTTTTTTAATTCATTTGTAGAGAACAACATTTTGTTCCTATATGCAAGGAACTCAAAACGTTGACCGGCACATTGTTGCTTATGGGCCTCTCACGAAAAGCGTTGTTTACCCACTGGAGAAGCTCAATTTCTTGGTTCTCTTTCACTTCAATACGGTCGGTCTGCAAAGTTCAGGCTGGCACACTACAATGAAACCAAACTTTCACCACGCTTAAATAATCACGTGCTGTATCTACAACACTTGCAGATCATGGCAGCACTTCATCATTGACTAGCCACTTTTGTAAGTGGTACGTCCCGCACGCCGATTGGCTGAAATCTTAAGGTGCGAACAACTTCTATAGCGTAACAGCATTTTTCATGATTAGGGGGCTATTTCTCTATGTCACTAGTAGAGTGGAGTTGCATGCGTCTCGTTTTAAACCGAACTTTACGTTCTACATAAGAACCATAGCACGAACCGCTATAGATAAGTTAGCTTAGACAATTGGATAACGAACCAAGACGATAAACATTAAGCGAAGCTCGTGCACATTTAAAAACGTAAGTGCGTTGGAATCGAACGCGTGCTCCACCTGTACGCCCAACTTGCAACGCTGTGGAAGCTTTTTTTTTTTTTTTTTGTAACAGCCTATTTGCAACAGCAACGTTTCGCCGCGAGCACTTACTTTCTTTCGAACCGTCTCTGCGCTGTTCCTTCCTGCTCGCCTCGACGGATGAATCTCGGCGCGGGCAATTCAGGCTCCACTTCGCCGTACACAGCGGGAAACCTTGCCAAGCGCACGCAATTATAATAATTAGAGAAGAGTTTGATCGATCGCAATCAGCATGACAGATTTCGTGCCTGCCCGTGCCTGTCCTAGATCTACCAGTGTTTACGAGTTGAAAATGAATTCAGCCGCTGCTCCTCGCCACCAACATGCGCCCAGACCGCTCCATTTCATCGGCGAAGCAAAACGAAGCAAGCGCATGACGTCAGAGAGGAGGAAAGAGAGAGGGAAGGCCACTTGGAAGATAATGGCAAAGCCCGCGGAGGAGAACAAGCCGAAAAAAAATTGCGGACAGTTCACTTTGCAGCAGATGCGCGCGCGCAGGTATACCCTTGTGCACGATAGTCTCGCAATCGTGCCGCGCCACAACTGGCGTATCCGCACTTCGTGCGGCCGTGATCCATAACAATCAAAAGTATTTAGATATCCGTCCTTAAATATTCTAAGTGCCTCGTGCACCAGCATCAATGAACACGTCATTTTGTGGTGGAGAAGACGAAAAGCGAGAAAGAAACCTGCGTGCATCCCATACATTCCTGCAGCTTTACGTATACAGTCTTTATGGGCCGCTCACGCGAATATTCGCTGTTCATAGGTGTATTCCCTTCTTCCTATGAGAGCATGAAGGATATGAGCAGAAAAGGAGACACGCAAAACGTACACGTAAAAGCCGACTGGTGAAATTGTTCGAAGCACGTATCGGACCACGGCGCGGGCGAATAGATAATAGCCAGTGCAAATTCGAAGACGGATAGCCCTAATTTTGCTAAGCTAAACGCCGCGTCTCGTCGAAGTCCACTAATTCACATCAAAACAACCTCATGGTAGCTATTACGGTGTCCCCCCCCCCCCCACGCACACACACCCTCTTCTTGTTTTCTTGATTAGTATGTTATAAGCCCGGCATACACACACACAGACGGCTTGATTCTTCACCCGAAGCATACAGGTAAGAAAGTCTACACGTATTCATGGTACTCAGGAGATACGTTGAACTTTATACCCCGAACTCTCCGCACCCTTGTGCCGACGAAGGACCCCATCAAAACGCGAAACGTGGCAAAAAGGTAGAGAAGAAAGCAAGAAGAAATGAACGTGGGGTGTGCGTAATCATGCCCACAACAACCTCCCGTAGGTTCTACGTGCACATACAGAAAAGAAGAAGAATATGCGCTACACGTGAAGTTTGAGTGTACACGTATACGCTATCCACGACTGCTCACCGGAAATATGCTCGCGCGCATCGTCTAAAACAAACTGCACCGCCCTATAATAACAGGTGTCCATGCACGAGGACGTGCTCCGAATGGGAAAGCTTTTTTTTTTTTTATGGCTAGGCAACCACATGGCGTGCGCGCTTCTTTCGCGTGTGCAACCTCGGCCGGACGCTTCGCGACGGGGCCATGCGGGGAAGTGGTCTGCTGTCGCGTTGTAGGCGGCGCGCTATTTCTCGATTGACGTGCGAAAGAGGAAGAAGAAGAAACGCCGAGGCGGCTCACGACGCTGGTATACCTCACTTAGTCGCACGCAAGACGCGCTAAACGCTTCGGTAGAGAAGCTGCGAAACCTTTGCGTCGACGTGTGTATGAATAAGGAGAAACCTCCATCGCCTTTTTTGAATAGTACTTTCAGTGTAGCGGTGGCAAATAAAACACAAAATACTTTGTTGTATACAACGCATAAGTCGACAAAAAGTGTGGAGCTCACTCATACTCAATCGTGAGACATATTTTGCACTTTGGGCTCAATCGGACTGCCTCAGACTCACGGCTCGATATGGGTCTGAGTAAGTTCGACTGAGTCGGCTCACGAGTCCGTTAGTCCAGAATTAGCTTCTTCGATCATGGTGTCAATGCTCTATATAACACCGAAATCTCACGTAGTTCATGCTGTTCTTGGTGCCTTTTGTTATCAAACATTCATAAGGCACGACTACCACAAAGCGGTCGCGGAAGGTCACGATATTGTATTTCAGTGGTTGCCGAGTCATTGCGGAATCGTCGGCAATGACCGCGCGGATGAAGCCGCTCGATCGGCTCATGTCCAAGACCAGCGCATGCCCATACCACTCTTGAGAACGGACGCTGCAAGGCTACTACAATCACTTGCTCGCCGTATATCTCTCCTACAATGGAATACGCAGGGTTTCTCCAACACGCACCTGTACTCGATCGACCCAAACTTGCAACTTCGTTTGCCATCCGGGTTCCCACGATGCGCTGAAACTTTACTGTGTCGCATGAGGTTGGGCGTGGCATTTACGAATTCGTACTCTCGTCTCCTTGGAATGGCGAGCACTTCGGCATGCAACGTCTGCGCCTGCGAGGAAACGCTTGAGCACATTCTATGTCATTGCCCAGCATACCAGACTGAACGACGTATTATGGAAGCCAAGCTCTGTCAGCTGGATTCACGGCCGCTTACAGAAGAGAAGATCCTGGGACCTTGGCCGACGGCTTCCCATACGCGCAATCTTTAGCGAAAACAGTAAGCCCACCCTGATGGTCTAGCGGCTGCATGACTGCGGATCCGCAGGTCGCGGGATCAAATTCCAGTCGCTGTAGCCACATTTTCGATGGAGGCGAAAATAAGTAAAGATCCGTGTTCTTAGATGTAGATGCTCGCTAAAGAACACCATGGCAGATGGTCCAAAATTTCCGGAGCCCTCCGCTATGGCACCTCTCATAATCATATCAGGGTTTTCAGACGTTAATCCCCAACAAAGAATGTTATTCCTAGCAAAGCAGTAAGCAGCATCCCTGTAAATTGCAGAGTTATGCCGTAATAGGCACAGAAACATCCATATCAAACTATATTACTGACTCACTTTAGCGTATATTTTCGTTCTCGCTTCGCACTGCACCTCAACACAGCAAGAATAGGTTGCCAATGTCCGAAAGAAGATGAAATTAAGGAAAAGGCAATCACTTATTCGCCAAATGCAAAAATGATAACTGTTGATTATTATTAGTTCATCCATGCCAATATGATAGAAAAATATATACAGATCTGGACACAGGAAGAGATGAGAACGAACAATACTGCTGTGGTTTGTCTCACCACCTAATTTGTGTACTGTTCTCCGACTTGCTTCTCGCACAAGTAGCCAAAATTCTAACGCTTCTGCATTTGATAATGTCAAGATGGTGTATGTTGTTGTTGTTGTTGTTGTTGTTGTTGTTGTTGTATTTCTTCTTCTTCTTCTTCTTCTTCTTCTTCTTCTTCTTCTTCTTCTTCTTCTTCTTCTTCTTCTTCTTCTTCTTCTTCTTCTTCTTCTTCTTCTTCTTCTTCTTCTTCTTCTTCTTCTTCTTCTTCTTCTTCTTCTTCTTCCTTGATCATAAGCCTAGCTCAGACGGGGCTTCGCGCGAATGCCCGAACGTTAACAACACTCCACGTGCGCTTAATGTGTTTGGGTATAACTGAACTTGCTGACAATGCTGGGTGAAGGAATAAAGCGGTGGACACACGAAAAAAATTGATAAAAAAAGAAACCTGGGGCCCCCTAATGAGAACAGCATAGGTCATTGACGAAATATCTTGACGTATCACATCTTTGTAGGATGCGGATTTGTCATAATCTCGCACTCTCGCGTTCAGTAAGCTTGCAAGGCACATTCTCGAAGATTAACGAACATGATAACGTGTGCTCATTATAGATGTCAGAGCAAACGCTCGACTGTGGGGGAGCTCTTTGCTGGACATTCAAGACATAGAAGTACGTGCATTCTTCGCTTGTACGCGAGAGTCCAAACACACCTATCAACCTATCAAGTGTCCGCAATCTGTAGCTCAAACAATGACGAAGTGTAAGTGATCCCGTGCCTTGAAATTTAAGCAACGTTGTGCTTGTTTTCCTTATGCGCAGTTGTGAAACAGTAACACAGCCATCTGTCAGTTCCTGTATACCCTAGTTGTGGAGGGCATGGGTGCGGCAAAATTAAGCGCCAGGGTTGTTAGCATATCAAGGTGGTTACGAGTGATAAGGGAGCACCGTTCGTGTCGCAGTGATCACACGCCGCCTTTCAGATACTGCAATGTGTAATGACGCACGCAGCCATGGGCAGTTCTCGTTACACGAGTGTCTTTCACCGTTTACAAACGCCTTGCACCCTCCCCCTTGAGCTCCACTTTAATCTCCTTAGCACACGATTAGTTGCGATCATACGTCTTCGCTATAGCTTTATATACTTCATGCTGGAAGCATGATGAACAGTTGCTACGCGTAGCACACTCATTCGCTGTCGCACCTATGGATCGAGCAAAAAACACGCAAAAAAAACGACATCTTGATTTCTATCTCTCCTCACTTAGTTTAGTTATAGCTCATCTTTCCGTCGAGTCTGCACCCGCAGGCCACTCCATCTTGCCCTTAGTGCGACTTCCATTTCCGTAATTGTGACTTGTCTTTCGTGATGGCCCGACCTTTTAATAACCTCGCAAGTACGCTGCTGGATGCCGCATTGTGTTGCATCTGCGCGCCTATGCTTTAAGGATAGACGACCAAACCGGGCGCCGCTGTGATGTATATCTACACAGCGATTGCGACCGATGTGATCAACGATCGAAGGGCGTGTAAATCTCCCAGTTGACCAATATGCACGCAAACGTAGCCGAGCTTTGCGTTTGTGTGTAAATCGAGCACGCAACCCAGCGGTGTACAAATACCAGGCCGCCACGTATACGTGCCACTCCACGTGGACTCGCATGCCGCAACTATCCACGCACTTCGGACCGCGAACTCGGCAGGCTAATCAGTCGAGTCGCTATAGTTCTCCGCCGCCGCTGTCGGCGCTCTAATTTCCGTGATGGCGAGCGGGCTAAGGGCCCATACCGAATGGCGCCTAATCATGGGGTTCGTGCGCGCCGTATGTCGTGCGTGATGGGCTCGCATGCATGCATGAACAAGCATACGGCACCTGCGGAACACACGGGCTCCCCCGCGCCTCGAGCCGGATTGATGGATCGATGATGAGCGCCTAATTCGTTTGCGGTCGGCCACGGCCGCTGTCCCACAAAGCCGGCGGCTTCCAGAGCCAACAGCGCTGGTGCATTATGGATGACGGCCGCCCACAGGCCGGCCGATACCTCGCTCATGGTTGGTGTTATGCACGACTCCCCGTCCAGCACGTATGCAGCTTCTTATCAGCCTCTCACGCAGTCATCTACCACGATCACGCGGTGCCACGTAGTTAAACTTCATTTAAAAGCAGTGCTAAAACAAAGCATGTGCATGCGAAACGTGTGGTGAACAAGACAATAGATATGGATCGACAGTGGGACGTTTGTAGCCCACGCGCGTGAAAGTTATACCTTGTTGCAAAGAGGAAATTTCCGTGACGTGCGCCCGTGTGGAGAGTGCCTCTCACCTGCGCCTACATATTCCATTCTCTCTTCCCATGGCACTGCCAAACCAATTAGCTTTTTGTTTCTTCGTTTTATTGCAGTAGCCATTGTATGGACGGTCTGGGCTGGTTTATGCCGAGATAGGGCTCGATAGAACGTCCGGCATGAAGTTCAACAGCAGAAATCGTTATGCTTACAACCAGTCATGTCCGTCGCTTTCTAAATAGTAAAGGTCCTACGCGGCACATGGTTCCAACAAAGATAGCTACCTCCATTCGCCTAACTGGACACCACTGTCTACCCAGGTGACCGTAGCGGGTGTAAAGGGAAAGGGGCGAGGGGGCGCACCCTTCCTCTAATTTCTTGTCTTTGCTCTATACTGCATAGCAATCCTAATCGCCTCGGAGGTGGGGGAGGGGGGCAGAAGAAGGCTCTGTCGCGAAACTAAACTTCGCCCTCTTCGCCTCCTCCCCCCTCATTAGGAACCTTGCGCACGCTTACGAAGGTGGCACTCTTGAACTGCATCGCGAGTGAACCTTGAGTATACTGGCGTAAAAGGAACATGCACCGCCGTACTTATAGCGGAAACGCGCGCACTTTAATTAAGGCTCGGCCGGCGGGCCCATCACATGTCTCCAGAAATCCGATGACCGCGACCTCCGGTTCAACGTTGCCGCGCTCGACGTCTAGGCTCAAAGAGAGACCGCGGCACCTGATAAACCAACCCCACGTGCACAGCAAAGAGAATAAAACCCATACCCATCCTGGAGGCCGGGTGTACGTTTATCGCGCACTATTATGAAAAGATACGGTATACAGCCGCGGGCTGGCACGGTATACGTAACAAGCGCCACTCGCGTCGTCTCCGAAACAATGAAGAAGCTAATTGGCGCCGAGTATATGTATAACGCTGCTTCCTCGGCACCATGGTGCCAAGTTGCCGAGTATAGCTCTAAAGCACACCGTATCAATCACGCTCGCGCTTGGCGCGCCGGAGCAATTGAAGCGTGCATGAGCTATGGCGCGATTTTTCAAGGCTCGTCGTTGTCGACCTCGGGTCGTCGTGCGTGATACCGTCCCGCCCGCGGCGCTGTGGAAGGAAGAAATCGCCGTCGGCCACCGGCATTGTGCCGCTATGGCCTGGACGGTAACGATTTGCGAAGTGGTGCACGCAGCGAGGCTCGACGCGAGCTCCGCAACGGTGCTTCGTCCGTGGTCGTAAATACACGGGGAGACAATCCCGCTGCCCGTGTTCACCCCTCCTCGCCCCGCGGCCTTTCGGCACGTGTGCACTTTGTTCTGGAGAGTGTTTAATGGGCGCGGACGCGCTCGGAGATCCGTTTTAGCGTGACCGCCACTCGTTGCCGCCGCCGCTCTGGTCGTCGGAGCACGATGGGTCTTAATTCCGCACTGTGAATAATAACTGTAATTAAGCACGCTCGCGCGCTAACTTGAGACTTTTTTTTTTTAATCGAGGGCGGCTCTTTTCGTGCCACTTCTCTCCTAAAAGAATTGAGCGAAGAAAACGAGGCCTGAGGAGCGAACCGGGGGGACAAAGCATCTCGCTTTGAACGCATCGTCTGACGCTGCTGCCTCCCGCGAGCGTAATACTGAAAATAGACATCGCAGCCCGGAGCTATATGGAGCGAGTGCTGGCGTAACCGAAGAGGCACTCTTCGAGAAGAAATTTGTTCCCTGACCCGAGTTTAAACTGCGCGGCCGGCTCGTTTTTCATGCACGTGCACAATATGCTCCGTTTCGAAGCAATTTCGCCCAATTACGTTTATCCCGCTCTAATAGGCGTGCCGCGCGCGACAAACAATAAGACGACGGGGGCGGCGCTCGTGTCGTACGTAATAGGCCGCAGAGCCGTGAAGTGTACACGCGAAAAGAGCGTAATACATACCTGAATGCGCTTGGCGTCGTTTCGTTATACACAGTGTGTCGGGATAATAGCGCTAAAGTCTTCGCGTTCGCGCTCGGCTGCAAAATGTCGACCAAGGGGCGAGAAGGGCGCTTCGGAGTATACGCTACCGTAACTCGCATCTGCTGCTCGCTCGGCTTGTTGCACGCGTTTCATAGACCGTGCTCGATACAATAGGGCGTCGCAGGATGCATAGCCAAGTAAACTGACGTCCTTTTGCCGCCTATATAAGCGCAGGTCACGTTTACAGCATCCAACTACCTCTCTTCACACAATTATTCATTCAAAGCCTAGCTGTCATGAAGCGAGGAGGCGATGCACCAACACAGCCGACCCCAGTACATGACTTCTCAAGTCTCGCCACTTCTTTCATGTTACGTTAACTAAATGTTTTCATTCTGTTTGTTAAAAAACACTCTTGTTCTCGTTTTCGCATGTTGCATAAGCATGTTGGCAAGCAAAGCATATGTACACGATCCGCTTCGTGGGTCTAGGGTCTGTAATGAAAGACAGCCAGTATAATTTTGCTCCAAACGCATCCTGTTAACGGCAGACAGTGCCTGTACGCTCCGCACGTGTATAGACACAAGGTAGACGTGCGTGGCGCCTGGAACCGGCGGTGTTTAAGTCAGGCGCCTGTGATGCTACGATGTGCAGTATGTGAGAGATGGCACAGTCGAGACGGCGGCTTTTACTATTATATACCGGCCTATAGCCGTATACAGCAGTGCACGCACGCAAGCGCCATTCGCGTGAAGCGTGAAGCGTGCGCCTATAACGAAAACTGCCACATTATTTCAGACGCGGCTATGTGTTTGTACACACGGCAAACTCGAGCACCAAGGCGGAACTGATGGATCTTCCACTTCCAACAAACTAACAATCGACTCCACATAGAGCATCGCCCGTGGCGTCATGTGGCAGACGAAGGGGGAACAGGACTCGTTAAGGTTTAGCTATGATGTATAGTAACTAGGAGATCATAACATTGTTGCACTGCTTAAGCAGGTTATGCGCTGTATTTTACCCTGTTGTTGGTTATTATGGGTCACTAATTATACGCGGATGAAGAGACTTGGAATACCGTGCCCGTCTGCTGAGCACAATTAACAGGCACCGAAGGCGTGGATAATTTCCTTCCTGAACGGCGTGCTTAACTAAATAAATTTTTTCTCGATACTGTTTTTTTTTCTTGCCTGTTTTAGCTCTATACGTGTTCATGTATCAAGGAGGCGTACCTTATCCGAAGCCTAAAATAACAGCCAGTCGGTACATATCCATTCTGAAATGACAGGGAGTGAGGACAACACAAACACCTAGTAGTTTGTTGTGTCCTGATGTTCTTGTGTCTGTGTGTGCATGCTTTGTTGTTTAGAATACTCGGAGCATGCGTTCGCTACGATGGAACTTGTGATACACAAATTCGCGACACCAAAGCTCGTATCTCCAAAGCAATTCATATCCCATGCAGTGGGTCAAAAGAACACTTAAATGTATACTTTCTACGTATAGCTGTTGTAATTTACTTAGTACCTCTCACGCAGTATATACGTTATTGCTTTTAAGCAGCTCGTATCAGAGATATTCCATGGTTTCATTTGGGGTGCATACCTTAAGTAGACCAATTCCGATTGTATAAACGGGCGTACGGCCGAATTAACAGTGTAGAATCTGCAAGCTGTTTATAAATGTGCTGCCCCGAGTAATAAATGGCTTTTCCGTTACTCGCGACATTCTCGATCCACGAAGACTAGCACCTTCTTAGAGATGTTAATGACGGGGAAGGTGAATCATCGTTTATGCTTTCTTTAGGTTCTCGGCAAAGAAATGCGTGGAAGAAGCAAGGACATGTTAGTACAGATGGAACATAACTGCCCGGGCATTTTCTTCAGGCGTCATGTTCTAGGCAATGAAAAAGCCGATAAAGTCTACAGGGAACTTCACTCGAGGGTCCAATGCTACGCTTTATTATTTCGATATAACAACTACAGTACGCCTAATTACGCCTTAGTACGCCTTAGTACGCCTTAGTACGCCTTAGAACACTACGTTTTTCCAACTGTCGAGTCACGAACTGAAAGCCGGCTCACAAAAGCTACAGTCAGCTTTGGCGCAGCGAAGCATATTTATAGGAGAATACACGTGGCTATGTACCGAACGTTGTTACATATGCGTACCGGTTATTTATGGTTTAACAAAAGACAGCCGGAAGCGGACTGTCAGCAGTTTATTTTGTGCACCATCCAGTCCCACATATCAATCAATCAGCATACCAAACCCCACATATCAATCAATTAGCATGGAAGAAGTGCTCAAAATCACCAGCTACGAAAAAAAAAGTGACAAGTTGGTATAGGTCAAAATATGCACATAGAGAACATATAATACTTTTTTTTAAAGACAAGTCGGCTCCTTCGTTCGGAGTAAAATCGAAGAGAAGATAGAAATTAGTGAGCGTAGAAACAACGGCGATGTTCTCCAAAGGACTTTGAAAAAGGATCTGCCTCTCGATGCCTATGGCATCAGATTTCTACCAGTATCAAATGAAGAAGGGATACCTTTCGACCTAGTTATGTTACTGGGCCTGCACGGTATGTGGCAATCTAGAATGGCGGTGCGCCATGCTGATGTTAATGCACGTCCGGTTATAGGCAATATTTCTTTCAATCTGTCTGTTCGTTCGCGGAAGCACAAAAGGTTCAACAAGAGGTGCCCGAATGGCTTCATCAAGTAGAAAGCCTTCTACGGATGAAGAAATTTTAAAAAAGCCTGTTAAACATGATGGTTTTTACCTCTTTTTTGTTTCATGTTTCTACTTTTTTTTATGTATATATGTTTGTGAATGTTGTATGTAAACAGCCAATAAAGAAAGAAAAAAAAAGAGCTTTTGCGATCAATGACTCCTTGACTCCAAACATCGATTCTCTATGAACAAGCTTTGTGACCGACGAACTCGTTCACATTTTCGAGCCTAAGACACTCTTAAGTAAGGATTGTTTTCCCACTTCATTCCCGTTCGCAGTAGCAGCGTGGACCCGCAGGATGTTTGGAACATATAGTCTTAGTTTTGTATGGATCGCCGTATATCGGTCTGGCGCGTTGAATGCAGGCCAATATGACGCCTATAAGCAATCCGTAACAAAGGAATCACGAATGCGTGCCTAGCGCTCAAAGTGGGAAGCGCGTGATTTGTATTCGGCCCTTCACCTGAACGCATGAGCGAGTTGCACGCGACGGCTCAATGGTGTCGCGACGTTTGAGTCACTACTACGAATACAGTCCATGACAGAGAAAGCCGGAGCCGAAGCCAGTAAGATGCCGCGCTGGCCACGGGTACTTCCCTATGCTTTTAACTAATGAGTGATTCAGAAAGGTGTGAGAGTTTTAAATCAGAGTCTGAGACACTGGAGGTCAGTTGTTCAGGAATATTATTCGTTTGCTCTGGTATGTGCTTAACAGCAAATGCAAATCATGGCGCATGAAAAGAGTGTACTTTCACCTAAACGTTAATAAAAACCGCATTTCAAACGTGCGTGCTTCTCTTCAATCATCTATCGAACCGGACCTATCGGTCTGCATTCCTTATATATATATATATATATATATATATATATATATATTGTAAGGACGAGAAATAAGACACAACGCCTTTGCTGCAGGCCGGCTGTTCTTATTCTGCTTCGTCTTCCTCCTCTTCCTTCCTAGCATGCGAGTCTGTGCCAGAGAGAGTTCCAGTTTCGGTTTTCGTCATTACACTCGGCCATGACTGCTAGCATTGTCGTTGGGCCAAACGACAATGTTCTGGTAGGTAAGGCTAGCTGCAGCAGTTGACAGTGCTTCAGGTGGGCGAGGTTGGCTACATCGTCGTGGTCGGTCTCGACCACGCTGGAAGTTTGTCGAAATTGGCTCCGGCGGCCGACACTGGCTATGTCGTCTGGGTCGTTCACCGTGTCGTGATGGAGACTGGGTCCTGTGCGCGCGCGGAGCTGGCGGTAAAGTTTTTGGTGGGTGGGCTTGACTTTGTCGCCGTGGTCGAACTCGTCCATGATGCAACGTTTCCTGACAACTCGTAGAATGCAGTTCAGGTGGACGGCCCTGACTGTTCCGGCAAGGTCGCAGAGTAACCTGGAAACGCTGGTGTTTGTCCCACCGTCGCTGGTGGACTGAACTGCAGCGGGATGCCCTGCGAGGCAGCCATGATGACGTTTGGGCCATTTCTTGAAATGAGATGGGACGCAGCTCATGGTTGGGCATAAATACCACAGCAGAACTCCCAGACGTAGTCGAGCCGGTGGCTTCTGGCGAACTGTCATGTGCAAACATCGTATGCTGGGAGGAAACAGCAGGAGGGCTGGTCCTCGGCAAGTTCTCGATGGCAGTGGCCTCAGCGTAGCTAGGTATCTGGGCTTTCTCGAAGGAAACGTTCCTTGGTAGCCGAGTGTCTGCGTGGCTGAGCATGATCGTGGTCTGGTAGGGTTCAGTTGTGGCTAATACAATAGGATTGAGTGCCTCGATGTCCTCAGACGACGAGCGCGAGGGCCGTATCTCCGGACGAAGGTCTGGTGGCGGTATTTTCAGGTCGAATACCGATGCAGAGTCCGGGACCTGTAGTGTAGGATTCCAGCCACTTCGGTCAGGGTCAGCAGCAGGGAACTCCTGGCAGCATTCCGTTGACGAGCTGCAACGAACGATTGCAGCCTCGAGGCGGGGCGCTGCCTGGGCTCCATCCTCGGCCTCGGGGAAGATCGAGCTGGACTTGCTGGAGTCACAGGAAATCCGTCCGAAAGCGGCAATCAGGGCTGCACTCCATTCTGCCCAGGACTGCTGCCTGACGCCTTCGTACCTGTGCCATGCTGCGGCAGCATCCCGCAGGCGATCTATGGCCATGTCCCACTTCTGCTCTTCAGTCGTTCCGAGAGCGTTGACGGTTGCCACCCATTCCTCGGCGTCGTCCTGGAAGCCGCGAAATTCCGGTAGCGCGAAGGAAATCGGCGATGGCGGGACGGCGGGCAGAACTCCGAAATGTGCCCCCGCCAAGCAGTTCACTTGCTCCGATACCTCCGCGAGAGAACGCCGGAGATTGCGACGGTTCTCGGGCGAGCTTACCTCGAAGTTTTGTGCGGCGGCCGCAGCCAACATGGCATTGAGTGCGCACAATGTTGGCAAGATGGCAGGACATAGCTTGGAACTCGACGCTATGAGGGCGTTGGTCGTGACACGGAGTTGCGCGATGGTATGCTGCAGCTCCGCTGCGCTGTCGTGTGATCCGCACGAAGAGCCAAGGCCCGCCTCTGCGGAGGATACAGTGACTGCGGTATTCGAGGTGGTACAATTCTTGACCAAGGACGCGTGGACGGCGTCCCTTGGAAATCCAGCTGTGGTCGGATTCGTGGACATGGGTTCCAGGGCGCTGGAAGCGTCAACGACGTTCCCAGGCAAGCGGAACCCGTGTGATGAGTTGTGACCTGGTACTGTGGCGTAGATGAAGCGGTCTTGCGCCGCCGGGTAGGCCTCGACGCCGTACACGGTGGGTGCTTGAAGCGCCGACAGGTTGCCAGGTATGGAGGAGGCATGTACGCCATCCCTAGGTGAGAGAGGCCCGTGCGCATGGTTGCCGCGACGTGTCGCGTCCCAGGACAAGTTTCCCGGAACCACAACGGAGGCCTGGACGCCATCCGTCGGTGCTGGGATCGATGCTGGCCGCGACGGACGCCTTGCGGGTCCCATCAGCGAAGAAGCGTGACGGCGAGGAGGCCTTGACGCCGTCCCCGAACGGTGGTGTCAGTAAACAGCTGCCGAGGAGGGCTTGACGCCGTCCTCAAGCGACGCTTACCGCGGCTGCACGTCGGCGGGCGTTCTGGATGACGAAACCGAGACGTAAGCCGTTTTCTTCGCCGACTGCGCCATTGTAAGGACGAGAAATAAGACACAACGCCTTTGCTGCAGGCCGGCTGTTCTTATTCTGCTTCGTCTTCCTCCTCTTCCTTCCTAGCATGCGAGTCTGTGCCAGAGAGAGTTCCAGTTTCGGTTTTCGTCATTACAATATATATATATATATATGCAAAACATGCGGACGAACTTCTAATCACGCCCAATGTACAGCTTAATTCTCAGTGACAGCATTATCGGTAGCGTCTCTCAGTGGTTTATTACGAACTAATTGAGTTCTCTGGACAACTAACGCTACGTTCCAATGAAATGGTTGCGCAAATGACGACATAAGCGGCGCCAGATCGTCGTACACTTCGTCGGGCGCCCTGCGCGCATGGTCCGCTACGTACGCGCAACAATATTCGAGCAGTGTAAAGAAAAGGAGCCTGCGCCTACCTCGTGAAGACGTCCGGGTAGTGAGTCCTGGCGAAGGCCTTCTCCAGTTCCTCCAGCTGGTAGCTGGTGAAGGTGGTTCGGTAGCGTCGTTGCTTTCGCTTCGGAAAATCGTCGCTCATCTCTTGGGGGCTGTCGGCTCGCATCACCATCGGAGGCCTTCCGGACGAAGCGTGGTGCTGCTGTTGCTGCTGCTGTGCCTGAAGCGGAGGCCGCGGATGCTGAGACTGGTGGTGCTGGCTCGAGTGGGGACTGTGCGCGGGATGCTTGGGCGCCGCAGAGCGATCACCCGGGCTGACTTCGTCGGATCCGCCGAGCCGAGACACGTGTCCGGACGGCGACGAGGCGGTGCGGCGGAAGAGCAGGTCGGCCCGCGGAGAGGCCTGCACGGCGGCCGGCGGCAGCTCGGGCCCTTCGTTGGCGCACGGCGGATCGCCCCGGTCAGACAGTCCCATAGCTTCGCGCGGAGACGGGCTCGGTCGAGTCGGGCTCGCGTGGCACCGGTAGTCGAGGGGGCTGGAAGACTGCGTTGGAGAACCTGCGCACAGTGATAGGAGAGAGGGGAGGGAAAGGTCAGCCTCGTGTCTCCTTTCGTGCAGAACGTAAAGGGTGCAACAGTAATATGTTCGGTAAAACATTGTGTGTAAACCCGAAATGTGCCAAGAGGTTCTTAGTAGTTGGAACCTCGATATATTTTTTAACGCGCAGCTTGTGGCTCTGACACCAATATTCTTTGTTTCGAAGAACGATTTAGACGAAGAATAAAAATTCTGACATCGCTGTGCGTGCATAAAGAAGGCATATGCGACGCAGAGGCTACATACGCATTGCCAATGTCGCAGTTGCCGTTATACTGTCACGCCTAGACGCAAAAGAAATTTCTCAAAATAAGAATTCGCCTAGGGGACAGCGTCCCACATCAGCTTATGAAAATTTGCGGCATTCCTGTCATTGTGGCAGCCATCCACTAACAGTAGACAGTTGGAGCGAAAACGTGCACCACATTTTTTTTTTTCGATTGAGGTACTACAAAGCACACTTCTAATGAGCAAGTAAGCATCCCCCCCCCCCTCACTTCTCATAACAATGAGCACACTTAAGCGGCGATCTCATAAACGACGTGTATACGGCTTACGTACCCAGAAAGTATAACCGTGGTGCGCCGACGTAAACACTCTGGTTTGAAAGTCCGACTTCGGAATACGGTGCCGCACCCCTCTAACAGAGCATCCGACCACCCGACCCGCGCGCACAGAGGTACAGCAATGAAGTCAGGAGTGCGCAGAGGCACAAGTGAGTTGAGTCGAAGTGCCGGTGAACGGCGGCGCAACCCGACGGCCGGCGAAAGAAAGTGGCCCGTGTCCGCATAGAAGAATCCGGTGGCGCGAGGCCATAGAGTTAGTGCGTGAGGCCCCAAATTTGCACCCTAGCCAAACAGCGAGGGCTAAAGTTCCCCTTAAAAGCTGCAATTTCGTAATTATTACTCGATACCCTGGTCCGGCCTCCGCTCGCTAGGACCTCGTTCAAGTGAGGATAAAGTAACAACAACGGCATGAAGAAAGCTCGCGGGAGCGCACCGGGAATTGGCGGGCAGCAGAAGTAGCTCTGGAGAAGGAACGAGCGCGCGGATAAGGGCGAGGGAGACTGCCGGGACGGCGAGAGCGCGTATACCAGATAGACACAAACGGATAGACAGGCACGCGAGAGGGCGCTTCAATCAATTCTGCCGCGTGACGTGGGGCACGGCGGCATGCCGGATTCGCACACAAACAGAATCTCAGCTTTTCCTTCCTTTTTACTCTCCCCCCTCCCGTTTAGGTTAGACTGTGCTCATGCCCGTTTTATGCACCCCCCTTTCTTCCTCTTCGCCCCCACTCTCGCCAACCTCCAACGCCCACCGCCTCTCTTCGCTCGGTGTGCACATTTGGGGGGGAAATTACCGGTCGCTGGCAATTTGCCTCCCAGCACCCGCATGAATCCCAGCCTCGTAATGACTGCTCTCACGTAGCATCCAATGTCAATTAATCTGCCAAGTGACCGAACGACACCTATCTCGGCCTGTTGCAACAGCAGCACCAACTGAGCACCCCCCTTCCACTGGCATACATATGTGTTTGTATGTGTATCTCGCATTGCCTAACTCCCTTGTCTCTTCGCGCTTCTCTTTTTCTCTGTCTCCTTTCCTCCATGGCTCGATCATGGACCGTGCAAAAACGAAAGGGAAGACCAAGTGTCCATTCTGAGCTGTTTCCTAATTCCACTTGCGAGGAGTAAGCGGGAAGAGAGACCTGCACTTGAAGCCTGAACGATGTGGGAAAGTGTTTTAACCATCGTCGTTCAGCGAAACGAGGCTTTTAGCGAAACGATGCTCCGGAGAGGGGGTATGTTGCCGCAACCGAAAGAGGCGCGGGGGCTCGGCATGTCGAGAAGCGTGTCGATCATTATCAGTCCACCTCGCTTCTCAGCCTTTTGACTTTTAAGAGAAAAGTGCGGTCAGACTTAGTCGTCGTCGCATACGAGCTGCCCACCCTCGCATCCCGGCGGACGCGAGAAACGCTCTCGAGAGTCGTTCATGCGCGGCTTTTCTCGATCGTCGCCGCCGCCCCACTTACGTGGTGGCTGCGTGGAAAACCGGGCAAGAAGAAAGCTACATGCGCGAGAGTCATCCAGCAGAGCCGGAAACGGTGTGGCAGGTGCGCCCCGATCCGGACAGAGTGATGTATGAAACGGCCCGCATGTTCTCTATGGTCCCTCGCCGCCATCGCATTGCGAGCGTAGTTCTTCGTTACCTTCGTGTATACACTCCTGTTTCTTGGTCCTCATCGGCACGGCTGGTATTTCGGAGGGAGCAAAAAAGCGCGCGCGCGTCTTCGAGTTCGTTCTAAATGAGGATTAATGTCTCTCCGTTCGTGACCTTCGCCGTTCTATCTGGTATCGAGGGATTGCTCCGCTTTCGCCGGGCAGGCGATGCTGCTCTTTCTTTGGCGCCGAGTTATGCACACACGACGAGCCATGTCCTTTCTCGCGAACCCGATTTTCGCCTAACAGCCGCTTTGCGTAACAAGCAGGTTTCCTTGATATTTTTCTTCTCTCTCTTCATTGCGACCTGGGTAGCTCTTCTAGGAAGAGTGTGGATTTAACGCTTCATTCAGCGAAGACTGTAAGAGTTACACATTCACCCGTCAAAGTGGTACAGTGGTTAAGGCGCTCGAATGCTGCCACGCAGGTCGCGCGTCAAATCTCGGCCGCGGTTGCCGCATTTTCGACGGAGGTCAACAAAATGCCGGAGGCCCGTGTACTCAGACGTAGGTGCACGTTGAGGAATCGTAGGTTTAAACTTTTTTTGCGCACTACAAGAAAACGAGATCTACGAAGAGAGAACAATACGGGACAACACAGTAGACAGTTTATACTACCTGCAACCGACTGACCCCTAACCTGGCTCCTTCTAACCTCACATGGTCCAAATTTCCGAAGCCCCCCGCTAAGGCGCCTCTCAATCATATAGTGGTTTTCACGTGGTAAACACCAACAATATCTCATATAAGCGTAGGTGGCATAGTTCGCTCGAAATTCGGTGCCGGCGATTACACACAAATGCGGGCGTACACAAATGCTGACCTAAGCCCCGCCGCGGTGGTCTAGTGGCTAAGGTACTCGGCTGCTGACCCGTAGGTCGCGGGTTTGAGTCCCGGCTGCGGCGGCTGCATTTCCAATGGAGGCGTAAATGTTGTAGGCCCATGTGCTCAGATTTGGGTGCACGTTAAAGAACCCCAGGTGGTCGAAATTTCCGGAGCCCTCCACTACGGCGTCTCTCATAATCATATAGTGGTTTTGGGACGTTAAACCCCACATATCAATCAATCAACTGCTGACCTTAAAGGTGCGCCGGTTGCGTGCTGCATTTGTGTGTGCGTCGTCTGCCGTTAACTATAGTGCTCTCTCTCGATCATGTGCTTGATCGGCGACCAGTCGTTTCTGTATAGTGTGGTCTTTATTCAGGGTCCCTTGTCGTTTTGCGTCGCCCCATTTCGTAGTTGCCTTTAATAGCTGTGGAATAATCGTTGTGGATTGGTCGCCTTTATTCGCTGCATCGCCGTCTATTTCATTGTTTCACGCACGACCAACATCGCTGCCCGTAGCAACATGTGCTGTTACGCACGAGGGTAATGTTCCAACCACACCGTGGTTCGGATTCCTGGTATGGAAAAAAAAAATTTCTGGAGAAAGCATTGCCCGGTGCGAAAGAAATGTGAAGTTTAAAATTGCAGTGCGATGTTTAACGTTCGCGCGTACCTGATACTATGCGTGGACATCCACTCATACTGGTAATGAGTGCTTCGCGTTTTATTATTTCTTAATTCGTATTACTGTTTGCCTAGATACGATAGGTATGTTGCGAGTATTGTCAGAGGTTTGAAAGCGTCCCGCGTACACCCGAAGCCGTAGTAGCTACAGCAAACGGACAGGTCGCATTGCCTCTACGGGAAGGCACGAAAGAAAGAAAGAAAGAAAGAAAGAAAGAAAGAAAGAAAGAAAGAAAGAAAGAAAGAAAGAAAGAAAGAAAGAAAGAATTGATTGATGATTGATTGATTGGTGGGGATTAACGTCCCAAAACCACCATATGATTTTGAGAGACGCTGTAGTGGAGGGCTCCGGAAACTCTGACCACCTGGAAGAAAGAAAGAAAGGAAGATAAAAGGGAAAAAAAGAAAGAATGAAAGAAAGAAAAAGCAAAAGAAAGAAATAGGGAAGGAAAGACAGACAGAAAGAAAGAAAGAAAGAAAGAAAGAAAGAAAGAAAGAAAGAAAGAAAGAAAGAAAGAAAGAACGAACGTCTTAGTATCGCCCCAAGGGTGAAATAATGAATGCGATTGATTTATTGATATGTGGGGTTTAACCTCTCAAAACCACCGTATGATTATGAGAGACGCCGTATAGTGGAGGGCTCCGGAAATTTCGACCACTCGGGGCTCTTAAACGTGCACCTCGAACCCACGACCTTCGGGTGAGCAGCCAATCATGGTTACGCGACCACTTAGCCCGGGGTGGGGGGCGTAGCTGTTTTGTTTGTCGAATGCTTAAAACTTAAAAAAGGGGTAAAGAAGTGTAAACCTTAGCGCTCGTTTTTCTTTGCGAGACACAATATAATGAGAATTAGCAGATGCGGACAAAACAAAAGCGTTCTACACTCGCCGTGATGGCTATACCGGCGGCGCTGACATACACTCCCACGTTTTCCACAATTCCACACACGTAAACTATGAAGCAGACGGAGAGGTGAACGCCGCTGTCGCTCAGGTGGTATAGAGCATCGGAGGCGTTACTTGAAGGTCGCAGGTCCGGTGCCGGCTGGCGGCAAGTTATCTTTTCGAGCACTTTTCATTCTTCACATTTACGTAACAATCACTACTAATGACATTCCCTGTACTTTCCTCGACATCACTGTCTATTCTCATTAAAACTTCGAAAGACACTTATCAAGAGAACAGCGATTTTACTCGTATCAGTGAATTACCACTCCGTAATACCAAAAGCGCCACGTTTGTTGCGAGATAGGCGCTTCACAGGTGGGAAAAGGCGCGAAAAAAGAACGCGTGTGGCGACGGCCACCTTGAAGTTACTGCACCAGTCACCGCTACGTCATAGATTTTGACAACCTACGTCAACCCTAATCGGTAAGTACGAAGTGCACTGTCTCCTGATGTAGCCAGAGACGTCAACATTGCAAATTTTTGTGGGAAATTTAAATGTGAATATTTTAGCGTTGATTTCACCTCCCATAGTATTTAAAGAAACTGTGGTGAAATTACCAACACTACAGTCTTCACAGTGTAATTTATCAGTTAACTGATTGTTTCACTTAGGTGTCCACTTAACCCGTCTGAAAGAAAAAAATGGAACATAAACGCGTAAAACGTTGATCCGTGTGGAACCGCGCGACTGTTTCGACACAGTCTCTTACCCCCGCATTCAGAAACGATCCTCGACTAGAATTCCATCCTTCATTTGACTGAGTTGAGCAGTGCGCCGCTGCTCGACTGAAATGGACCATGCGCTTCTCAAGAATCGCTGCAGATTATTGCCGATATGTAGTGACTTGGTCTTCCAAGAGACGGCACTCCCATCAACTTTTTTTCAAGTGAAGCTGAAGCATTGTTGAAGGAACGTTCCGGAATACGGCGATTAGTCAACGTTATATAGTCTACATAGTCTGTCAGCCAGAGTCTATACACCTGCTAGGTTGCACAGTCTGTTAACTGTACGTGCTTGGTTGAAGACGACAAATCGAAAATGAGCACAAGCCCAAAGTCAAGTCCTTCCACAATTTCCAGGGAAAGCAAGCATGACGGCCATCGGAGGTTATAGCGAAATGCACGTGTGTTCAGCGTTGACCCTGACACCGATTTCACTCTTTTAATAGAATAGTACGTACGCCTTGGTACACTACGTTTCTCCAACTGTCAAATCACGAACTGAAAGCCGACTCGCAAAAGCTATATAGTCAGCTTTGGCACAGCGAAGCATGCTTATAGGAAAATAAACGTTTCACTTAGAGAAGCTTCTCGAACTGCGCTTGCGTTTAGCAGGAAAGCAGGATTTCTGACAAGCGAAAACTGTAAACAGTGCACTGTTTACAGTTTTCGATTATCAGTTTTCGCTAGTGTATAACGCCATGGCATTATACACTAGCGTTGTTTTTAAGGCGCCAGCAAACGCAATAATCTAAGTTCTTGACATACTCGTATCACACAACGTACTGAAACTTTTCGTATACACTATCAAAATATTCGCAAATATTTCCATTAGATTCTTAGGAAAATATATGGTAAATATACGGAAAATATGTAGACACTATGAATTGCGCGTCCGCGGAATGGTTCAGGTGGAATGTCACGAAACGAGAATCCGGCAACACAAATATAGAGAGAAGAAGGTGATGTGAGGTTCCACTTAGTAAATATAATATGTCAATCTGCAGTGTGGGACCGAGAGTAAACGAGAAAAAAAAAACACCTGAATACGCGTACGGGTGTCGCATTTTCTGCAGCTAAGGTCCACATGGAACGTGAACGTCACGCGGCAATCAAAAATTCGCCGATAAATACGGCCCCTTACACCACCTCGGTCACTCATTGAGCCCCGCAATCATCCTTATCGTGTTCGCAGCGTCATTCAGACGCCCACCCTCCCAAGCAGACGCTGCACAGACCAGTTTTTCTTGCTCACTCTTCTTATTTTTTCTTATTTTTCTTATTTTTCTTTATTCTAACGCCTGTCGAAGCGGACGTACACCTTCCGCTTACCTTCGCTCCATTCGTTTGCTTGGGTCGACGCTGCTGGCTGAAAATGAATGACACGATCTGGCCAGTCTCCGGCCGAATTACTCGCGCGCACCACATTCTGCATTCGGATGGCTTATTTGAACGCAGCGAAAGACGTATGTGAGCAATGCGTTCACAGAGAAGAAGAGAAAAATAATTAGGGGGATGCCTCTCTCTGGTCTCTATCGCGCCACTCACCGCGCGCAGACGGGCACTCATGTTGACCGCACCATCTCGGGCACAACGTATGTGCTGCAAATGGCCGCGCGTATTTATTTTCAAGCCGATAGGCTTATCTCTACCCGATGTAGTCGGAGAGCTAATGTAGTCCCCGATGTGGTCACCGAAATACTGAAAACCGTTGAATGCTGCATTTATCGAGCGCCAAGTGCACGCTCGAGCAGTTGATGTGGTCAACGCGCAATTTATGGGCGCGCAAAGCACCTTTCGCGTGAGTTTTGTGTGCACCGTGTGCGGCGAGAAGTCACCGGAAATGTGCGCTGATAAAAGAATCAACCGCGAACCCGAGAAGCGACTGCAGCTTGAAGAATGTTCTCAAGAAGATGGCTCGTTTAAAGAGAGGAGTACGGAAGTGCATGGGCAGTGACGGGTTATTGCAGTAAAGGGGAAGGGAGGAGGTATAGGACAGCGTAAGGGCAGCTGAATAACTGCGCGGGGTTGAACCAAAAGCGTAAAAATTGCAATGATGACTCCAAGTTCGAAAAATACCCCCCCTTCTTTACTCCCCCCCCCCCCCCTTTTTTTTTTCCCATAGCTTGGAAGAGGGCAACTGAAATACTTTTTTTTTTCGTTCACGTACGTTTGTATAATTTCTGAGCGTTCCCGCGTAGACGTACACAATCAAGTGAGACTGCACGTACGTCTCTGTAGAGGTTTCGAAGATTCCTGCAGATATTGTCTTGATCCTTGCCTGCCGTTCCATAAATATTCTAAACGGTCGCGTAAAGACGCTCGAGATTCGGAGGCCCCGGCAGTACCCACTTGTGAAGTATCCTCGCCCTCACTCACAGCAGTTGCCATTAAACACGGCCGAATACCTTGTAATGTGATGTTGCAATGACCGTTTATTCTTCTTCCTAGTTCAACCTGACGCATTGCTCTCATGAACGTGTACTTTTCGCTTCTTTATAAGGAGACTAGGCGAGCATAAAGCATTGACCGTATTTGTGCTCCTTCATTTTCATGCATTGCGGTGACTCCAATATTGGGCCAATATCTCACGTACAACCGCGGAATGGGATGCCCAGGAAGCATGAGAAGCCCTGACCTTATCAATCTTAAGTACACATATAGAAACATTCTATCTATCTAGATAATTTCTACATCTCTATTCCGTTTCACGTATACAAGGACAGCTACTTTACGTCATGATCACAGTGTCTGCTCGCAAGGCAAAAGATTAAGCCTGGGGCGCGTCTTCTGCCTGCCGTTGAGACGAGCATGAATTTCGCCATCTTTCAATTCACACATAATGAACTTATGTCTGTCTTTAGCGTAAGGAGATGGAAAAATGAAATGCAGAAGAAAACTGGAGGAAGAAGGATGAGCGCTATTCGTTGTTTTTGTCGTATTTCCGTGCTATTAACGCCAACAATAACGACGTACCAAATCAGCTCCAACTACTACCCTTCTAACTTACCTGTGGCTATAACGCCTACGACTGAACTATCCCATTAGGTGTCGAGGCTCGTCAACTCTCAGAGTATTGACAAGCCAACGTTTGCACATTTGCACTGCGTTCTCCATTCGTCCTATGAACCATGAAGCATTTTGTTTTAATGAACTTTGTAAACGCATGCAGACGGGGTCATCACTCTGTCTTCCTTTGTTTGATATGAATGCCTTGGTACATATCTTAAACAAAATACCGAAGAAGAAATAAAAGAACAAACAACCAATTTCCGAACGAGATCTGTCACACTGATGACTCGAGTACGCTACACCGCGATGCACACGGGAAAAGAAGAAACGTCGCACGTGGCACTTAATACCCGACTTCCACGTAACGCGGGTGAAAGGAGCAGAAATTAAAAAAAAAAAAGCCAGAACAAGCGAACAAACAAACGAAGGAGGCATAAATGAGCCCAAGAGAGCGCTAAATCGGGAGCGGCCGAGGGCAACAAACTGCTCTGGCCTTGCCCGCTACAGCTGGGAAAAACGCTCTGGTAATAGCGTGTTGAGTCTACAAAGACTCCCGTGCATGCGACTCTCCGCGTTTTGTTCGTTCCTGCGCGAGAGACACACCTCGCGCGCAGGGCCGGCAAGGCGAGGCCCTTAAATACTGCGCGGGTGTGGTGGTTGCGGCGGCCACGCCACGGTGTCGGGGGACGCGCTGCAGAAGGCGACGCCGTCGTGGCGGCAATGATTTGCCTGCTGCACGCAAGCACACCCTGTGAAATGATCAGCCCCGTGCGCACTCCTCAGATGCCGCTTGCCTGCCCTCCTCGGTCGCTCCAGAAGGGGCCGATGACGACGTATATATCGACTCTATGTTAGTAAACAGCGGTAGGCACCGTCGACATACTCGGACGCTTGTAGGGACGTCGCAATGCGTATATATGCTCGGCCCAGCCTGACTCCCGTATTCAGAAACGCTCCTCGACTCGAATTCTATCCTTCACTTGACTGAGTTGAGCACTGCGCCGCTCTTCGACTGAAATTGACGCTGCGCTTCTCAATAATCGCTGCAGAATATCGCCGATATGCAGTGACTTGGTCCGCCAACAGGCGGCGCTCCCATCGGCTTTCTCGAGTCGAGGAGAGCCCTTGAGTGAAGGAGCGTTTGTGAATATGGGGGTAAAGCTCGCTACCACCTTGTATATCGTATGCACTCGACAACCGCCACTGTTTTGTCTGTTTTTCTCGTGTACTTGCTCCCTCAACACGTTGTTCAGTTTCATGTTTCCCTAGCAATAATTTTGAAGCTTCATTTCACCGAAATTATTGAGGTTAAGTGCGGTTGAGGTTATGTGCGGAAATTGTCATTGCTGTCAGATTCTATATTCATGCAGAATTGTAGCAACGGTGCTGTTGCCCTCATAACTACCGGTTTGGATAGCCACCACATAAATTAATTTTCCTCGCAGCTGATTACCTGTACATGGACATGACGTACGGGACCAGTCGTCACCTCATCGAGGCGAAGGTTGTTTAATTGTTACTTGGGCCACGTCGCTGACTGCGCCATCGAAAATGTTCATTTCGACTTCCGGCGTTTGTGTTGGAATCGTTGCTATCAGCGGTGCTCCCATGTGACGTGAACATTCCTTACAATTACAATCAGTTACGACGTATAACTCTCCTACAATGGAATACGCAGGGTTTCTCCAACGCGCGCATGTATTCCATTGACCCAGACTTGCAACTTCGTTTGCCATCCGGGCTCCCACAACGTGCTGAAACTTTGCTGTGTCGAATGAGGTTGGGCGTGGCATTCACGAATGCGTATTCTTGTCTCCATGGAATGGTGAGCAGTTCAACGCGCAACATTTGAGCCTGTGAGGAGACGCTTGAGCACATTTTGGAGACGCGTGAGCACGCTTGAGCACCACGAAAGCTCTCTTGTGCTTTTTAAGGACCACCGGACTTCACGAACGCTTGTGAAAGAACGGCATGAGACCATGCTTTCTACAGTCTCGAGCAAGTTATTTATCCATCTGTTTTTTACTCTTCTTCTTTTCTATTTTTTTTCTTCATATTGTTCCCCCTTTCCACGAAAGACTCATGCCCCGGTGTCCAAAGGATGGTTATTTCGTCCACCTTGATGCTTTTTAAGACATGTAGTGCTGCATTTTTAATCCTTCCGTTCATGTATGGCTACCTGGACTGATGAGGCCACCCACCTTAGGGCTGAAGTACAAAGAGCCTTGTCCAAATAAAGTTCGTTTCATTCATCATTCATTCCCCCTTTCCCCCACCTCAAGTGTAGGGTAGCCAACCGAGTCAAGCTTGGTTAACCTCCCGCTTTTTCTCTCTATTTCTCTCTCTCTCCCTGCTTATGACGCGGCGGTAGATAACCCCAGAATTTGGCGCAAATCAGAGTATACGACAACACAATCTCTGGCAACTGTTGAGAAGAAACATGCACATACAATTCGAGTAAACAGAAATATCCAAAAATATCCGACATCATTGTGTGGTAGTGCAATTTCATTTATTTTCCGAATATGTGAAGTTTGTGCTTATGACAGTCAGGTTCGTGTAATGTCTCCCGTTGGAGAAAGCTCAATTCTTTAAAATCATTTGGATTATTCGCAGACGCAGGCGCAAATTTCATGATAAAGCGCAATGTATTTAGAAAAGAAACATCCTAACTTCATTTGTGATATTTCAGCACGCATATGTTTCCATCCCGGATTGTTTGCCTAGTTGTAAACACGTTTGCACCACTCAGCATATTTTCCTATAGCACCCATTTCTACGCAACGAAAACAACTATTTTCGCAGTAAATCTGCCGTTTTGGTGCGGAGTCTTCCTATCCTAAGCTAAGTTATGCAAACTTTTTACAGCCTCGGTAAGTTTTACAAGCTATACAGCCTTTCACTCTGTATTTGAGAAATTTGCCTCACGAAATTGAGGAGTACTGGTCTTCAGCGTATCGCTAAAGAGTATAGGTAAGCGGAGGGCGCGGAAAAAAAGAGACAAGCGGCGGCGGAGAAGTAGGGTCCTTGCCGTGACGTCACACCATCGCGACCGCAGCGCCGCCAGTGTTCGTTCTCGGGGCTAATACTAAGTTCAAACCATTCGAAAATGGTCAGTCATCGACAAGCCGTCCAGTCACGGCCGCTCGAAACCGTGTGAGTCGTCGTGAGTGCAAATTATCGGCTCCTTCCGAGCGCGTTCCCTGCGTGGAATCTTCACCGTGAGAGGCTATCTATGGGCACTGCCTCGCCAAATGCGGGATGCGTTTGGGATGCGTAGGCAAATTTTGTGATGGTATGCTTTTTCTGGTATAAGATTATGGCGCCTCTTAATTATATTGTCAAGCTTTCAAGGACAGCCTTGCGTTGTCCGGCTCGTTTAGTTCGATAGCAAAGAAGCGGTTGAGACCAATTTTCTTCATTTGCTTCCTCGCATGGTTCCCACACGAGAAGATCAAGCGGCAATATTGCGATTTCGGGATACTAAAACCCCGGACTTATTATTATTATTATTATTATTATTATTATTATTATTATTATTATTATTATTATTATTATTATTATTATTATTATTATTATATAGTAATTGGTCGATTAGCCTCCCTGTCTTTTAAAGTTTTGAGTTCATCTTTGGCCCATTTTGGTCAAGTTGAAGGGAGATGGAAAGCAATGAAGGCAAATACGATGCGTACATATCGAAGGAGAAAAACGGCTCTGAACTGGTGAATCGACTCGTCGTTGCCCGCGTTTGTATAGCACCCGCGTAGATTATAAGGTTCGCTTGCTGCACTCATCCATTCGCCTCACCGAGAGGAAGGACAGTCGTTATTGACTCATGCTGCCAACAGAATGCAACGCGCGCGCACCCTTTACCGAAGCGGCGGCAGCTGGCGCCCCGAGTCGTGCGTGTGAGACACGACGACACACAAGCAGGTTCGAGGGGGCGAAGCATATAGGTAAGGGAGGAGGCAACGCAGGCGCACTCGTTTCGCAGCCGATGGAAGCAGAGCGAGCGCATATTGTTGATCGATGGACTTAATTAAGCTAATTCCCCGACACGCCACCAAGCACGGCATGCACGCAAACCTGCTCGGACTGAAGGATTTGCCGGAGCGGCGGCAGGCGCGGTCACCGGCTGCGCCCGTCGTCTGTCCGGCGGGCCGCAGATAAACAAGCACGCGCCACGGACGCTTCGTTTTGCGAGCCAACCACTCGGCCTCGGTGGCGCGCCACCCGAAAGGATGATGTTTTCTGGAATAGCGTGCAGCGTGGGCGGAGTGGCGAATGTGCCAGAATCGGTGCTCTCAAGCTATACGTTCCCCAGGTTCTGGCATTACGCGCCATCGTGGATATTTACGTTTGTCGAAAAATGCGGAGAAAGCTGAGATGTTGAAAGAGTTCTTCCTTGCTGTTGCTATCCGTTTCTAGTCACTGGTCGCAGCGAGTGCGCCGACGGAAGGCGTCGCGTCGTACCATAGATGGGCGAAATAAAAGTTGTATAGAGCGACTACAGATCCTATATAGTAAGGTCATAATATTGATTGATGATACGTGGGATTTAACATTACAAAACCACCACACGATTGTGAAAGACGCCGTAGTGGAGGGCTCCGAAAATTTCGACCACTTGGAGGTCTTTAACGTGCACCCAAATTTGATCACGCGGGCTTACAACATTTCCGCCTCCATCGGAAATGCACCCGCCGCAGCCGGGATACGAACCCGCGACCTGCGGGTCAGCAGCCGAGTAGCTTAGCCACTAGACCACCGCGGCGGGGCTAATCAGGTCACGAGGCAGCTGCAAATGTGCAGCCAGTCTGTCAAACCCACTTATACCAGGAAGCGTAGCTCTGCCTGATGCAAACAAATGTTTTCCTTTCTGTCTCTGAATTAAAAGGCAATGCTAACGCTGCAACCATGACGCCACTCTTGAAACCTCGCCACGTATCCCAATAGCAACGTTGATTTCTCCTTGGTTTGACAGAGACTATAACAAGATTGGCCAACAATTTAATAAGGACGTTATCCGAGCCCACGAAGCGATACGTGAACCAAGGTCGGGATTGGCTTAAGATAAACGGTAGACTAACTGTGTCGCATCTTCCTAGACCTCCCATTAGAAAGCAAAAGGGAAAGCGATCGTCACTGCACGTAATTATTCGTCACACTACAGTGACCCCCTCGCGACGGCTGGCGCTCGCGAGAAAGCGAGTCGCGGCTACCGTTGTCGCGTCTGTATGGGGCCGGCAACAAGGCCGACTGCTCGGTGTTTGGCGACCCGGCTGGGTATTTAATTTGCGACGAGCACTTATTTCTTTTTTTTTTACCCGCGCGTTGTGAACCCATCCTATAGTTCAACTTCCTCTCCAAATCGTGTTCAAAAGAGAGAGAGAGAGAGATGACGATGCTGGCGGATGCTTCCGCAGGAGCGGCGGGTGGCGGCCATGTTACAACCGCTTGATTCGCGAGCATGTTTCCGCGAGCAGCGGGGAAACCCGCAGCCACGCGTGGGCGATCAGATACTCGTTCATTCCTACCTCTTCTCTCCCGTGGTGCACATTAGTCTAACGCCGCTGTTTCGCCCGTTCCGTTTGCTGTCGTGTTCCTAGTCAGCCACGCGCGCGAGAGGGAGAGAGAGAGGGAGAGAGAGAGAACGAAAGAGTGCTGCGCTATCGTGCTGTGTGGCTGTGCCATCCATCAGCGCTGACCCCGTTAAGCACGAGCTGCGCACTCGCATCGGAGTGGGGGATCGTGCGTTTGGTTCCCGGCATTCCGTGAGCATCCCTCGTCATAAGTTCTAATGCATGCGAGATGTACGCGAAAAAAGAGCGGGGTTTAGTTTTCTCAATATTTATTTTTGTTAACTTCCACTCTTTTTTTTTTTTTTTTATCTACGCTGTGCGCGAAGCTCGGTGAAGCGAAACGCCTATTTTGCCGCGTTTTTCGAAAAGGGCGTGAGCCGAAGCATGGCACTGTCGATGTGTATCCACGGTGCAGTTTAACGATCGCACGTTCTCGAAACTATACAGGGACGTCCACTCATACTGCTAACGAGTGCATCACTTATTTTTCTTCAGTTCATGATATTATTTACAAAAATGAAATAAATTGGTAACGAGTACTGTGAGATATTTAAACTGCTTCTTCATGCACCCGATTCTGTTGTAGGTATTATAGTCGCCGCTACAGAAACAAGGAAAGAGAGAGAGACAGAAAGAAAGAAAGAGGGGCCACTAACTTCTTACTGCATTAACGCAGATGAATGACAGGCACACGATTGTCTAATGTCGACGTGGCTCCCCGGGGGAAACTAGCCTGTGCCTACGTGAAGGAGGCCAGCGATTTCGATCAACGTTAACGCTATCATTACTTACTATTAGAAATGCCCACAAGGACGTTCAATTATTAGTGCGCAAAAGAAAAAAATGCTGTGTGGAAGAAAACATTGGCTGTGGACGGCATAGATGTTTCTTGTTTCATTTCCGGTGAGGCCTTTTCAGGGACGCCGAAGCAATTATCCGCTATATGCCCAATTGGATCACACCGTCAGAATTTCGCAGTCTCACTAACTACTTCAAATCAGAAACCACATTTATGGTGTTCACTTATTACTACTCGCCGGTATACGCGAGTATAAGGCTATATCATTGCATCGCACTGCTTTTCAATCTCAAGTTAATTAAGTGCCGAAATTAGGCCCTTGTCCTTATATCCAAGCTCACCTTGTTAAGCTCTTGTATTGATGCAGAAGTGAGGCATGCTGGTGGTGTTTGTCATGAAAAATGTTTCTCATCAAGAAAATTACGAACATTTCATTAACAAAGGTTTCTCAAAGCGCGTAATTTATATTGGCGTTAAATAGGACATCAGTTATTGTGCTCTAATGAGGGGCGACTTGATTTTTTGCAATATTTGGTAATTATTCTTCAATTATTCTGAAATATTATTCCAATTTAAGCAAAATGGTCAAAGGCTGTATATACGAAAAATCGATTCACAGCCGAAGTTCCAACTTCTTGGTAAGGATTTCACATAAATATATACAAAATGGCAGCATATTGCCTTCAGGAATGGCAATGCATCGATTCACTACTAGCGATATTTTTCACTGTTCAGTGTACAAGACAAATGGGCGGCAGCCTCCTAACTTTTTCGTTTACTTCGTCCTAAGTATGCGCAATAAATGTTGCCTCCTCACGTGCTGTTTCAAAATGTTGGAACATTCGAAAACGAATGTTCATTTTTTCGCGACACCTACGAACTTTGATTGAGCGAAACCGAATGCAGCCCGAGTTTGTCACACAAGTAGCATGAGCGTGTCATGTCAATCTCTTGACCATTTCCGGCATTCATGTTTGGTGTTTACTTCAAGTATTCATTCCTGCTGGGTCTCAAACGCCTTCAAGGTGTTGTCTGTAGCAATTTGATACGCGACTCAGGGTTGAAAATAATCAAACGATATCGAAATAAGGCAGAACAGTATTTTGGTATACAGCTGCCTGGAGTGAAAATATCCGTTGCACACCACACCACACAACAATGCATACTTTGTTTTTCTTTCTTTTTGTCAGCGCAACAACGTGAACACTAAGACGCAATCACTATTGGTAGCGCCAATAGACGCATTACGCGTGACGTCATTCTAGATGTATTCTTTCACCACTCTTGCTGGTTTATCTATGTCCTAGCGAAGGTTAGGCACAGCTTCTCTCCATGCTGCGGCAAGATATAATCAGCCTACGCTTGAGCTAACTTGAAATGAGTCGCTTCAGTATTAAACTGCCGGGGCACGTTTAGTTAATAGTAGTTACATTAACAGTTCTGACACGCGACGCTGCCCTGGTTAAATGTATTATAACGTATACGAGAAGAACCCGACAAATATGATGTAGGACTCAGAGTGCCTGCATGGTGCACGCCAAAAAAACAACGTTGCATAATGTATTAGGAAACGACAGCGCTTAAACGTCGTTCACGCACCGCGGGAGGCAAACGTGCAGGTGATGATGCGCTGCATACCTCGCGCCATTCGTAAAGCAACATCTTCGCTGTACGACCCCGCATTTAGCCAACGCGTGTGATATAGTTACGAATGATCATTCGCACACCACGTCCGCGATAACTGATGATTAACGATCGTTTTTCGGCGCTCACGTGCGTAGTGCGACCCATCATTTTTTGTGTTGTCTCGGAAACTGCGCTGTGCAGGAATATATACGTACGTGGACGTGGCTATATAAGCCCATCGCGGAGGCACCTTGTTACAAGCGCGAAAAGAATGCGCTAAATTTGCCGCTGTGACGGAGTATCGTTGCATAACTTCGATGTGGCAGTCGAAGGTGATTGATATCTCTCACGGATTGTCCTGACATGATTCGAGTGACTAACGAGTTAGGCTTAGCCGAATCAAATTAGCGCTTGCGCAGGCAGTGCAACTGTATATAATGCGCTGTGCCACCCGTTGGGCACATAATATATTAAGTTAGTGAGAGTAATAGCAAGAACTACCACCTCGATATATCTTATTAGGTTAACGGTGAAACACCTAATTACTTCGAGTTATGTTCGCATAATTCAAAGCCGCAGGGGGGGGGGGGGGGGGGATTCTAAAGAAAGCAAAACCTGACACATAGGAGACACGTTCGTGCCTCAGACATCTATCATCAAGACGATTGAACAGGCGCATTTCTTGCTTGCGAATCCTTGATGCTGCGCTGCGATGCATCGCTGTATGAATCATACGAGGTGTTTAAAGAAATGTAATCAATATTCTTTGAAAATCAGCAAAAGGCGCTATTTTCTCGCTGTCTTCAGAGTTGCTTTTTCTGTAGCGGCAGGCATCTCAACAGAGTTGAAGACATCATTTCTAACAGTAATTAAGAAAGCTACATTAATTATATTCTTAATTAGTGTAGTCAGGCAGTTAAGTCAAAGTGAGAATTGATGTCCTTCAAGCGGAGAACTCATTGCCGCTTTGAGATTTCCGAAAAGCGGCCTCTAGTAATATCACTGCGAACTAATGAAATTCTCCGAAATCCTGCGGCGAAACCGACACTAACGGACCAATGAGCGCAAAAAAATCAGACGACTACGATGACGCCACTCTTCTAAACAGCGGTTACGGGGGTGCAGATCTTCCCCTTTCGTTAACGAATGTGCGTCATGCGTGCTGTAATTGCAAGCGCAGCACAGACATCCACACAGTGAAGTCGGTTCACGGTCGATATAGCAAAACCGCCTCATTTCGAACGTCTCAGACGAATAAGGCAGTTGCTCTCTTTCGCCTTTCGGTTTCGCCGCAGAATTTAGGAATTTTTTTTTAATTCCCTGTTATTACTGGATGCCACTTTTCCCAAACCTCAAAGCTCCAATGGGCTTTCCGAATGAGGGACGTCCATCCTCCCACCTGATTAGCTGCCCAACTTCACTAACTATGAAGATAACTAAAGTTTCTTAATTACTGTTCCAAATGATGTCTTCAACCCTCTTTAGATGACCGCTGCTACAGAAGAAACTGTGAAGATAGCGAACGAATGGCACCTTTTCCCGATTTTTAAATAATATTGGATACATTTCTTGAAACGCCCTGTATGTTCCAACCACATGGCTATACGCAAGCCTTTCGCTCATCAAGGTTCACGATTCGAACGAATTCTCTTTAGCAGTGTAAAGTTTCTCACTTTTTTTTTTATATCGGTCTCTGCCCTTTTATCTCACTTCTTAAACTGCAAGGCAGCCTGATTGTATGCACTGATACTGAGAAGAATGACTATTCATAAACGCTGAGGAAACAACTTGATGCATGGCATGGTTGAAATAGTTACGATGTTGAAGGGTAAGAAATAGTTTTCGTAGCCGTGCGCAAGTGTGTATCTTCGACTAAGTTATTTCAATATTTTCCCCACTTTTTCGTTGAACACGTGCTTCGTTTTATAACCGTTAGTTTCCTTTCGCGCGGCGATGCTGCCAAGCGTGACGGTGCTGACGGTGACGGTGATTCCCGCCCACGTGACACTACCGTCCATTGGTTAACTTGATTGATTGATTTGTGGGGTTTAACGTCCCAAAACCACGATATGATGAGATACGCCGTAGTGGAGGGCTCCGGAAATTTTGACCATCTGGGGTTCTTTAACGTGCACCCAAATATGAGCACACGGGCCTACAACTTTTCCGCCTCCATCGGAAATGCAGCCGCCGCAGCCGGGATTCGAACCCGCGCCCTGCGGGTCAGCAGCCGAGTACCTTAGCCACTAGACCACCGCGGCGGGGCATCCATTGGTTAACTTCTACTGACCTTTCGTGAACATTTTATTCTAAGTAAGCGTTTGAGCCAGAGTTTTTTTTTTCTTTGGTTAGCCTATGTTGTGCTAATTTAACCCTTAATCACTAGAGCACTACCAATCTTCATAACGGAAACAACTTATATACAGCGGGAATAATCGACATAGGAGAAGGATATTATATATTTCGCTTATCAGGCTAAGCATCTTGAAACACGACACCGCGTGCAATATTCAAACGATATGCAAATCATAAAGACGTTTGCAGGAAACAGCCGTTTTACAGTGCAGAAAGGCATGGCGTCGCGATGCTTCTGGCTCCAGCGATCGTTTAAATCTGAATAACTGCTTTGCAAAGCGTGAACGTCCGCAGGCTGCCATCCACGTGCAAAAAAAAAAAAAGAAATGGCGGTCACCTGAGGCATCGCCATCATAATGGACGGAGAGTGGGAAGGAACAGGGGTTCATTTCCTCTTCCCCCCCCCCCCCTAGCCCGGTGAAAACTGCCGGACTTTAAATAAAGTTCATTCATTCATTCATTCATTCATTTATTCATAATAACTTGAAGCAGGTTTGGGATATACTTTCGTCATGGTCGTTGGGCCACGCAGCTGTTGGGTATATATAGGGATATATAGTTTCGAACACAGCAATAGTGGGTGTATTCCGCCGCGTACAAATATGTAAGAAGTGGTTGACAGAAAAGAGGCGATCTCGCAAATAAGTTTTATTTTTGCGATCATTGCACGTCCGAGAAACCACGTGATATGAACCAGCCTGCATATATACACCCTTGTTCAGACACAGCGGTGCCGTTGCGTATCAACAGGCGGCTGGAAACGGTGTGGTGCGTTTTATTTCTTTCCATCCATTAACCATAACACACACACACACACACACACACACACACACACACACACACACACACACACACACACACACACACACACACACACACACACACACACACACACACACACACACACACACACACACACACACACACACACACACACACACACACACACACACACACACACACACACACACACACACACACACACACACACACACACACACACACACACACACACACACACACACACACACACACACACACACACACACACACACACACACACACACACACACACACACACACACACACACACACACACACACACACACACACACACACACACACACACACACACACACACACACACACACACACACACACACACACACACACACACACACACACACACACACACACACACACACACACACACACACACACACACACACACACACACACACACACACACACACACACACCAAAAAAACGCGATAGGAAGGTTTCGTAGACAGTCATTACGCATGTATGTAGAATAAATTATTCAACAACCTTCAGTGCCAAATGTGTATCGACGCACGAAGCTTATTGTTTGTATCTTACAGCACGCAAGCGAGAGCAGGCGCGAAAGGGTTCACGCTCGTACTTCCGTTAATAAAGCACGTACGCACGCCGGAGTCACTGCTCGAAAAGACGAATAATGTAGCAAACTGTGTCCCCAGGCAACGCTCGCCTTGTCGCCTCACACACTTTATTCTCTTCGTATCGCACGATTGAATGCTATACTCTGGCAATCGAATATTTTAAACGAACCCGTTTCCGGATGTCTCCATCATTTATTGGACGGGGCCCGGTCGAAACGGCGGAGCAGGAAAGTTACAACCCAACGCCGACTGTGGAAAGAGCGCATATATTCAATAAAACGGGCGAATGAAAGAAAAGAAGAAACGTTGAGCTTTTTTTTGGTATGAATAAATTGTAAATGCGGATGTATGACGTTTTTTTATTGGGTTTTTTTGTCTAATTTCCGACAGAACTATTTGTGAGCGCGACAGTGAAAAATATATGCGCACAAAGAAGTTGTCCTCTGATGTGCTTGATAGAGCGTTGTTTTATCGCAGAGAGGGTGAAAGAAGAAAAATTATATATAAACCGACGAGACTATACGAGGGAAAGCAATATCACGACTGCGAGATTTGAGAACTAGCAATTTCAAGTATGACGACAGCAAGAAATTACCATGTTATGGTGGTTTGAGGTTAAAATATGACAGCTTTGTCACTTGATTGAGATCGATTGAAGAGACTTTCATTTTTCGGAGTTTTTGAACCACTGAAGTGTCGCTGCACGCATTTAGTTTTTTTTTTTTGTAAATGTTAATATTTTTTACCTATCCTGGTGGTTCTTTGTGTTATTTCATTCTATATCATTTTGTTGTTTACTTTTGATGCTATATATATTCTCGTTGATGTATCTGTCAAAAGTTATACCTCGCAAATTATACTGCAAGTTACATGACTGCCGTTCTACGTGGCCTGCAAGAAGACAATTTGTTCAATATTTGGATTCTGCAATATCCCCTATGTTCGCTGAGCATCAAATTTTCTTCTCTAAGAAATGTTACGATTATATGTTACAAATGAATATACTCTTAACCATTAAGCCACCACTCCGCGCACCTTTAGTGCATTGCCCTTGAAGTTAGTGTGCTGAAATTGAACATTTATTTGCTGAATAAAAAGAAAAGAAAAACAAAGAAAATACGCCTGTTTTATTCACACTAATAAACTGTGTTGCTGAATCACATCCTGCATTACTGTATCACCATGGAACTCACAGAACGCAAACGTTGAGCAAACTATATATATATATATATATATATATATATATATATATATATATATATATATATATATATATATATATAGAAAGAGACATATAGGCGTTGCCGTCACTGTAATTTTCACAGAGTTGTTCCCTCATTGAAGCCGAGACCAGCTGCAGTGTGGTGGCTGTGCTCGTTGGACAGCTGACGACGGATACGGCGGCACGCTAAACAACCGCAAGTGGTCGGAACTTCCGGAGCCCTCCACTACGGCGTACTTCATAATCATACGGTGGTTTTGTGATGTTAAACGCCCCATATCAATCGATCGTTCTTTAACGCGCACTAACATTGCGCAGTACATTGACCTCTGCCATTTCACCCCCATCGAAATGCGACCGCCGGGATCGAACTCGCGACCTTCGGGTGAGCAGCCGAGCAGCCGCTGCACCACCGGGGTGGACTTTTCGGTCAAGGGTGCCGCATGACGCTGATAGTGGGCAGAAGGTTCCGAGCCTGAACCCCGTATTCTAGAACGCCCCTTCACTCAACACTCCACCTTCACTTGAGAAAGCCGATGGGAGCGCCGTCTCTAGTCACGACAAGTCACTGCACATCTGCGATAATCTGCTGCGATTCTTGAGAACCGCAGTGCCATTTTCAGCCGAGTGGTGGCGCAGTGCTCAACTCTGTCAAGTGAAGGGTGAAAGTTGAGTCGAGGAGCGTTTGTGAATACGGAGGTAAATGTATCGGGTTTGCAGCGTTGTTGCAAAGGACATACAAAATAGGTGGCGACTGCAACTTGGAGATAAAAGACGCCCCGAAAGGTGCAACTGCTTTCAGACTGTATAAAAAAGCAAACGCTTGCGTCGGGGCATCGCTGAGGGTGTTAAACGGGAAAGACGTTAGAAAAACTCCATAAAGAGGGTATATAGTACTACTTGTTGGGTTTTACGGTCAGCAGTCAAGGTACCCGGCTGCTGACCCGCAGATCGCGGGATCGAATGCCGGCTGCGGCGGCTGCATTTCCGGTGGAGGCGAAAATGCTGCAGGCCAGTTTGCTCGGATTTGCGTGCACGGTAAGGAACCCCAGGTGGTCAAAATTTCCGGAGCCCTCCACTATACGGCGTCTCTCATAATCATACGGTGGTTTTGCGACGTTGAAGCACACATATCGAATCAATGTGTTTTACGTCCCAAAACTACAATACGATCACCAGGGGCATCGTAGTGGAGGGCTTTTTTTTTTATTGAAATAGAAAATAAACGAAGGCGTTCTTGCACCGTTACTTGGCGACGGCTACCCCTTTCCACTTATTTGGTACAAATAAAAATATGAAAAAAAAAACAATAGCATGTATACAGTCCTGCATCGGTGAGAGCAAACGTTCTCCTATATGGGCAGGACAAACACGTAGACGACACGCTCACTTTCAACTTTTGTCCGCTCAGTATTCGTCAGAAATCTTCGTTTCTTCGAAGAACTGTTGCAGCACCTTCACTGCTTTGCCGTTTGTTTTGGATGGCCATGGAACTAGTATTTTATTCAACCCGAATGGTCGCTCAAGTTCAAACCTAAGCAGTTCTTGTTCTAGTCGCCTTCGGTGTGTGTCGTGTTTCGGACCGTCGAGCAAGAGGTGACAGATATCCTCGTCGTCGTGGCCGCATGAACATGCTGACGATGTTGCACGATGAATACGAAGTAGGAAGTGCTTAGTGTAAGCAGTTCCGAGTCGTAGACGATGAATGAATCTGTCGATACGTTAGGATCAACAGAATATAGGATTGATTCCTTTGTTTTGTCTGTGAACCAGAGTGGAGGGCTTCTGAAATTTTGATTGTCTGGTGGTATTTTTAGCGTTCACATAACTCACGTCAGTATGCATCGGCCTCAAGCATTGTCATCTCTAACGTAATGCGGCCACCACGGCCAGGATTCAATCCTGCGACCATTAAAACAACAGCCGAGCACCAGAACCACTAGACTAACTAATGTGGCTCGGCGAGAGTGTATACAAGGCGATTCCTACTTGAATATTCGTGGCGAGATCTGGCTATAGAAGGCGGTGTGCGGCACCTATACAAATGCACGCAGCGGCGCTTCGTTGCGTGCAACTTGAGCCGATTATCGGCGAATAAGATCCGTTGACTGCTGTTTACTGGTAATATCTACGCTCTTCTTTGCCGAATCAATGCACAAAGCCTTTGCAACGTTAATATAGCCATCGGGTGAAGCGTAATCTGCGTATGAAAGGTATGCTCGGCCTGGGTGACTGTCTATACGCGCTTTCGTACTAAATCACACTATTGCTGTGTTGTTTGCACGCGTTCAGCTTGTGTTCCGCTTACCACGCACTGCTGTAGTGTGACTGAACTACTTATTCACTTCTTTCTCATCTGGATACAAAGAGAGATATAGAGAAAGACGGTATATCAGTGCGATGAGTTCAGTACCACTGTTCGCACGAATACACGTACGCATTTTTTCTCTCATTCTGTTCACCGGGAAAAGTGGGACTGTCGATAAGTCTTTGGAAGCTTGGTGGCTGGCAGCGCTACGCGTAAGTACATGTTCGGTAGTTTCACGTTTACCCCATACACGCATGTTCTTGCACCATTAAAAGTATAAAATGCTGCTAAGAGTTCAGCAGACTCGATTGATTGATTGATTGATTGATTGATTGATCGATATGTGGGGTATAACGTCAAAAAAACACCATATCATTATGAGAGACGCCGTAGTGGAGGGCTCCAGAAATTTCGACCACCCGGGGTTCTTTAACGTGCACCCAAAGCTGAGCACACGGGCGTATACAGCATTTTCGCCTCCACCGAAAATGCAGCCGCCACAGCCGGGATTTGATCCCGCGACATGCGGGAAAGCAGCCGAGTACTTTGGCGACTAGACCACTGCGACGAGGCAAGTTAAGCAGAAAGCTTTCAACGATGAGATTCCAGCCTGACAGTGATACAACAATGGTCTGGTATAAAATATTTTATGGGACGAGCATGTTTTTGTTTTGTTTTTTTTTTCAAACAAAAAATGAGCGCTGCCTTCAATCAGTCAATAACAATGCCACTAAAACGCTCAATACCACGTAAAAAAAATTAGATTTTTCATGAAGGAGGAGGAGGAGTAGGAGGAAGGGAAAAAAATGAAAGGCTTGGAGGTCAACCGGGCGCGCGGATTTCTCAAGAAATTATACAACACAAGTGTAAGGCATGCCGTCTTAATTAACTTTGAGTGTCTGGGTTTTCTTCAATCTAAGCACACGGGTGTATCTGCCTAACTTCACCCCAAGTTAAAACTGCGAGGGGCAGCTTTTAAATGCAATGTTAGTACCAAAGTGTCACACCTTACTTAATCGTATTATTTCTCTGTAGCATTACCATGGCCAGATAAACACAACTAAAGCTCATTGCATAATCGATAAACAGCAGTTCCGTATAGTTATACACCTAAGAACGCGTGGGGGCATGCCCCAGAGCCTCTTTTTTTTTTTACAACCGGGTCGCTAAAAGGCTGCATGAACACACCGTTTAGAAGCCCTCATGTCTTGGACAATGCCAAGTGCATTTTACAATGTGCTTTAAGCAGAAAAGGGGCACCCACAGTGAAATGATTCTGGTTAATGGAGGGCACGACGACAATACACAGCACTCTGGGAAGTATACCACTCGCTGATCTTATTGCACTGCACTAACAGCCGAGCAAGACCAAATGATTTCGTGCGTCGTTTCAGGCATACGTACAAGCCGTTAAACTCGCACTGACATGACAGAACAAAGCACCCTTTGAGAACGCACATGACGCACTCGCACATGCAAACCAGCCGTGGCTAGCAGAGGGCGCACGGAGCAACCCACACTGACGCGGTTCAACCAGTTGCCGCCAGGCGCCGACTCCGCTCGATCTCGAAGCCAATAACGTTTCTTAGTGAGCATTCCCGGTGAGCTGTGCGTGGGCTGCTCGCATTAAGTTGCAAAAAGGAAGGAGATAGAATGCTAAAGACGAGAGTTCTTTTTTTTTTTACTGAGTAAAGACGATCTATATAGCTGTTACCCCCTTTGCACTTACCGATATATCACCCTGTACGACCTCATTACGTTACTTTCCGCTTCCGCAGTCTCATTACATTTTTTTTAATTTTTATGATATGTCGCGCGCTGGGGTCACGCACTACTGATGCAATTATGATAACTATCTTACTAGAAGTATAGAGTGTACACATACTTTAAATTGACCAAAGCCAATACAACTTAAAAAAAAAAAACAGTTCCACACGAGGTTGGCGCGAAGATATTAAACGGTGCCTACAAGAATGACCTCTAGCTGTCCTGTGAGAATGTGAAGATGCTAGTCACAATGAGTGCAACGTATTGCACTCGGTGCGCAAACAAGCTGCGAATAGTTGTTAGTACAAATGAATGAATAGACTTTCAGCATTATAGAATACATTATACCGTTCGCTGTAACCGAGAGAACTCTATAAGGTATATTGCAGAAAAAAAAAATGTACGGGGTGTGGGGGGCGTATCTTCTATATCAGAGCCAGCGGGTATTTCGACATGCATGCAGAGTTGCACACCACACACGTGCTATTATCGCTAATTGCAGGGCTAGAAGAAATCTGTAAATGATCACCGCCTAAATATTGTTAAGCAGTGGTTGCAGGCGAGACGATATGATATCATTTCACAAGAATTCAAATGTGCGTGACCATGCATGCCCCTGTGCAGGTGCCTACGTATTTATTTCCACTCACGCTGCTGTGAACGTCCTCATTCAGAACGGTATGCAGATGTAAATCCATGGGTTTACATCTGCTGCAGCACGCCCAACGATAGGGGATACACTTACATTTAAAGGCGGTTAATAGCGCCGGGTTAAGTTGCTAGCGATGAGTTCATTGGCAGCATATCAGGAGTTTCTTCGGGCTCAATGAATGAACATTCTTTTTTTGTTCCTATTATTGAAGTACGTTATTCGGAGAGACAGGGGCAGTATGAAAAGGCTTCAGTTATTTCCGACTCTCGGCGCACCTAAATGCTGCATTGATTTGTTCACCAAGAGCATGTGGTGAGTGAGAATATTTGTCTTGTTTCGGGGTTCCATGCTGAGGCTGTTTCAACTTTGTCTACAATATTGTTTTTGTTTGTTATTTTTTCAATACCTGACGGTAGAAAAAAAAACGAAATAGTGCGTCATGCGTATGGACAGTCGAAGACATGTATGTTACAAGGCACGCCATATCACACTGAAAAGGTTCTGACCAAGCCTCTATGCAAAAAAGAAAAAGTGACTGAACTCTCCTGGATAGTTACTAAGTAACACACTTGCGCTGTTGCAACTAAATTCAGGTGTGAATCATCAATTTAACATTTGTGATTGAATGCTACGTATTCGAACTCAAACGTGCACTAGTTAGTTGTCCCTGCATTTGAATAAAATGTTTTTTTTTCTCTTTGAAAAAAAAAACTTATATGTGAATTACAATAGACACATGAATAAAGCTCTGGCTGTTCGGCACCTTACGCAAAGCCGAAGATTTCCTTTCATTCACAAACGTATTCAGTCGTGACATTCTGTTCGAAATAATCGCCATCACTAGCTTACTACAATACCCAACTCCAATAACTTTGGTTTTTTTTTTTCTTCAGGTTTCCTCCATTTACATGTTTATGTATGTACAACCATCTACATGAATAAACCACACAGAATATGCCCTTAATTTACAAGTCTTCTAAATCACTCAACGTCATCGGCTGCATATATCTTGTCCAAACCTTGTGGCAAGTAATTTCCGCAAATTCAAAGTGTTATCTCTTATCCCCATAACATCACTTTTTACACTTCTTCTTTGTGTGCGCGCGCGCGTGTGTGTGTGTGTGTGTGCGTGTGCGTGTGCGTGTGCGTGTGCGTGTGCGTGTGCGTGCGTGCGTGCGTGCGTGCGCGCGCGTGTGTGTGTGTGTGTGTGTGTGTGTGTGTGTGCGTGTGTGTGTGTGTGTGTGTGTGTGTGTGTGTGTGTGGTTTCCATGAGTACTTTCAATGACAACGCGTCACGTGAACATTAATTGAGCGCAACCTTTAGCTATAGCACAAAAAAGCTGGCTCAGATGAAAAAGAAAGAAGGAGGGTAACCTGCTACGCTGCATGGAGGTGCGAAAAAAAGGGATTGGATAGAGGGCAGTTAAAAAGTGCCAAAACAAAAGCCATCGAAAATGTTTAGGGCAGCCTATACGGCAGTAAATATAGTATGTGCGGCTGTATTTAATTTCTCAAGTGTACGAATAATTTAGCTAATAAAACGTTCTATACAATATACAAACAGCTGTTTTGCTTTTATCCCCCAAGAATCCCATGCCAGAGGCGACAATCCGCTTTAGCAACCTGCAGAAAATATCACCTCCTGTCGCAACGGCAAAGTAAGAGGATTCTATAGTGTCAGTGACCTTAGCAAATAAAGGTCAATGCAGGTCAAGTGATCACGAAAACGCGTCAGAGCCACAGCATCGATTCTTCAATCACCGTTTCGTTCCGTTCGTTTATGCCATGCAGTTTTCCTCGGTACTTTGTGAACTGTATAGTTCGCTATTATGAATCATGCAGTCATTACTTTCTGGATATTTTATTTGCTCATATGTTAGGAATTATGTCCTATTATGTCCTTATTAAGATATACAAATGATAATCACGGATTGTTCAGTCGTATCTGAGCTTACTGCGAAGAGTAACTGCCTGCTGCGTACACCTGTTTACGGACATAATACAGGTCCGGTCTAATCACTAAAGGCGCATAATTTCGCGCGCGCCTGTGAGGGCTACGCGGCGCATATACCCGAACTAACGCTATAGATAGCGGTTAAAGGAAACACGAACATGCACGCTAATGAGGCGCGTTAAAACGACGGATCACACGGGAAGCTGGTACGCACAGAATACATGTATCAATTAAGAAAACAATGATGCATCGACGTTCTGACAATTAGAGAAAAATTGACGGAACGCTCACCTTTCGGAGCCAGCGGAGGCCTGTAAGTTTTTCCCAAAGCGCATTTCCGGACGAGCCCCTCGCGTCTGTGCCGGCCGACCCGTACGCTGTAGATCGCTCCAGCCGCATGCACCGTCGCCTTAATTGGAGAAATTTGCTTGTTTTTCTTTTTCCCCCTCGCAATTCGCGTCGTGCATAAGCTAAAGCGGCGCTCTCTGTATCACTTTCGACACAGCGCGCACGGCGAGGCGCAGGTGCTGCATGCACAGCGCAGCTAAGCGAGAGCCTCTCGGTGCGCTCACATGCGCCGCCGCGACGCCATAAACGCATCTGTGCATGGTAGACAGCCGACGCGAGAATAATTCGAGCACTGCGACAGGGCCTCGCGAGTGTGCGCTAGAGTAGATCGACGCTCGAGCGCCTTTGTTAATACTTTGTGTATACGCGCGAGAAAAGTGATTGTCGAGGCGCGCTCCGGCATATGACACGTGATCTCGATGTTTTCTTTAACACTTTAGTTCTATCGTTTTGTTTTTTTTTTCTTGACGCGTTCGCACCGCTGTCTGTTCGTTTATTGCACCGCGCTGTACCAACACCACCTAGACTGCAGGGTACTTAAGTGGTGTTACCTGTACACGCGTTTGTCCTTACAGGGAATGTGACCGATGTGACTGTCACGGCGACCAGTTTGGAGCAATAGAAACATCATGTTTGCAACTGTAATAACATTTTTGGCGCGAGGGAACAGGAGGGTAGGATGGGCATGGTATTTCTCTCTGTCTCTTTCTCTTTTACAATAGGATAACAGCAATTACCCGTTATTCCTTATAGAGACAAACTATATTAATTCCGCGTTTCTGTATGTGGGCGTGTTTTTACCTGTCTCTATCGCTCCCTCACCCTTTCTTTTGCTTTCTCTCTACCTTTCTCTCGTTATTTAGCCTTTCCCAAGTGCAGGGTAGCGCCTTGGTTGTTTATGCTCTGGTTAACCTCCTTGCATAATGCATAACATCACCTCTGTTCACAAGCAAAATGAGGAAGTGAGAGAGAGAGAGAGAGAACGTGAAGCGTGGTGCCGCGTATAGCTATATACGGACAACCACTATAGACAACTGACAGTCGCCTTCAAGCAATGCTGCAGGGGTCGCATATCTTTCAAATTTCACCACATGTAAGGACAGACACCCAAGAAGTTTCCTTCCATCAAAGGTCGATTGTGGGACATGTGAGGCGTGTTCGAAGGTTCCCAGCGCAGAGATGAACCATTACCGGCCATTTGTGTCAGGCCAACGTGCACCACATGCTGCAACATCGCCGCCACCACCTAATGCGTGAACAGGCTTCTCACTATATAAGGGTGCGTGCGCAGGGAAAGGGGGCACCCTCCCTCCCCACCCCAGTCACTTGTGATGGGGAGAGGAGCGCAAAGTCGGCCCCTTGCTTTTTTATACCATGAGATTAATAGGAAGGGGGAGGCACTGCGGTAAACATTGCTCCCCCCCTTTTTTTTCCCCCTGAAGGAGTACTCAGCGTACTTTCATGTTTCTCACGTGTAAGACACTGTAGTGCACATAACATGTTTGAAGGCACAAATATGAGCTATCACAGTCTGAGAGTTAGCAAATCGTCACTGCTTGCCTTTTATACGGTACCAGGTTGTAGCCAAACATGCAGGACCTATTTTTAGACTTGTTTTTCATAAACGTTACTCTTATTCCGTTTACTTATGTTTTTACTTTTATTTTTGTCTCCTCATGTTTTTCTTTTGTCTTAGTGCTTCCTCCACTTTCTTAAATTGTATAATTCATATACGTTCGAAACCCTGTTGAACATTGCTTGGGTAGTAGGGTCATTGTCGGGCAGTTAATCTTCCTTTAGCCGTATCATCCCTTGACATGTAACATTTTGAGATGCAACATGTTGAAAAAAAAACATTATTTAAAGTATTACTATAACTTTTTTTTACCTACACCTATTCGTTCACTTCCCATGGTTGCTTTTACTTTGTCAAGAAGAAATGGCTGTATTGAAAAATGAAAAAAAAAGTACTGTCCTTTACACCGAGTCAATTAAGTGATGCCGTGAGGTTAAATGAGTGTTTGGCGTCATACTCAGATGAAAGGAACGTCCACAAACTCACGACCACGTTTACGAACTCACCAACATGCCAGTACAGCAATGTGACATGCCTCGTGCAGTGAGCTACTGAATACCGCTGCAGCGATTACGACATGTTATACTGTGAGCTGCGGTGAAAACGTGAGCTGTGGTGGACGCACCGTTTATAAATGCTCGAAATGTCGTCAAATACGCATTTTTGTCACAAAGCCGCGATGTGCAATCGCGGCGTATTTGCGAACGAACCCAAGTGACGACATTTCGCTGCCTTTTCTGAGGAATTCGCGATTAGTCACCTTCATTGAAACTTACATCTTTCCTTGTTTGGCAAAATTTTAAAAACTACAAATAACGGGAGAAAAGGCACTATAGCGTTATTGTATATACGAGTAGAGAATGCTGCACTTCAATCCGCATGTGTATACATACTTATACAATACACGTCTCCTAACACCCTCGTATGTAATCGCGTGAAGAAAGCTCGCATTTCACACTCGGAGGGTAACAAAGGTTCTGACGCGTACTCTCATCTATCACGTCCAGAGCTTATACACCGCGTCGGTTCGTCCATCGCTGCAGATGATGCATCAGCAAGAGGAACGCACGGTACACACTACACGTGCTTCAAACAGCTGCCTCCTCCTACATGTATACGCATGCCATTTTGCCAGTTCCGTTATTGTTCCCTTTCGTGCGCCTGGTTGTTCGTGTTTGGCTTTTGTTTTGGCGTCGGGAAGAACAGAGCGAGACTGTGCGAGGCTGCAGGGAGTGGATATAGACGCCGGGGGTATCAATTGCGTTGCGCGCGGTGAAACAGACGAAATCGGTGGGCGTCCCTACGTGGCGCGAAATTAATGCGGTTTAATTAGGTTTTCTAGGCGAGGCGAGAGGAAGATTGGCCGCTGCCGGCTACTGCTGCGCCGAGCGAGGGGTGGCAAGCACGCTGGACTTTCCACAGTGTGGCGCGCTCGTACAGGCATGCTCGAATGCCGCACTCAAGCGCCGCTCATGCGAAGGCCAGAGGCTACCCGCGGTGTGTAGGAACAGACGCTTGAAGCGCCCCCGGAGCCGCGAAGATGTTTAATGAATACGAGGGTCATGCCGCTGCGGGGAGATGGCGTTCGGCGTATAATAATCACTCGCTGGCGCGACCCTCGGCTCGCGGCGTGTCGGCGCGGTTAACGACGCCTGGGGGGAAGGGGGGGGGGCGGCGTTTATTGTACCAGCTTTAATGAGGGGAGCCACCTCGAGTCGGGAGAGAGGAGGAAGGGTAGATCGAGTGTTGCTCATTACTGGAATGAAGAACCTTCCTGCCAGAATGCCTCCCCACCACCAGTCGCCTTCCTTGCATGTCGCTTTTCGTGTATATCTATGCCCTCGCCCTATTCTTCGTGTTTCCGACGATGACCGGCTGGTTGACTCTAAATCTCTGCAGCGCTGAGCTAATTTTGACACGCGCTCCACGTCGACATTTGCGAAGGAAGGCAAATGTCCACCGTATATAAGCATGATCTGTCGCAATGATCGCGATACACGTTGCACTTCTTGCAGGCACGAATGCGTATGCCATTCTTTAACGTATATGCGACCTCTGTGCCATTTCGAGGAACAAATGCCATTTGGTTTAAAGTCGGCCTATACCAAAGGCAGATGCTTTCGTGCCACATTGCGTAGAATAACTTTCAGCGAAACGGACCTATAGAGTATTGTGACGAGAAGCTACCAATATATAGAGACAGGTATGCGGATTGGGAGAGGATGGTGAGAAGAAAGAGTGGTACCCCCTCGTTTTATTTTTATTGCCCCTCCTTCCACTGCTTGTTGTTTAGCGGTCAACGCGGCTCTTACCACCGCAAATTGTATTACGCAAGAGAGCGCAAAAAAAAAAGTTTTATGGCACCTGCGCGTGGTGCGGTGCAATGACCCTCTCGTGTCGATTTATCGCGCGCTTTCTGGCGCTGTCGACCATCGAGCGTATAAATATCCCCGTAAACGTGATTCCATAACTTTCCTCGAACGCCCGCGCGGCCGTATGTACGCCCATTCGAAGACGAGATTTTTATCGACCATCGCTGGCTTCTCGCGTGCGTTGTAACATGCCGCAACCGACCGGCAAAAAGGTCCAATTACCACACACACGCTCTGTTACATGCGCACCCTTGCCGCGTAACTCGGGATCGGAGAGGCCCTCAATGAGGCGTACCCATAATATGCAAGTTCAACGCCAATGACGTCACTATCGCGCAGGGAGGACGAGGAATGTGAAGAATCTCGGAGTGGTTCGGTTGTTGCGGAAGCGAGCGCGGAGTGGGAATAATATTATTATCCTAGACAGCCGGCTCCGCAGGCGTTATTAAGTCTATAATATTACAGTGTACGACCACGAGCATTTTGCGATAGAGTCATCGAAGCGTCTTATTCAGTATCAGGCCTCCACACGCTGCCGAAAATAAGTAACCGATTAGAATTACATGCAGTTACTTTTTTTTAAAAGGTGACCACCGGGGTCAAGTACATCCTCACGAAACTAACTGAGCAATAATCGTCTAATTTTGCGTTTATTTCTTTTAATATTTTATTGCCGTAACACAATAAAACAAGTTTTGTCAAAACGAACTCATGTGACTTGCATGGTCGAATGAAGGTTGGCATGCCCTAGTGTGGCTTTTTTGTGACAGTGTTACACGTTGTTAACTTTCAACATGAGTTTTTTTTTTTTTTTCAAAGGTCGTCGCCTATTTTTCACCATTTCTTTCTTAAAAGTTGAGCTGCTAACCTGGACACTCTCACTGCATACACTGCCCCGCCGCGGTGGTCTAGTAGTGGCTAAGGTACTCGGCTGCTGACCCGCAGGTTGCGGGTTGAAATCCCGGCTGCGGCGGCTGCTTTTCCAATGGAGGCGGAAATGTTGTAGGCCCGTGTACTCAGATTTGGGTGCACGTTAAAGAACCCCAGGTGGTCGAAATTTCCGGAGCCCTCCACTACGGCGTCTCTCATAATCATATGGTGGTTTTGGGACGTTAAACCCCACATATCAATCAATCACTGCATACACTGAAGGGAAGAGTGGTGTGTAGTTGCGCAGTGCTCTGAAGATAGTGTCCATGCATCACGCTTCCCCATTGCTGACATTCGAAGAAGGCGTTGCAGTAAAGGCTTTATAGCGACCCCCCACCCCCCATCCAGCAACAATTCCTTGCAGAGCGGTCGCATATCTGGACGAGAGCTACTGAAGAAGGCTAGCTAAAAGTTCACTTAGAAAAAAAAAGTAATTAATTATCAGTAATCCATTGCAAAAAATGTAAGAGTTTACTCGGAACATTATTTTTGCAAAAGTGATCAATCATATAACAAAATTACAAGAAAATGTAATTAATTGAAATTATTCGATTACGTGTAACGCATGACGTACAACTCTCTCAAGAATGTTGAGTATTTTTCGTAACTTTTACGAAAGCATTCGTTAAGACGAAAGGAGGTGGTTGGAGGGACATAAAATCTCCCACGTGCTTCAAAAAGAAAGCAAATAGGGAAAGGCGGTCAAACGTAGACGATGACGCTTTCTCGGAAACTAGAAACTTTGTCACAAGTGTCGACTAAACAAGTATAGCCTGTGGTTAAATTACTTTATTGCACACGTTGCATCTGCTTAAGCGAAGACGGTCTACTTTCCGTGTATAGGCATGTCCATTTACTGGGGCATATACTGCAACTGACACAGCAGCATTTGTTATAAAATGTGTCGCCAAAGGCACTCATGCATCGCTTTATTTTGGGCTGATGTGTCAGAGCTTTTACCGACAAAATCGATATTTTATATGCCACGCAATCGATTCTCTAAAATGTTTGAGCAGGGATATCTCGAAACTTGTATGAACATTAATATTGTGGTAAGTGAACCTACTCGCCTGTTGGCCTGCTGCCCGACACGGGCATTTAACTAAGGGGGCGGATAATTTACGGATAAATTCAACTATGAAGAACGGGGTGAGTACAGTGCGCATATCAAGAGAAAATACATGAAAACGTTGTGCGTAAGCGTCAAATTAGGCCAGTCCTTGCGGTCTGCATAGAAAGTTTAACGACCATTAGACGCAAGAAAAAGTTGAACGTTCCTTCTGCTTTCTCGAACGGCCCTGAATTTAGATTTCCGGCCTGTTCTGAAACGCGCTAATAGAGTGTACCGCGCAGTTCAATCGAATAATTTCGGAAATCGCTTCGAAATCTGTTGTTTTCCCAAGACCTGCTTACTTATATCTAATGTTTCGACGCAGACTGCAAAAGGCGCCCTGATTTGTCTTCAGGAACCTGCTCCTTGATGGCGCAGTGGCTATAGGTTGCACAGCCGCTGACCCGAAAGTCTTGAGTTCGATCCTTGCCGGGGCTGTCGTATTTCGATGGATGCGAAATGGTAGAAGTCCATGTACTGGCGTCAGTGGCATTTCTCACATCCATACCGCGGCTTTGGGACGTAATACCCCAGATATTATTACATACACTGTCTTCAGGAACTAGGCGAATAGCTTTTCGCACCATATATATACTACATGAAGACGTGGTGGCCCCACGGTACCACGTATCATGTCCGGATAACAGATCAGTGTGTATGTGCCACGATCACAAAAAAGAGACGACGCCCCTTTCCATCAATCTCGGAAACTTCCACATCGGGCCAGCATCGCGGCTTCACGCAGCGTCGCATCGTTCGTCCTGCACACGCATGTACATACGAGCACGCACACTATAATACGAACATGCATATTCCGTCGTTCGCGCGGAGGCACTCCACCGAGCCAACTCGACTGCTCAAGGGGCGCGCCGAAGCTATTAGAAACGCTAGCTTCCAATTAGCGTGCCGAGCCAAAAACAAAGAAAAACCTAAGTATTCGCCCCTTCATAAAACACGGCTCTCTTGTTTTCCTTCCTCCGTCGTCTGAGGATCCGTCTCCCCGGTCGCTCTTTTTTCGTTGTTGTTTATCTTTCAAAGATTTTGGCCCCCATTTAATGGCCAATTGCCATTGGGGCTTCGTCTTTCGCGGAGCGCGAGAGTTCTTTGTCTCCCCTTCTCGCTCGCTCCATGTCGGCTGGCGCCTAATTAACTGCCTCCCCATTCTCTCCTTTCGTGCGCCGTTGTTTGACGCTCTGCTCGTATATATACCTGCATGAGCGCACAGTTTCGCGAATTGCGCCTGTGTGGTGGAGGAGAGGGCGCACACTCCCGAATGCGATGATGAAGCGAGGTGGTCGAGGCGTTTGCCAGTCAATCCGCGGGACATTTCTTTTTTTTTTTTGCCTGTTTTGTACGTTTATACAGACACGCATTATACGCAGCCGTTACAGTCATGATCGTCTCGAAGCCGGAATTATTATAACCGCGCCACTGGCACGCCGAGTGTCCCCGAACGAAATTAGTTTCTCGCGCTCGTTTCTGTTTCTCACAAACAACCGCGCGTGGGCAAGCTGGTTGTTCCGCGCGTCCTTTATGCCATTCCTGTTTTCCGAATGATTCGCTTGCTCTCTGTCTGCACGTAGTGCACGTACGAAGAGGGAAAACTCTATATGCGTTTGCATGCTTGTCACTGGGCAGGTCTGCTCAGCGTTCGTCGCGTATTCAGCTCCGTAAGCGGGCGTCGTTGTCCCTCAGCAAATAAGCGTAAAGGTCGCAACTTCCTGCATGCACGCTCCACTACAGTACTCGTTACTGCTTCGAGGAAAGATATTGAGTTGAAATCAAGATAAACGAACTGCAGTTGAAGGTTTGAATGTTGTAGTCATATATGACTTTAACTCAAACCTCTGTGCGCTGAGAAAGCTATAGTAAAAACAACCTAGTATCACCGAGCTAAAGCCTAACAACGACCTATAGAAACAACCTGCATATCACTATCACTAAAATCTAGAAACATCCCAGAAGTAATGAGATTACTCGTCAGGATCATCTAGTAGATATCGCGGTTTCAAGCCTTGCGTAACTCAGTGCGAGGTTCAGTCATTTTTTGTTGTATGTCAATTATTGAATGTCTAATTGACATTGTTATGCTTCACCCAGCTGATTTGTCTGACTGTAGCGTCTCTAATTAGACTGAATCCGCGCCCCAAACTCTTCCTCTCGCCCTAACCTAAACGCTGTGCATGTATAGCATTATGTGACATTAGCCTTGTACGCGCAACTGAACTTTCTCGTGCCCATTATTTCTAATACGACTCAAGAGTGCTACGCAGTCATGCGTTCGATACGACGTTCTGTAACCTGCAGCGCCATGCGAAGGGTTCTGAAAAAACGTATTAGTCACAGTGTCAACCAACGATATAAAGGATGCGAAAGAGAGGTGAAGAAAAAAGAAAAAAAGAAAGAAAGAAAGGAAGAAAGATAGAAAGGAAGAAAGAGGGAAAGGAAGAAAGAGAGAAAGAAAGAAAGAAAAAAAGAAACTAAAAGAAGTTATCATAGTTTAGTGTTTGCAAACGATGCTCCGGCATACTCTATAGACACAGTGCTCGTTATTCACAACCATCGGGGATCATCTCCATTGTAGAGGCAGCTCGCATTAACTGGTCGGAGCCAGCAGGAAATACGAATGACATCTTGTTCAGCTCCAGAGACAATGAAAAATTACAGAGAGAAGAGAGAGAAACAGAACCGAGGATGGCATGGTCACACAAAAATTTGCGGATTTCAGCGATAAATAGGAGTAGACGGCTTATTGTACCTGCACGCATATGAAAAATGCTCTATACAAAAATATTTCACTACAAGATAGGCCTTGACAGTTACCGGCTATAAACTCCGCCCAGTGCCTGCGAGAGCCATTTTGCCATTGCGTGTGTGACGTCATGTGCTGCACGAAGCGAAACCATCGTCTACTACACCAGAGTTTCTGCCACTGCAGGTCGTTCAACTTGAATACCAAGCCGAAAAAAAGCCGAAGTAATTAATATATTACGCATGCAATGTGCCAGAGAGCAAATTCGTTCGCCATAACGCAGAGACACTCGCGCAGCAAGCAGGTTGTTACGTCACGGCTCGCGAGCGCACCAGTGTTGCCCGACAAATGCCAAACGCTTTACCACGCCACATGGACCTGACAACACTGAAATGTGGTGCCGATAAACAACACATCAACAGCGGAGATTGGAAAGGCTGCGATGCCCTGCTTTAAGCCTGAAGAACAACTCAAGCTGATCAACGGGGGTCGCAGGATGGCTAAGGCCACAGGAGCCCTGGACTGAGGGCAGCACCTTCGCCGGGAGAAATCATTTGCCAAAATAAAGATTTTCAATCAATCATCATCAGAACACTCACGTATTTATAATATATTCGATTAAATATTGAGAGCCTGTCCAAACGCGCTACAATTAGATTGTGAACGTAAAACGATTAATCGACACAACACAGGTGATGTGTTCGAAAGCTGGGTGTCTCGCTACCTTTAATAGAGGACCTAATTAGGCTCAGTTGAGCACTCAACACTATAGGAAAAGGGTAAATATTAGCAGGTCACGCCGCCACCGCAGGCTAACGAGACAAACACGAAGGAAACAAGGTCGTCCGAAACGGAAGATCACCGCACTGGACGATATCGATGCCACAAGACCACGGCGCTGCGTCATGTCGCATTTTCTTTCCTCCGTCTCATTAGCGCCGTTACTTGCCTGCGATGCGTAGCAACATAACCACAAAAAACTCGCACCTGTCATATTCATTCAGCTACACGTATACCACTACAAACAACACAACGCAAACGTTACAATACCACGAAATCCCCATCAAACCAAAGTAATGATATTCAGAACAGTCAGGCATAGACATGTGAAACTATTCTTCGGTAATGCCACCATGACGCGCCATCGACACGACGTTCTCCATACAAAATACGCGCAGCTGCCACAAAGCACTGCTTCAACTATAATAATCACGAAAATTAATTTATGTTCGTCAAGCCGCATTACTGAACGTTGTGGATTATCTATTGCGTTGCGTGAAGTCTATAAACATATCCAAATAAGTTGCTTATAGCGGAATGCCCACTTGGTTAGGAAGAAAGAAGGCACGATAGAAAAGACGCGGTAGAAGTTTTTTTCTTCCTAACCAAGTCCGCACTCCCTTATAGCGAGATGTCAACCTAACTGTCTCAACATACATCTATCTATCTATCTATCTATCTATCTATCTATCTATCTATCTATCTATCTATCTATCTATCTATCTATCTATCTATCTATCTATCTATCTATCTATCTATCTATCTATCTATCTATCTATCTATCTATCTATCTATCTATCTATCTATCTATCTATCTATCTATCTATCTATCTATCCGTCTGTCCGTTTGTCCGTCCGTCCGTCCGTCCGTCCGTCTGTCTGCCTGTCTGTTTGTCTGTTTGTATGTCTGTGTGTATACTATAGGTGGCCTTATATAAATTTAGCTTCTAAGTGCGTCTTACGGACGTCACAGTGACGACAGCACACCGTGAGTCCGCTAAGGCTAAGGTTGATGTGTTTTAATTTGTTTATAAGATTATCTTTAAACTTTCTGCTACGTTAACTGGATATTTGCCGTTGTGAATATGTCACCAGGCTATAGACGCTCCTGGACAGCTGCACACTGTTTCTTGTTTACGCAGGTTGCACACTTGTTTGCGCAGCTTGAGATAATCGCATTGATGACGTCGATTCCAGGCACATACATGTAGCGTCACCTTCAATTACTGCGGTCGGGAGCTTCAAGCAGTTACCCTTCAGAGTTGCCTGTTTGTATTTCCTTATTCGGTCATTTTAGTTGTTCTTTATTAGTATTAATTAGAATGAACCGACAATACTGCCAAGGAACGTATAAGGGATCATAACTGTGGTAATTATGATGTAAATGGGACGAAAGAAAAGTGAACGAAAACATGAGTTGCCGCTTGCAGGAACGAAACTTGTAACATTGAGTCCGAAGGTCGAAGTTTCAATCCCTGTCAGCGGAAAGTTGTCTGTTCATCCAGTTTTGTTTCTTTGCATTTACATAGTGTTTTTCTTGGCATTGTTGTCAGTTAATTTTGAGTAATACTCTGTGTAACACAGAAAAACAAGTCTGAGTTTTCTTTCCTTGCTTCTTCGTCAAACCACTTGCAAATGTACATTTATTAAATATTTTCTGGCGGGGATGTGCGATTGAGCTTTTGCGCAATAACAATTTGTAATGCTGCGTATGTTTTCAGTTGCCCTATATACTGTAGATATGAGGTGTAGAATAAAATAAATTTTGACAGCTGTGACGAATCAGACAATCAAAGACAAAGTCAAATTAGAAATGTAAATGTGCGCCTTCCAGAACAGCACACGCTAATAAACACATAAGAGAAGAAAAGGACCCCTTGCAGCTTGGCGATAATAAAAGGATTGTCCACTTGGTGCGACCTGCTGAGCACCGCTGTCGTTTTCAATAGCATGTGTATACACCTATATATACGCTTTATTTGTCCAAACGTCGCCTCTTTATCTCTACACCCTCTTTTATTTTCCGCTTATTATTGACCGCATTGTTTGCCTCAAGTATAGCCAGTACAGGCGCGCAGGCAGGACTCGCATAAGCATTTAATGAATACTAAGCGTCAACACATCTAAAACAATTCAGCTCAATTTCATTTGCTAACATTCATGAGTGATCAAGAGCACTTCGTCAGTGCTTAAAGGGCTTCGAAAAGCGTAAGCTTGTTGAGAAACCACGCCATTTCGCGCACATGCCACGTTCTTATACGCAGTCGCATCCAATGCCTTCCGTATAAACCGCTCTTCACGAGCCTCCGTTTGTACGAAATCAATCAATTTTCACGACGCACTGTTAGAAATAAGTCGTGACTATAGGCTTGCAGGTAATATCTGCGCGAAACGGAAACAGCAATGCAGAAACGGCATTTCTTTTCTTCTTTTGGGCTTTATTGAATAAACTTGAAACTTGTCTCAACTAAAGACAAGGCTAGTATGTAGCGCGCTTTGACTGGAACGGAGGGGGGTGAGTCTAATCTAGATTTATTGATATGTGAGGTTTCACGTCCCAAAGCCACCATATGAATATGAGAGACGCCGTAGTGGAGGACTCGGGAAATTTCGACCACCTGGGGTTCTTCAACGCGCACCCAAATCTGAGCACACGGGCCTACAACATCTCCGCCACCATCGGAAATGCAGCCGCCGCAGCCGGGATTTGATCCCGCGACCTGCGGGTCAGCAGCCGAGTTCCTCAGCCACTAGACCACCGTGGCTTGGCGAGTCTAATCTAGAGCTGAGGGGACACAATAAATAATTTCAGTGTGTCGTTGGACTTCTTCGGAGAGACTGCGAAGGACGTGTGGTAGAGAACCTAACCGGAGAAACCGACATCACAAGTGCTAACATGCCGTGCTTACTAACTGCTGGCGTAAAGCAATGCCAGGTGGATAGTCATTAATCCACAGTACCTTTATTATCTTTTCTCGAAGAGAACAATGACAAGGCAGGAAATTTCCGCAAACGTATTAAAGTTGGACAAAGCGCTTCTAGATGCCTCCTCTAGCTCTGCAACCGTAATCAATGACTCCGCGGTAATCTGGAGCAAAGATAAACGGCGGGAAGTCTATACGGTCAAACTAAAGTTCTCTAAGGAAGCAGGTCATTGTATCGCTGCTTTAACAATCGGCGGAGTCGACCGCAACTCAGCACAGAGAAGGGGCTTTGCATTTCTTCAAAAGCGAGATTATCTTATATCCGCCATTGTAGCCTATATAGCGGTGAATTAAGCTATTGCACTGCTGCATTTTATGGGACGGTTTCAATATTGATGCACATCAAAGGAATCCCAGATGGTCAAAAGGGAACCGAAGACCGTCCCACTAAACACCGAAATACTGAGGCTGATAGACAACGCTACAGCTCTAGCACCTAGTGACCCACTGTTTAAAAAATATAAGATAATCAAAGTGAATGACCTATATCAATACAGACTACTACGAGAGTACTGCCTTAGCTGCAAACGCGCAAACTTTTTGTTTACGGAAATGGCGAATCTTTGCTTAAAGGAAAAGGCGTATGTAACAAGAAATACAGAAATGTGGAACGTTCCGTACTTTCGCACTAATTATGGTTTTCAGATGCTTCGATGTACTCTACCGCGAATTCTGAATACTTATATTAGCAAAGGTATAGATGTGTCTCATTTAAGTGTCGCAGAATTAGCGGCTCTTTTTGTTCTATAAACTATGTAGCAAACTATGTTATATGTTCTATAAACTATGTATTTATTCAGGTGCAGAAGATTGCTGCAAGTTTCTTTGTTGTGTAAGCTATGTATCAACTACGTTTTCAGGTTTCCTTCCTTTGTGGCATGATCTTTACGTAAAACAATGTGAAAGTGTATGATATTGTGATGTCCTTCATCTGCTGCCATTGTTCACAAAGGGGGCGGAGGATCCCTCAAGCCGTCATTACGGCTTTTCCCTCCGCCTCCTGTTACACTGTACTGTGACGAAGCAAATAACGCAATCAATCAAGCAATCAATCAATCAAATGGCTGTCGGAACGCCGGGCGCACCTCATACTCACGTCTTCGAGGGCGCTTGCGTTTTCATCGCTAATTTAGAACCGTTGTTTGACTTTCTCCTGGCGTTGGTATATCCGTATTCTAAACGTGCCTTAGCGGTAATCCCATTTAGACAGCAAGCTTCAAGCGTGCTGTTCTGGACGTCAACCTGCACCGTCAAATTCAGACAGCCCTGTTTGTCATATTTAGCGGATGAGCCTTCTGTTACCGCTTTAAACTGCCAGCGAAAAGTTATCTTGAGTTGCTTCATGAAATTTCATCATTTCGAAGTGGCCATCAGTGGCAGATCCAGGGGGGGGGGTGCCTCCCCCTCCCCCAAAGTCTGTGTCAGCCCCACCTTTCCCTTCAGTGCTTGTAGTTCACATCCCATCACGACTTAGCAAAAATGAGTGGAACCCCTATGAGCACACATGAACAGTATTCATGAAATGAAGGGGTTTTTCTGCTAGTAAAAACAAGAAGTGATGACCACGCCTCCCTCTCTTATATAACTTCAGGTGAGAATCCCCTCCCCCCTAAAATCAGTGGCTGGATTCGCCCCTGGTGGCCATGCATATTCTTTAGCTTTCGTATGTACACAGATGTGCACAGAGAGTCGAGTGTGACACGAAAATAAAAGATTACGAGCATCGCGCGCAAACTTGCTCTTGAGAGCCAGGTCCAATTAGACGCGCCAGCCTGACAAAGCGATCGACCCGTGACATGCTTCCACGTTCACACCGTTCTATTACCTTTCGTTTCTTGCTCGAGCAGGAAACAAAAATGGTTGCGTGTGTATGGTGGTTCTGTTTGCAAAGCCAAGGGACAAATATGCACGCATTCGCCTCTTGGATATGTACACACGACCGCCGTACAGCAAGTAAACAACGGCTCGGGGCGCATGCGCCAGACCGCGAGCTTCTCCGCGAAAAGTGCCGTCGCGAAGGCACGAACTTCGATCAAGCGTAAAAAAGGCGTTGAGCGACCGTGCACCGCACAAAGAAAGGCACGGCGAAACGAAAAACGCGGGGAGGGCGGTAACGAGGCTGAATGACAACCGGCAGCCATACGGGTCACGCGCGCATTCTGACCGCGGCCGCACACACAAGCGCGTGCGTCGTCCAGAGATTAAATAATGACCGGCTTGCCGACCGCGCTGATGTCCAGCGCGCTCTGTGTGGGCCGGATTCTCCTCCGCAAAACGCCGCGTAGAAGACGCATGCAGTCGCCGTCGGCGCCCGTGGTAGCATTTACTTAAACGGCACTGCGTCTCCGTGTGCGCGGGACCGCACGGAATACTGGAGAGGGTACGCCATACAGGCTGGCGCGTGATGCTCTGATGGCTATGTGTCACAGCCGTCCCGTAGCCGTAGAGCGTCCGAGGCTGCGGCGATCGGATAAGCTCCGTGACCCCGGCGCGCGGAGCCATATTGGCACTGAAACAACGCGGGTCACTGCTAACCAGGATCTACACCCATTATCTCATCGCGCAGAGCCGAAGGAAAACCGCGGCACGCCACATCGATTTCAACGGAGAAACGTACCGCAAGCCCGCACAGGTATCGATAAGCACCGAGCGCGTCCTGCACGCGCGGAAACGAAAAGAGAGATGGCGAGATAGCAGCGTTTCCCGACGTCACCGATGTTTGTATCTTTCTTTTATTCGCTTCCTCTCGGTTTCACTCGGCGTGTGGCGGCCGTAATTGCTCCTTGCAAAAACCTCTCAGGCTTGCAGCGACTTCGTGCTCGTCCGGTACGTACAAACTCGGTACTGTCCGTCTTGCCGGTTACGTGAGGCACCGTGCGCGTCTGCACGAGGCGCAATGACCCGAGCACCGCGTGCACGACCGCGAACGTGCGCGCGAGCACGCGCAGTCGAGCGTACGCACGGACGTGTCGTACGCCCGCGGCAGCATTTTAAGAAAAAAAAAAACACGCTGAGTGCTTTTAGATGCGGAGCATCTTATACTCGCGCCTTGTAGTGCGCCGTCCGCACCGTCCGCACCACTTCTCGAACATTCGACAGCTGACGCGCGCGCATGCGCCGTCGCGCCGTCGCCCACTCTTCCACCATCTGTGCATCCCTTCCTCCTCTACACACCGCGCGCGCTTCACTCCTCCACCATCTGTGCACCCTTCCTCCTCTACACACCGCGTTCGACATCTACAAGTCTCCTGATTCTCCAGTGGACGCGCATGTGGCGTCGCGCTTCGAGAACATTCAACAGCTGACAGTGCATGCGCCGTCGAGCTGTATATATACTCAAGGTCGGCGCTCGCTCGCTCAGTTGCCGCTCGTCGGTTGGTTTGTACGGCGCGTCGACGTGCAAGGTCGCGGTGAAATGAATTCCAACGAATCCACAAACACAATGATCGACGTCCCTTCAACCAGCGCCGCCCTTTCGCATACGTGTGTACGTGTTCACTCATTTAACACCCCCTCCTACAACCACGTTAACCAATTTAGCCATCGACCCAAGTAAGTCGCAATTTAACACCCCATTTCACAACCACGTTAACCAATTTAGCCATCGACCCAAGTGAGTCGCACTTTAACACCCCGTTAACCAATTATATGCTCCGCATCCTCCTCAGTGTTCCCCCGAGGGAAGCTGCGGGCAATTTTTTTCGGCTACTAAAGAAGGTGAATTCACTCCAAAGCACTGCATACGATCTCGCGCATGTCGTGACTGCAGCGCCGCAGACGCCTGCCGCAGCAAACGTGTAATCCACCCGCACATCACCGCTTCAAGTGATCGAGGGTATCGCGCTCCCCGCAGGGGACCCCGTTGCTTCTATGCCGTGGCATATTCTTTCGGTGCGCTGTCTTAGAGCCCTTCAGTTAAGCGGAGGTAGAAATCATAATAGGAAGTTTTATAGTAGGGACCCCGAACGTTCTGGGGCCCCCAAAAGATACCGTCGAGGCCACTGTGCATGCATGAGATCCAAGCAGAGTTTGGGTTCTGCGTTGGGGACGCTATTTCTCGAAACTAGCGGGAGCCCCAAAGTCTGCTCCAAAACATGGGCGTAAAACAAACATGACGGCATCCATTGAAGCGATGGCTCTTGGCCAAGAGTGGAGTGACATAAGACAGGGGAGTGTCTAAAGTGTCGCAGACCCAATTAAAAAATTCTTCACTTCTGCATGTTTGACCCAAAGCGAGCACACGAAAAAGGCTCTGGGGCCCCAAACTGTTGAGGCCCCTATTCAAAAACTCCATATTCTGAACCTTCATCATTATAAACGTGACACCTCATACGGGAACACGATTTTCACTACTACCTTCAATCCGAATGTCGATTTTATGAGAGTGTGCAGTCCTTCTCATGTCACCTCATGAGCACGCTTGGACAGCAGGGATGGAGGCTAAGTTCCAACGTTTGGTCTCTTATAAGGCAATAACCGTCCTCCGTTTTGGTGTAGATGTTGCGGTACTCGGCTGCTGACCAGGAGGTCGTCACGGGCTCAACCCCTGCTGCTCGATTGATTGATTGATTGATTGATTGATATGTGGGGTGTAACGTCTCGAAACCACCATATGGTTATGAGAGACGCCGTAGTGGAGGGCTCCGGAAATTTCGACCACCTGGGGTTCTTAACGTGCACCCAAATCTGATTCACCCGCCTTCATCGTAAATGCAGCCGCCACAGCCGGGATTCGGTCTCGCGACCTGCGGGTCAGCATCCGAGTACCTTAGCCACTAGGCCACCGCGGCAGGGTGATCCCTGCTGCGGCGGTCGCACTTCGATGGAGGCGAAATGGTAAGGGTCTGCGTACTATGCCATGTCAGTGCACACCAGATGAACTAGAGTTCCGGAGGCCTACACTACGACATTCCTCATAATCATATCTTGGTTTGGGACGTTATCTCGACGTTATTAAGGCAGAAACCACCGACACAGCATCGTCCCGACGGTTGCTGCTGCCTTCAAGAAGAGGAAACTCACTGGCGACCCGTTATCTTCAGCAATGCCCAATGCTCTAGGACTCTTCATCTACTGAAGTCCTCTTGTGGCACTCACTGGTGCAGGGGTTATACGGGGCTCAGCTGCTCACTCGAATGTCGCAGGTTAGATCTCGACTGCTAAGATCGCATTTTGACTGAGGCGAAATGGTCTACAGAGGTCCGTGCACATTGTGATGGCAGCATGTTAAAGAATGGTCAAAATTTACAACGGCACCCCTCATCATAGCGCGTTTTTTGGCACGTAAAACTAAAGATATGCGCTTCGTGCTCATCTGAGCAGCAGTCCATCATCATCATCTGTTTCGGCTGAAAACTATCATCGTTTTTCGGGTGTGTGTTTCTTCACCGCATTTGTGGCGCTTGTTTGCTCCCGAGTTCACAATATCATTACAATCAATCAAATCTTTTTCCCCCGAACTTCCACCAGCTGAGGAGAGCACAGCGTTGCCAGACATTTATTATAAAAAATAAATAATTTATCTCGGTGCATGGCTTTCAAAGTTGGACGAACAGCACATAAGCATATAATCGTTACAAAAACACATACGTCACAACAATGGTTGGCAGACGCTTACAGGAAACTGTCCGCGTCAATAACTTATGTGATAACTGCAGAGCAAGATATAGGCAGCCGTTCCTATTTCCTGCCACTCTTACCAAGCAAGAAAAATTATATATTCATGAACACGCGCATAGATTGTTCGCAACCTTGACAATATCGGGAGTTTTACGTCAAAATACCACGATGTAGTTATGAATGAGGCCGTAGTGGAAGGCTCCAAATATTTGGACCATCTGGTGTTCTTTAACGTGCACTGCCATCGCATAGTGCACGGGCTTCTAACTGCGACTTTAGCCAGTGCATTCGTTTTTACTTCACCTTGTATTTCGTGATATGCTTGTACGAACAACGGTTTCTGATGTGTACATATTGGTTGTGAACAAATGTCTCGAATGCTTGCAATTATTCGTGTTGTTTTTGTTTCCTCTAAATAGTGACAATTGTTTTTCTTAAAATTGCACAGTGTTGTTGCATATGCGGACATGTAGAGGTGGCGAAGCTCGTCAAGCAGTCGTTAATGGCTGCTTTTTTCTTGCCATCCTCAGTTTTTTTTTTTTTTGCCTGTAAAAAACTGGAATAAACTGATTGATTGGTTGAAAAAAAATTTCGCCTCCATTGAAATGTGACCGAACTCGTGACCTTCGGGTTAGTAGCCGAGCACTGCACCACCGCGGTGGACCACAGTTCACAAGGTTAAATAATAGACAAGTTTGTCCACAAATTATTGCCGCTTACATGCATATTTACGGGCAGCCGAAGCCATTGACGGGCATGACAGAGCCATATAGTATATAGCGACTTTTCGTGGCCTCTTGTCTAACTAGAATACATTCGCCAAAACGTTCACTCGCACCAGCACTCGCCTCAAAACAAAGTAATGAAAGTAGTGCAAGTTAATTACTATACAGTCCACAATGCTCCACACCAGCAGTTACGCACAACGTGTAAGCCCACTGCAATATCAGCATTGAGTGTCTCCGGTCAGGTAATGCTTCACCAGGTGTCACGCTTTGCCCTCATCATCATCGTGCACTCTTCAGTAACCAGTGAGAACGTAAATGATCCGACTTATACGGACAAATCTAAATTATTTGTTAGAGGTACCTAAATTCACTCAGAATTTGATGTCGGGAGGACGGTTTCTTTCTCGCCCACACTACCCTCTCTTCTCACCACTGAATACTGCAACTAACACATGTTCAATGTATGCATTAAGCCTTGAGCCTATATATAAAGATTTCACGCGTTTTGGTTAGACGCAATTATTTCCGTTCGCACACTCGAAAACGCACACAACGCAGTGAAATCAGATCATCGCGCATGACAGTGACGCGAGAAAACGAAGAACGGGCGAGATACTGCACGGCAAAGTAGTGTAGGAGGAAATCGACGACGGCATAATTTCCCTCGTATGTGGACCAATAGAGAGCGTATTTCCTGGTGACGTCGCGCGAACAAACTGCTGCCGTCAAAAATCGTGCTTTAAAAAATGCCAAACAATGCAGGAGAGAACAATCCGTTTATTCTTTAGTATTTTCAGAGGTAGTTTATGGGCTTGTTAATGCAGTTACTGTGAATTTCGCGGATATTACTATACAATTAGCCCCTATACTTGATCATTGTCAACAGATTCGGGTAAAAGAAGCAAATTAAAGCAGTCGCAAAACAACAGAACCGAAAAAAGGTGCCCATCCTCCACTCTACCGTGTTACTGGACAAGTGGCGTGATCCTATAGTGATAAAAAAAAAATTGAGCAGCAGACGCAAGGGCCGGCGTGAAACAGCATCACCTCGGTTTTCCAAGTTGAGTCGTGCGGAGAGCACGTGGCGTTAGTTGGAATCACACCTTCGGCGGTTGAACGATGTCCACGTGGTTCTAGCCCAGAAGGATTGCAGTATTTCTTATATGCACAGACGAGTACTCGTTTGCGAGCTGTTGAGAACATATCGTAAAGCCGTAAGATTCGTAATTGTCGTTACCTTTAGTGCATCCAGGTCCGGCTTAAAGCGTTGAAGCGTATACGACATTCTCAATTTCCGTCTCCCCTTTCTTAATCATTGGTTTTCTTCAGGTGAAAAAGAAACTAGGCGTTTGACAGTAAGCGTCTTCATTGTGTACAGTGCGGAAAGCAACGTACGTTTAAAGCAGGCTGTACAGAATATAGAATGAACAACACGTACACAAGGAAAATATAATCGATCTTCTTCGTGCGTCACGATACGTGTGAAACCCTAAAATCTTTTTTCCTCCGTATTATTACTTCCATTGTTCATACATTCGCGGCTCCTCTGCCACCATTCTCTCTTTTTTCCGATTCAGCTCACACCCAGTTTGGTCATGAAAAATTCATAGACTATGTATACAAATTAGCTTCCATCTTACTTTCGCGGATTCAATTATTATCGTGGGAGGTCGAAACGCGACGACTATAGAATAAGAATACGGCGATAGCGAAGCAATGGCATGCTCGACCTCGTGGAAGAAAATTGAATTAAACTGAACGCCAGAAATGTAACAGATGCGCGCCGTTATTTCCGTATTCTTCGAGGGCCTCTGCGCGTATATGCAAGCTGCCTTACATGGTTGTACTATACGCATAATCGTAGAATGAGTCGGCCGTGAATAAAATTGTATAAATGAAAGGTGCGCCGACAGTTCGCATTTTCATGAGTTGCTACGCCAACTGAAGATATCTACATAATCACTGCATGCCCAGGTGCATAGAGCAAACAAAGGGGCATTTTTTTTTCATTCGACGGTTCTATCAAGAAACGATTCTCGCCCTCCCCCTTTTTTTAAATGCGAAACATTTCTTAGTGAACTTCGCCGGCGACTTTGAGCGTATCTATCTATCTATCTATCTATCTATCTATCTATCTATCTATCTATCTATCTATCTATCTATCTATCTATCTATCTATCTATCTATCTATATCTATCTATCTATCTATCTATCTATCTATCTATCTATCTATCTATCTATCTATCTATCTATCTATCTATCTATCTATCTATCTATCTATCTATCTATCTATCAAGCCACCTACGACTTCTAGTTCTCCTGGCCGTTTCGTTAATGGTCTCAATACCAAGTTTGATATGGCATAACATGAGTGCATGAGGAGCATAACTGACTAGTCATAACAGGACTCTCATAATATGTATGTCATGAATGTCATGATTAAGATTTCATGGTCCTGCAGCTCTTGCTGTGGTTTCATTCACATGGCATGTTGCAAAACTGGTCTATGACACGACTTCCTGGTGAACACAAGCGACATACCCTAACATGAAAATTATGACATGCGTGTCATGTAACAACATGACTAAATGTCACGCTCATGATGCACTCGCGGCCGTTTCGCCAGTGTGACATATACCAAACTTGGGATTACGGTACGTGAATGGATGACGAAGGTATGTGACTGGGCAAACATGATAATCATGAGATGCGTGTCATGTAACAACATGACTACGTGCTACACTCATGGTGCGCTCGCGGCCATTTCGCTAGCTTCACATGTACCAAACTCGGTATTACGTGACTCGAACGGACGACATAGGTAAATGACACATCTAAACATGGTAATCACGGCATGCGTGTCATGTAACAACATGACTACGTGCCACACTCATGATGCGCTCATGGCCGTTTCGCTAGCTTCATATATGCCAAATTTGGTATTACGCGACGTCAATGAGTGACGAAGGTATGTGACTGCTGCAAACATAATTATCATGAGATGCGTGTCATGTGAGAACATGGCTACATGCCACAGCCAAAGCACCAATACATTTTGACGTGGCGTGGTGCACGGGTCGCCGGCGTTCGTTTTGTCGCGTCACGTCGCCAGGCGCCGGTCCTGCTATATACTCGCAGGCGCACGCCGAACTCGCCGGCACTCTCTAGTAGACTTTTTCTGAAATAAATGTTTTTTACCACCACCACCACCACGCCGAACTGCGTTGCGTTGCTTTGACACATGCGCGTCCGGTGACCATCCGTCACAAAAAGAGGGAGACGCAGTGTTGTCTGGGTAACGCATCGGCGCGAAATGCAGCATGTCGATTTCGCGCCGGTTGCCGTCGGGCCGCGCCGACGGACGCTGATCGCACCTGGCGTCAGGCTATATAGTGTTCGCTTTTTGCTAACGTAGCGTCGCTGTGCCCAGCGTGCGCGCGCGTCGAGGCAACATTGTAGTATATTGGGCCCTTCATGATGCGCTCGCGGCCGTTTTGCTAGCTCCACAATACCGAGTTTGCTGTTACGTTACGTCAATGGAAGACGAAATATATGACTGGTGCAAACATGATAATTTTGACACGCGTGTCGTGTAAGAACATGTCAACATACCACGCTCATAGCGCACTCGCGGCTGTTTCGCTAGCTCCACGGGTACTAAATTTGGTATCATGTGACGTGAATAGATGGCGACGGTAAACCACACATCTAAAGATGGTAATCATGATACAGAAGTCATTTACGGCAACATTTACCTCCACCTCGTAACATTGCGCTAGTTTTAAAGTGACATATCACGCTTTCTCATTCGCGCTTCGCATATCATCGAGTGTCACTGTACGTGGGATCTTTTTTTTTTTTCAGCAGTGTTGTTGCCGTTGATGTTTGCTGCATGTCGTACAGATAAGATTATCAACATCGTGAACCCGCACGCGCTCTATCACCTCCCAGGCACTTGATTGATTGATTTGTGGGGTTTAACGTCCCAAAACCACCATTTGATTATGAGAGACGCTCCCAATTACTTGCAGACGCTTAACAGGAGAAACTGAAATGTGCAGCCCTTATATAGTCGGTGTTTGCCGCCCGCGTTTTTCCTCGTTAAATTGTAGAGGACCAGCATGCTGGGTAGTGGGACGCGCCCAATATCTGTAGCACGTATACGTGCTATAGAAGTTTTACAGTCTAGCTGTTGTGGTCGAGAAAGGAAAAAGACAGAAGGCGAGCAAGCATGGAAATGGGCTGTACATATACAACGCGAAGGGCGGCCAACCAGGCTATAGCACGTTATACCCGTGAAGGAAAAGTATACATCATACAGTCGATACTAATATGGAAGAGAACGGCGCAATTAGGAAGCTACGGTAGCCAAAGCAAAGTCGGGTGACAACGGATGACAGCAAGCATAGCAATATGCAGCATAGTATTGCAAGGGGTTAAAAAAGAGACCAGTGAGAGGGTAGAAGATTAGCCTTATATGCAACCGAAAAGGCCCGTGTAGCTGTCGGATATCTGTGGACGGTGAATACCAGATGCACGGTCCAATTCGGTCGAATTTTCCGGAGCCTCGTTCCTACAGCGTGTGTCATAACCGTATCATGGTTTTGGTACGAAAAACTCACAAACTATTATGCATACTATGGGCACTTATCAGACACTTAGTATTATCATTATTATCACCACATGGATTTACTCGTCCACGTCGCTACTGGGGACTCTTTAGAGTGTACTGTGCCATGAGTGTTATCGGTTAGCCGCGTCTTCAGGTCGCATCAGAGGTGCCTTAACTTCGGCGTCACAATACATGCATATACGAGCGAGGGATAGGCAGGGAAGTTAAGCGGAAATGAAGATACTGGTTTAGTGCCCGTCACTACGGGTCAAGGAGGAAAAGGAAAGAATGCAGTGACAGAAAATACCTGAGACGAAAAGCAGGCCAGTAAGAAAAGAACGGGAGTATCTTTAATGCCTCCAAGGAAAAACTAACACGTCAAAATTCCTTGAACCAAGCGCATGTCGAAATGGGTGTAATCGAAACGTCAGCCTATATAGAAGTGGCGTCAGAGCAGTCATGCTCATCAGTTTAAAGAACAGAAAGAGAAAAGAAAACAAAGCAAGCCAAAAAATCACACAACTCAGTTTGTATGAAGATGTTGAATTAAAAAAACAAAAAAAATTTTACAGTTACATTGGCAACTGCCTCATGATGATGGTCCTTGAAGGTTGGTTCTTGTATGTCATCAAAACAGGTAAACTATTTATTTGGAGTAGTGCAGTAATCTTTCTTTTTGCAAATCACTTCTACGGAATCACTCAAGATTGCGGGAGGGTTAAGAGAGGAAAATTAACGACTACCCGCTTTTAGCACGTAGCCACAAGGCGAGAAGATCAGGCACTGCGCCATGCTCCCGACCGGGTTGCAGAAATTAAGTGCCTTTCTCCTCTTCTAACCACTACCGCCACAACCACCAAGTCGAGAAGAAAGCTATCTTAGTGGCCGAAAAATTTTCGGGCGTCCGGGAATCAAACTCGGGACTAACGCCTTTCTGGTGCGGTCGCCTACCATATCGAGTTAACCAGGAAGCCAAGCACGAGGGCGAACTCATCGGCAACTCAAAGCACATATGTACCCGAGCCTTACGGCTGTGGGTTCCCAACCGGGTATTGTCGATTTCCCTGAATTGATCGTGTCGTTTAGTTGAGGAACTCGTTTGCTGAAATAAAGTGCAACCGCATGATCTCGGCTGTATACCGTGCTTCATGCACGTGTATCTATACTGGAAACGGAACTAAGGACACGTATCGAAAACGACGCAAGAAATCCATATATAGCAGGAAAAGAATTAAACGCGACGAAATGTTTAACCTTAACTACGTTCGCCGCTTACATCGCTTCGTTACGATTCAAGAGACAACGAGCATGTAACCGTGCAACAACACGAGGCAGAATGGGTCCGCATGTTTTATGTAGATTTCTCGTATCTGTATGCAAGTCGCTCGTTTGTGGATCGGACCACCAGGATAGCTCACACCACTATCGACGAGTCGTGCCAACTTTCCTCGCGCATCTGTGGTGCGGTGCAGTCATCGACGTGAAACTATAAAGCCGCGACTTGAGCTGTCGAGTGCGGTACCCATTTAGTGCCTGTTTTTAAGCTTCTAGAACGAATTCGCGAATATTACAGATTTTGACTATTCGGTCCGTGTCTTTCGGTACTCTATTCCATTCGTTTGGCCAGGCACTTCTACAATTCGAAATGTTCGGACATACAAAGCATCACAACTATTGAAGTCAACGCAAATAAATACATACCTGCGATAAATTTAGCAAAATTTGATGTAAAAACAGACAAATTAGTTGCATTTGAAGAGTTGCCCTTCTTACAGTGAACTTTTACCTATGTTGCGCTGTTATTCAAGTACAGTGGCCATACAATGGTGCTCTGTATGCAGCGGAGCACGTTTTTGCAGCAGAGGGTCAAAATTCTACAAAATAATATCGGCGAAGCACACGAAGAGCCACCGTAAAAATTAAGAATGAATCTCCAAAAGTAAAGCAAGAGAGCCTTATTATTGGTTACATTAAAGTGAAGCATCGGCAATGAAGCCCGTCAGTAATCCTTACAATTGACGAAACGTGATTAGAGAATTATGAAGAGCAACTGTGAAGACCACATTAAGACATCGTCACTGGTGCGTTCAATGAGCTACTGTTTCCATTGTCTGTAGTAAACTTGAGAAGTGTTTCTTACCACTGCAAGAGTGGATTCCAACGCTTCGCAGGGACGGCACACAGCTCTCCCATAATAGAGCACCTATAGTGCTCCCAATCGTTAACTACTTTTTCTAAACACACGATGCAGCTGCTCCCCGAGAATCTCAAGCAGCTGTACCCTTCCTTCGCGGTGACAACAATAAATAACGGCGTGTTCGACTCTAAAAAAGCAGCGGTGTTGTACAATACACACAATTCCTGTGTATTGTTTGCTATAGAAGCTCACGTTTTTTTTTTCTTCTGGTTCGCTAATTTTTTTTTCACCGCTGGTCAGTAATTTCATTATCCACGTTCAAAAACATTCGATTCGACTCGCAGTTAATTTTCTTTGTCCGAATTCACTTCGAAGTCGAAAACTAGATATTTGCAGACGCCTAGTACTAATATGTCACACGTGGATAGCAACATACAAACGTATCGGCGTTTTGTTTAGGCGCAGATACTTCTTAGGCGCAGATACACTGACATTTACATAATTTTCCATTTCGCGCATCTCAAATAGCTTTAAGGCATACATTTGACTCTCTAATTTACTGGAAACAAACCAGCTTCGACCTGGTTGATACCACTGCAGTTCCTATGCATTATCTCTCGTTCCCTCTCCTGCTTTATTAGGTAAAAAGCTTGTTAATGCTCGATGAAAGCTTAGTGATTAAACATGGAATCTCTGATTAAAGATTCTTTTCTGCCCGCACTCTCAAAATAGAATGCCTACACTTTAGTTTCTTGATTGATTGTTAGTTTCCAGGGAAACACGTAGTTACCAGTATGTGCACTTAAAGACGAGCGTTACCATCTGCGTCAGACTCGGGTCCTTAAGCTATGTGTATAACAAAGAAATGGTAGGGCATAATAAAGGGCATAACAAATAAAGAAAAAAGAAACAAAGAAAACTAAAACACTTGCGATTAAGCATTTTCTTGTTATTCTGAAAGCCACCAGGGTAGAACTGCGTTCTCAACCAGCTACAGGTTATCACAGAGTGAAACTATTCAATAATCTGGGTTTGCACCTAAGCACACTCTAACCGACTAAGTGAAGTATGGTATGAATTGAAATGCACGTGGAAGTTAATGGGCGCAAATTGGCCGGAAACAACACGTTTAGCGCTACTTCCTCCGCTCTGTGTGGAAGCGACAAAAATTGCCGAGATTCTAAATTGCCCTCACCGACTCTGCAGGCGCAACTTAAGTGGCCCGACACGCTTAGCAAAACGTTTGCGCGGAAGCGAGTCGTCATGAAGACGGAGCCCAGCCTCTGTCGGGTCTGTGCGTACGAACGCGAAAAAAACAATGTGTGATTGCTACACTTTGCCTCTTAAATAACTTTATTATGAGTCAACGCATGCCGTTGGCTGGCGCATGGCTAACTGCACGCAACAAACTCGTCCCCTCGAAGTAAGAATGGAAAATAAAGCACGAAGAACGTTCCAGACATGCGTATATTACAAGCGGTATGCGCGTTTGCATTCGGCATGGACTTGTTGCTGCATGTAATTGCGCGCGCGTCACGCCTCGCCGCCCTTGACTCAGGAACGTTCAGTGCATCGAGCCACGGAGTGACTTCTGTTACTGTCTTCATGCGAGTCTTGTCAGTGTCTTAAGCGCCACGAGGCACTCGCGTGACGCTAGAGGGCGTTAACGTCGCGCTTGTGGTGGGCGCGCGTCGCGCCGCGCCGCGCCCGCCTTAATTTGAGCGAGCGGCCGCGAACGGACGCAAAAGCTCAAAAGAGATTGCCACACACGCAAGTGTCTCATGGCAACTGTCATGTTCAGAGAATCGCAGGAATGGGTGGGGAGGAGGGGGTGCGGAAGTGTATAGCGAAGTTTTAATGACGGGCTAGCACTAATGTCATTTGTTAACAGTGGCACAGAGTGCAGGTGCACACCGCACTCCCATTTACATCTTTTTGTTTTTGCTAACTCACCCTCACGCTCCTCCTTTGTCTCAGGCGTGTGCTCGCCCACGAGAGCAAGGCCCTATACGCCTGCCTGGCGTTGTACTTTGTTCTCGGCTTTTTCGCAGTCTCAAAATGACGCTATCATTTTCTCCCCACATGTTACTACTGTTAAGGAAAAGAAAGACAAATGCTAATTGAATGAAACTTGCGTATGGTAATTTGCTAGAGAAAAGTGTACATTGTAGCCGCCCGATTTCCGGAATCATCGTCTCCTGTGTTTCATCTTGCCTTGCTGCGCACTCCTAGGAATTCTTATCGAATCGTCCCGCAAGGTTTTGTGTGACCCGGACTAAGCGGCTTCGAATACAGATGTCATTTGCGAGAGCGTCTTCAGTGTTGGCGTGAAAAGTATACGAAGACTGCCCAATTGTCGCAATGTACTGAAAACAAATGACGTCAGGACACAAATGTAAGGTCAAATGTCGGTAGAACAGTACTCGTCATCAATAAAGCTTTACTATGGGTCATTAATCACGCTTAATTGCGAGACGTACCACAGTATGATGTTTCATAAGCCTGCCTTAACACCTCGGGTACAATTATGACATATATGCTACGAAGGCCAAGTTCTTTCTACAATGGATAAGTTCCTAGAGTTAAACTCGAATAAACTCTAGCTCCCCCCCCCCCCCCCCCCAATTTTTTTAGTTTTAGAAAGAACACCGTCACTTTGTTAGTAGACATACAGTTTTATTCATGTTGCTCTTTTTTAGGCATGAACAAGGAGCCTTCATAAAATCAAATTGGGGAGGGGGGGTGGCAAAATGCAGCAAATGTAAACTGGCGATGACCTTCACCAACTCGTCTAACACCGTGCTCATGTAAAAAAACTTCAAAATGTGACACCTTCTTCTGTATTATTTTTTTCAAATGCATACACAAACGTACCAGTGCATGTAGTGAATACATATAAAAATGGAAGATAAAAAAGTGGAATGAAAATAGAAAAGCCAACAACGTCGACGGGGGCAAGAAAAACGCAGCAACACGGAAATACAGCGCGTATAAATGCCAGGCGAAAATATGTTGTGTTCATAAAAGTTTGCAGGGCTCTATACGGGCCAGGTCCTGTCGAGCAACACATCATCTCGGAAACAGGCGATATTCATTAGACGCCCGTTAAAGTCTAATGAGCCAACATTCTTCGATTAACAATACCGGCTCCACAGTGAATGCGAGACACTCTAAAAGAACACGTTCAAGTCACTCACTGCAGCCACGGGACGTAAAAGACGTGACAAAGCACGACAGCACAGAGGTCTCTTTCCTTCACGCAAAGACTAGTAGGAAGCGCAAAAACTCCCCCCCCCCCCTTCCCTCCTACTTTTTGCCATTCTGGGCCAAAGGCCTTAGGCAACCTAACAGGCTGCTTAATGGTCTGGGCAAGTATCCCGCGAACATAAGCTTCCACATTTATATTACGAAAAAAAGAAGACCATTTCATGCCGGCTGCGGCGGCTGCATTTCCGATGGGGGCGGAAATGTTGTAGGCCCGTGTGCTCGGATTTGAGTGCACGTTAAAGAACCCCAGGTGGTCGAAATTTCCGGAGCCCTCCACTACGGCGTCTCTCATATTCAAATGGTGGTTCTGGGACGTCAAAACCCACATATCAATCAATCAATCAATCAATCAATCAATCACCTCCTTTCATAAAAAAAGAAAAGCTGCCCGTATGCATAAAGTACTTACTTCCAAGCCTCCAATCAAGGCATATCCTAGTTAATTTACTTACACACTAACCAAAAGCAGTTCAAATAAAGACAACAGAAGTAACAGAAGAAAAAAACAGCTAAGGAATGCAGTACGCGTGCTTCGGTGAAGTAAACAAAACGAAGTAATAAAAGAGCCCATAAAAGGAATCAAGGGGGCGCTGTACACCTACATACTTGTGCTCGGCAAGCCTTGAAGATCCTCAGTCACGGCAGCACGGCGGATTCCTATAGCGAACACTAACACAGGTCGCAGTTATGTACGGTTGTTACCCACCAAACCATCTGATGCATATACCAGTCCTTTTTCTGTTTCGCTGTATAGTCGCGTTCTTCCTCGGACCTCGGCGGCCTTTCCCATTCTACGGTGCTCTTCGTTTTCTGGCCTCGAGAACTTTATAAGCGCCCACGGAATACGGGAGGGGAGCCTGAGGCACGCACCCCACTGCTTCCTTGGCTTTTCCCCTTTGTCTCACACTCCTCGACGCGGCATCCTTCACCCGCTGTCAGCGTCGTCCTTTTTCAGTTGCGGCATGCTCACGCGCGAAGCATCCACGTGACCCCCCCCCCTTTTTTTTTTCAGAAGCTGCAGTATTCGGTAGCTAGCAGCGCGATTGGGAGCAACCATGCGTTATGAAAAGGAAGCTATAACCACGAGCATAAACTACACAGTAGCACAGCAACGACACGTATGCAACAACGGGCGACCAACTGGCAACGAGCAGACGCCGCTTCGGCAGCGGTGGAATTTTGACGCACGCATATTTTCGGAGTTCTGAGAACAAGAAGAAACTACAGAAACAAAGCAACAACAAAAAAGAAATGGTTGTTTTCCACACGACGAAGGTAGGCGAATGTGATTTGAAGACGCCACCACTGCTGGACGGTGTACACAGTAGAAATTTTTTACACACAAAGGGTGCAAATGGGGACGACACCCTAAAGGTGCTAACTCAGCACCTTCCAAAAAGGGTGCTTTTCCATGCACCCTAACCACAGGGTGTACATGTAAAAACACTGTAGGGTGTTACACAGTAGAAATTTTTACGCACGAAAGGGTGCAAATGGGGACGACACCCTATAGGTGCTAACTCAGCACCTTCCAAAAAGGATGCTTTTCCATGCACCCTAAGCACAGGGTGTACTTGTAAAAACACTGTAGGGTGTTACAGAAACACCCTTAAAAAGGGGCGCCTTCAACGTCCTTCACCTTTTTAACCCCCACTGAGGAGGCTGCGAGAAGGGTATACAAGGGTGTCGAGTTTGCCAGTATTACTTTAGAGTGCACTAATAGATATCAGCATGCACTGATTATTTATTACACAGTACTAGTAGGTCCCGATAGGCGATGATGTGCCAGCTGTCGAGCTCAATTCAATGCGTGTGGGCAGAAATATATACTCGTGCAATCATGCATGAACTTCTGCCGAATGTATGTATATAAATAATGCGTGTTACAGAAAACTAAGTCTTGCTGTCCTTGCATATTCTATTCATTTATTAGGAAAATAAAACTCATTTAATAGTCCTTGACATTCCTGTATACTTTTTTCTGCCACTCAATTTTTTCGCCAGACGTGTAACATGTTCACGTATACATACACCTGAGACGCGACATCTAAAACGTTCAGTTATATATTTTTTTTCAGTTTCACTTTATTGAGATTCCTTCTAAACATACAATTACAGTGGTTTCCGTTTAGTACTCCTCCAAGTACACAGTCAGTGACTAGAAACGAAATACACGCAAATATATGCTGATAATTCTTTCAAAAATATACAAGCACAGTGGTTTCACCTTACACGCCTTCATGTACACAATCACTCACGAGAAATGATGTACAGGAAGATATATACCGATAATTTTTTTAATGTATACAATCACGGTGGCTTTAGTTTTGTATTCCTGGATGTATAACAATTGGTCACGAGAAATGATGTACACGTTAACATATGCGGGTTCTTCCACATATACCATCAGTGAATACTGAAAAAATAATACAATGATCAGAAACAGAATAAGCTAAAAACGAACACAAAACTGAGTCAGGACATATTAAAAACAAAGGAAAGAGGTGATTCATAATTATAGTTAATAACACAGCTGGACCATTCCATGCCTAACGTCCCAGCCATTCTGGCGACCATCTCAAATGTATTCTAAAAAAATCGTGCTGCATTGAAAACAGTGAACTTCTAGAATATTTCGGAGATAAAACATTTTTGGTCACGTGGCTGCCTTCGGAACTTCCTGGAATGCCGTCTTGGTGTTGTTTGTGAAAAATTTTATTTCAAAAGTACCGCTCCTTCTTTCTATACTAAATGCAGTCTATATATGTTAAGTAAATGTGGTTGT